>NC_064645.1:566220270-566525665 GCF_023864345.2 Schistocerca serialis cubense
AACCAACAGTTCTGTCAGGCTGGATTGATGTTAGAGAAATGTAAATGAATATGCTACAAAATCTATCGCAGTAAAGTAAGAGACTGGGAGGAAACCAATAAAGCTGAAAATAAAAGTAAATGAGTCTATGACGATAGTAGTGGACCTGTATCAGTATGAAGACAGTCATCATTCTTGCCAGGCTTCCAGTGACATCATCTCATGCTGTTGCCAGACCTCCTGAGACACAAGTCAAGGTCCCCCCCTTCCCTTCAGCTCTTCTCCCCCTCCCCTGCCGCTCCCATTGCTCTCGGCCAACTGAGAGGCTTAAAAATGATGATAAATGCAAAATGTGGTGGGAAACCCAAAATAATGGCGGAAAATTGGAAAAACTGGATTACTGTTGCTTGAGTATACGTAGACAGTCTGTATGGTTGCAACATCTCGTATGATACATGTCAGTGTCATTTGCGTGTTTTAAAAAACGGCAGGAAAAGCAAAACAAGTTGATAGTCCATTGTACTTTTTGTTGAGGATACGAGGAGAGGCAGGTTTATCCTCTCCCAAATGTCTGGACTAATTGCGTAGGTTAGAAATGGCGGAGAATTCTCCCTATCCTAGGGTAATCAGGAAATCCCTTTTCCTTTTCTCTCTTTTTCTAGGCCAACTGTGTGAGTCTGATCTCTCTTCTCATGTGCATCATAGTGGAAGGCTCGGCATCATGATCATCAGAGGTCATCCACAATGCCCCAGCGCTAAACGAAAGAACAAGAAGTCAAGTATTAACACCTCCCTCCCTCTCATGGCATATGTGTATGTGATGTTTGTCAATACAGTTTTTTTTTTTTTTTTTTTCAATCACGCAACATCCTGCTGATGCAGATATGTTGACATGTTGGAGCAGCAGCGCCAACTTCATTTTTGCTCCGACTGTCAATCTACATCACCGCACAAAAAAAATAGCGTCCCACAGTTGAACTACCATATTTATGGGATCTGCCGTTTGAGTTTCATCAATCCGCTGAGCTGCAGTTAAGCTGTTCTGGAACAGTGCTCTTCGTCACCTCATATAATCTGACTGCCAGTGAATTTAAATGCATGAATGTAGGCCAAGCACCTGACATAGATTTCGAACTTCCATGTGTTGGTCTTAAGGCACAGAATATATCGTCTGTGTGGGACTATCTATGTAGTACGATGGTATACTGTGACATCCGAACCCGTCAGAGATAGACGCAAAATATATCTATTTAAAAAAGCAGATAAAAGTTCTATTGATGCCTTACTGAGAGACAGCCACTGTTCCTTCTGATTAAACTATGAAACTATAGACTAGATGTGGCTTAAATTAAAAAAAAATAGAATAGTATCGTCAGCACTGGAGAGATTTACGCCAGATAAATTAATAAGAGGTGCAATTGAGCCACCCCAGCTCGCCCCCCGCCCATTCCCTGGTACAAAAAACATGTCGGAACACTGTTGCAGAAGCAACGAAAACAGCATGCAAAATTTAAAAAGAATGCAAAATACACAACATCAGCGAAATCTTATAGAAGCTCTAAATTCAGCACAAGTTCCAATGTGTGACGTTCTTAATTGTTTCCACAACGAAACTGTCTCGAAATCTGGCAGAAAATACATAGAGATTCTAGTCATATGTGATGTATACCAGCAGCAAGCCACAATCAATACCTTCACTGCGCAATTATGATGGTAGTTTTATCGACAATACCGCCACTGAAGAGGAGTTGCTAAATAAGGTTTCCCGAAGTGACTTTACCACAGAAGAAGAAGTAAATATTCCAGAATTCGAATCGAGAGCTGCTACCAACGTGAGTAACTTTGAAGTCGATATATTTAGCGTAGAAAAGTAGCTTACTGTAAATTACCTAATAAAGGCAAGTCCTCTGGTCAAGATTGTGCACCAACTAGATTCTTTTCGGAATACGTTGATATAATAGCTGTGTACTTAAAAATTATATGCAATTGTTCGTTCGACGAAATATCCATATCTAACGACTGGGAAGTTGCGCAGGTGACGTCAATACTCAAGAAAGGAAGCAGGACTAATCCAGTGAATTACAGACACGTATCAATGCCGTCTATTTATTGTAGGATTTTGGACTATATACTGCATTCGGATATTATGAATTATCTTGAGGTAAACCATCTGTTGCCACACAATCAGAAAATATTGTTCTTGTGAAGCACAACTAAATCTTTATTCTTGCAAATTAATGAGTGCTATTGAAGAAGGATCTAATATAGATCCCATATTTCTGTATTTTCAAAAGGCTTTTAATACTCTCCCTCATAAGAGGCTTCTAATCAAATTGCACGCCTGTGGAGTATTGCCCACGTTAAGCGACTGGATTCATGATTTCCTGTCAAATAGGTCATAGTTCATAGTAACTGATGGAAAGTCATAGAGTAAAACATAGATGACATCTGGCTATCCCCAAGGAAATGTTATATGCTCTCTGCTCTACCTAATCTATATGAACGAATTACGAGAGAATGTGCGCAGCTCACTTACACTGTTTTTAGATAAAGCTTTCATTTACCATCTAGCAAAGTAATCAGACGAGTAAAACAACTACAAAACGATTTAGACAAGATATCTGTATGGTGCGAAAAACGGCAGTTCACCCCAAATAATGAAAAGTGTGAGGTCATCCACATAACTACTAAAAGGATTCCATTAAATTTCGTTACACGATAAATCACACAAATGTAAACGCTGTCAATTCAACTAAATACCTAGGAATCACAATTATGAAAAACGTACACTGGAACGATCACACAGATAATGTTGTAGAGAAGGCATACTAAAGATTGTGTTTTATTGGCAGAACACTTAGAAGATGCAAAAGGTCTGGTAAAGAGGCTGCCTGCACTATGATTGACCACCCTCTTCTGCTGTGCTGCTGTACGATATCGAACCCTTATCAGTTAGGAGTGAAAGATGTCACCGAAAAAGTTCAAGGAAAGGCAGCTCATCTTCACAGAGAGAATGTCACAGGTAAGATACGTGACTTGGGGTGGCAATCATTAACATAATTTGCATTTTATTTTTGCAGAATATTCTCATGAAATTTCGATCACAACTTTCTCCTCTTTGTTGGCAGCCCCCTATAGGGAGAAGTGTTAATAGCAACAAAATAAGAGAAATCAGAGCTCATATGAAAAGATTTAAGAGTTCGTCTTTCCTGTGCGCTGTTAGAGAATGAAACAGTAAAGAAATAGTGTGAGAGTGGTTCAGTGAGTCTCCAGCCCGGCACTTACTTGTGAACTGCTGGCTAGTCATGTAGATGTATATGCAGAAATTGAGTACAATCAATCACACACCTCTATCAACATCTGCTACTTTGGCGTGAAGTTGTGCATCATCAGTATGTACGGAGAAGCAATGCTGCAATTACAATCTGAAGACTCATCCATTTATTTACTACATTCAAGTGTTTTAACTTATGCCACCTACACAACACATTGTTCAATGTATCAGTTTGATTAACCTGCAGCCATATGTCAGAGCCGTATTTTATGACCTTTTAAGCTATCAGCATAAGCATAGTATACATTCTGATGAGTTAGAGCAATGTACAAATTCATGTGTTGAAGCAGTAGCACAGTATGCTGATATTGTCCCCATTAGTATTAAATCTATACAAGTGGAATTTGCTAGTGGAATACCAAAGTATTTTGTTCCTTCTATAGGTCTGAATGTGATAAAATGAGAATTTAAGGTATACAGCATACAGCTGCTGGCATAAAAACTGAGGATTAGTGATTTTTTTTAAGATGATGGTTTACTGCATCCAATGTACGACTGTTGATATATCCAAATAGATAATAATAATATTTTATTATAAAATTAGTTCATTTTTTCCCAGCCCACCCTCTCATTCAAATATGAGTTGAGGATATGTAAAGATTTCAGTCAATCTAGCTCAGTGAGTAAGGCGTTTGTTTCTTAATATGGAAATACAGTCATTACCACTCTCCCAACAACTTGTTAATCTATTATGACAGCACATTTTTAGAGTGTTTAGTCTTTTGTACCATAAACAAAAGTGATATATAATTACATTCATTTTTAATTTTTTAAAGTCACATACACTGCTGCTAATATTATATATTTTTGCAGTGGTTGATAAATCCTTCACCTAGTCATGTAAGAAAGGTCAAACGGTGCATAAGTCGAAACATGTCCTCAGCCATGTTAATACTGACAGTACATAACAAAGTAGTAAAAAAACTCCTGATTTCGTTCGTCCATGCAGTCATTGCAGTCATCCAGTGATTGTAGCCAACTGATGTGAAAACTGAAATGTATATCTAATCCATAGTTCAAATATTAGTAGCAGTAAATGGACCAGTGTGGAAATGATATTAAGTTGTGAATTGTATACAGTGTTGGCTTTCGAAAATCCTAAATACAGTAATAATAAAGTCATATTATTTCTGGATGAATGGATTTGCCTATTCAATACATCAATGCAAATTGCTCTCCTCTTCCATGGAAATGCTCAATCCCCATCAGTAATGCTAGGTGATCGTATGATCTCTGCAGAGGATTTTCACAGACAGTTAAATTGTTTAACGAGAGAGTGTCCACTTATCTACAAGTGCATACATTTAAAAATCTGATGTATGCCAGCTACACAATCCAGAATGTTTTATTCAAGCGGATAAGCTGACAGCTACATGTGTACATATTCTATGAGAAAATATGGATTAATTTGATGAAGTTAATGCATCAAGCTCTTCGTCCATCAGCAGAAATCATCACTCAACAAATGATCCACGCTGTGTATCAGTAAATGAAATTATGTGTGAACCAACTGTACCAGATACAGCTACAGAATTACGTTCTTCTTTCAGTATATACTAACAGCAAACTACATGTAAGAATTTATGAATTAAAAAAGTGTAAGAGCCACATGTTTCTGGTTTTAATTCTCTATAGCGTCCGCTGTAAACTATCGTAAAATCATAGTCATAAGCACTGCCAAGTGGATGAAACATCCCCATCACAAGGACTTCATAGTAACTGACAGGTTCTTCAAGGAAGGCCAGAAGAAGGAGGAGAATCGATCAGGCCTCCCAGATAATATATAAGCTACAATTGTTTCTCCACCAGATTGTGGCAAGTTGAATATTATTATATTGTTGTTAACACATCATAGTGCTATCCGCCTGGAGCATGTGTATCTATTTTCAAAAACATTATTTCAGCCAAATATCGGTTATTACAGAAGATATTGTCCGAAACTGATGGTGTAACATACACGACATGCATAAAGGAGAGACACCCAATCAACTGAAAAAGCAACCACAAACAGCTTTTTTTCTGTATTTGATGATGTTGGAATGGAGACCCCAGGATGAAATGTGAAATATTTCTGTTTGCCCAATAGTAATGATATATTTTATTTGAACCAAATATATTTCAACAATCTGAATCAGTTGGTAAGAGACAATGCAAACCATATTATTGTTTCAAGCAATACAATATCAATTTAAAACACATTTATCAAGAAGATGTAGGAAGTGGCGTAGGATTACAGTTACAAACAGTACAGTTTCCTGGTTATTGATAAAACAAGAGAATTGAATGATGGACAGTGCAGATGAATCTTCCAGGAGTTTAAAACTATACTAGTACTTAATTGTATTAATGTATTCTACACTGTGGATAAGTTCACATGCATGTCATACACTCATTCCAAGGGGGTGATCGACAGGCCAAATAACTATTCATAGGTTGCTGCAAATATTGATTCAATTAAAGGAAGTCTTACAAATCGTACACAGAAATTAAAAACACCAAGAAAACTCTTAAACGTCATACTAGTAAAATGCTAATGCTGGGAGATACTATGGGAGTGATAGCCTTAAAAGTCCATGGAACTGAAAAGAAACAGAGGTTATAAAATACCTCCTCCTCTAAGTATTACAGATATAAATGTTCTGAGAGAAATCATTAGAATCTTCTCAGCTTAATCAGTGCAGTAAATGCAAAGGTTGATGAGACTGAAAGGGAGTGCGACATAAGAAGAGTAAGTCTTGTATAAGACTATACAAGTTGCGTACTAGCTCAAATCCTATTTACCACGCAACAACATGTCAACAAAATACAAAGTCATTGGGTCATGGAAGGTTATTCATCAGAAATCGCGACTGTTAAAGTTAGGGCAGTTAGAGAGAGATCACTGTCTCCTGGAAATCTTCAGGCTTGTAAATGAAAGTATTAAAGGGATTTGACAAATGTTGGATGGAGGTACAAGAGGAGGGGAGGAAGAATACGGATGAGGAGAAGGAAAAGAAGAAGAAGAACGAAAGGAGAGGGCGGATATGTTATCTTTAGTTACATTAACCATTACATTGTTAGCGAAGTAGATCTTACACACAGCGTTAGCAGGGATAAACTGTATAAGCCAGGTAAGCATCCTGTACATTTAATTAAACATGCAATGAAAGCATACTTGGGTTAGTGGATCTAATTTTGTTACAAACTTTGAACCTTTCATGTAGTTGCAAAAGACATACAAATTTGCACTGAAATATTACATACGATAGGCAAAATAACATCCCAACTGCATGAATTAAAAGCCCAAAGAGTATGAAATACAGGAACATTATTAGATCTACATTACGCAGGTGAAGGTACTGGCTAGCGGCATAAGATAATCACCAATGAGCCTCTGGAGTACATATATTATGACAAGCCCACAAAATAACCAAACGGTTACGACCGTTCACAGCATCGGCTGCTGCAGGTAATACAGCTCATATGCATGGGATCGTATCAGTCATTTCTGAGTTCAAGAAATTTATACATTATGGAATAACAATTATGTGATTTGTTGTTTGAGAGCTGCACAGACCAGCACACAAAACACTCTTGTGCAGATGTGTCACAATATGAGGATTGGATGACTTATAGCAGACAGATCTCTCGGATAAGAGACAATATTCACAAGTGAGTAAGGGTTTCGAATATGTCTTAAGGGGTTGTAGATACATTTTCTTAATTCACAAGGACCCTGCAAAGACTGGAAAGGATGTTGCATGAGTGTTTGAACAATTACTGGCGATGGAAACAAATCATTGTCCTGACAACCTTCAAACCGACCATGGAGGCGAGTTCTACAATAGGTATTTGAAGACAGTAATGCAGTATTATGGAATAAACCAATACAGGATTTTCTCGCACTTGCAAATGAGTATTGTGAAATGTCTGAACACAATGGCAAAGAAATTGTATGTCGAGGCATTTAGTCTGCATGGTTCGTACAAATGACTAGATAATAATTTGGCAGTACAAGCAAACTAAAATTCATACGATAAAAATGCAATCAACAGATGTTCATGATAATGGGCTTCTAAATGTACAGGGTGGCTCGTAAGTTCCTTGACATTTGCTTGAAATCACTATTTAATGTCTCTTATTTTTTGCAGATATTCCTGAAGAATGCTCACAATTGCGGAAAGAATAGCTGTTGTTTCGGCTTGACCGGGAAGAATAGCCTACCAAGCGGTCCAACAGGATATCGTGAGGAGGCTTAGAAAGCCAGGTCCATCTAGGCAAACTATCATGGTTATAGTGAATAAATTCAAAAGAACAGAAAGTGTTGCTGATGAAACATGTTCTGGCAAGTGAATAACATCACCAGAGACCATAGGCGCCGCACAGAATTCTGTCAACCACAGTCCAACTGCCTCAATACGATGGCTCAATAGGAAGCTAAATGTTCTACAAACGACTCTGTGGCAGACACTGAGTTTCATGTTGAATAAACTATGTACCACTTTGACCCTGAAGACATTGCTGCTCGTGTTGCCATATATGCAGACCTGGTATAAGCAACTGTGGACAAAGATCTAATGGAAAACGTTCTGTTCAATGATGAATCCACACATATGTGGCAAGGTGAATAGGCGCAACTGTCGCACTTGGGCGGACAAACTGGCAAATGCAGTTCAGGGTTGAGAGCATGACACGCCCAAAGTCAATGCCACCCACAGTATACCTACCTCAACAAGATGGCTCAATAGGAAGCTAAATATTCTACAAACGACTGTGTGGCAATCACTGCGATTCACGTTGAATAAACTACGTGCCACTTTGATCCTGAAGACACCGCTGTGCGGCCTGCTGCAAGCAACTGAGAACAAAAATCTAATGGCAAACGTTCTCTTCAGTGATGAGTCCACATTTCACGTATGCGGCAAGGTGAATAGGCATAACTGTCGCACTTGGGTGGATGAACTGCCAAATGCAGTTCAGGATTGGGATCGTGACATACCTAAAATCAATGTACAGACGGAAGTGACGAAAACAAAAATATACAGACCTTTCATGTCTTCCAAAAAGACAACTGCAGGGCCAGTTTACCAAGACATAGAACCACAAGTGGAACAGGATGGGCTAAAAGATTCTGCTGTTCTCCAACAAGATGGCGCACCTCCGCACTTTGCTATCATTGTTTGGGACTACTTGGAGGAAACATTGTCTGGTAGATGGATTGGCTGCGCATCAACTGGACTGTGGGCGGCCCACTCTCCTGACCTGACGCCCTTGGAATGTTTTATTTTGGGCTTTATAAAGTTCGAAGGTGTATCAGGTTAAGATTAATAGCCTAGATCAGTTGATACAGTGAATAACCGACGCTACAGTAGCAATAACACATGTTTGCGGCCGTGTTTTGTGCCACACAAGGGAGATGGAAGCTGCGCGAAGATTTGCAGGGTCCCCCATGTGGTGTGTAATGAAGCTGTAACTTCCATTTTGTGAATAAACATGTGTTTACACAAAAAGTCAACGGACTTTAGAATCACCATGTAGTATAGAATCACTTTGGTACAAATTTTTAAATAGTAGACTGCGTTACAGAAATCTTATCTACCGAACTGGTCAATGGAGATATTTACAGTTTCCAAAATGGAATGAACACAACCAAGATCTTACATCTTAAAGGGCAGCAAGGATGAATATATTACTGGGAGTTTTTATGCAGAAGAATTACAGAGAAGCCCCAAAGCTGAAGTATGTCTCATTCTCATAGGATCTTTAATAAAATGTTGAGGAAACAAGGCTTGAGTCAAATGCCTTGTGTTCCAGCCACTACACAACAGTTGTGTGAATGCTCATGGTTTCGCATATATTAGGACGTGCAAACCTCAAACAGTGCTGTGGTATAAGATGAGTGGTATGAAGTGGCTAAGAGATCATCTCAACGATCTCCCACTTTGTTTATACCGTCACTGTAGAATGTGTCACTTTGTGACTGAGCCACAATCTCACCTCTGCTTGCACCGTTTCATCACTAACAAAGTGAAGTCCTCGAAGGCGTTTTTTAAATTTTGGAAACAGATGAAAACAGGATGGGGCCCAGTGGGGACTATATGGAGGGTAACCAGCAACAGTGAAGCCAAGGCGTCGGATTGTTCTAGATGTCGCAGCGCTCTTGTGTGTTCTGTCACTGCCATGCTGAAGGAGAGTATGCTCCATGTGTGGACGAACTCTCCCAATTCGAAACTCGATTACAACACGCTGTTTCTAATGCACCGACATAGTTAACGCTATACACCGCCACGTTGCATGCTACAGTTCGGTGCCCTCTGGCAGGCAGAGGGCTGAAAAAAATGTAGACATGAAGAACAAAGACGTAGAACGCTAATAACGTTTGCTTTATTTAAAAAGCCTTAAAAGTTATCACATAAAAATTCGGAGGCATTAATTTCCAGCACGCCCTGGTATTAATACATGTGATACTGGTAGAAAGCTATTAATTGAAAAAAAAGCTTTCTTCACCTCCGCTTATCCTTCCAGTATCTTCCTTACATCAATAATCTTGTGTGTAATCTTGCTTTCTTGGTAGGAGAATTCCTAGTCATATGTTGTCCCTCTCGCTCTTTTAATACTTCTCCAAAATTTTCTTTTAGTTTATAACGAAACAAACGCCGCCCTAATATTGCTTCTACAAGAAATAACTGTCCTAATAGGTATATAAAAATTCAATAATAAAATGATTGTTCTTTTAATTCATTGCAGGGTTTAACTCAAAATACGTATTCAATAATGAGAAAACCTATTACGTGCCGACTGAAATGGGTGCTTAAATTTTGGAGTAATTAAACCACAAAGTATTAACTGTTCTCAAAATTAACTAAATATTACAACCGTTTCCACCTAAAGTGATTACTGATATTCACCAAACAAGCAAGAAAGTTCCCACAACGGCTTTCGAATACTATAGTATGACTATTATTGGTATGGGAAACAATACTACGCTACACGCACCTGTCAGATACAAAGTTTGCACGTGATCTAAATGCTGCACCAATGAAATTTCGCCCTCTCTTTCTTGACTGATAGTAAAATGCTAGCTTAATGGCTGACAGCGTGCTTATTCTACTAGCACACTGCATTAAACAGAACAAATTTCAGCATACAGTTTGGCTAAACATGAAAAAAACAGGGGTAATGCTCGCAAGCACTGCAGTTACACATTTTCATGAAGCAAAACACGAAAAAAGCAAAAAAACTAAAAAACATTTTGTATCACTGTAGATAAATATGTAGTACACGTAAATACTACAAGAATGCAGGCGATGTCAAAAGTGAAAACATTCGCACGATGTAGTATTTTTCTATGAAGGAGGGTTTAGTAAAAAAAATTAATTTCAGTCTAATCTTTTTATACTACTGAAAGTTTGATCTAGAGTACCTGGGAACTAAAATAGGTGAGACAGATACCAACTATGAGATGTTGTAAACAACTTCAACAGAAAAGATATGTTTATTACTAAATTATTTCTAATATTTCTCCGCGAGAGAAGATCTCTTACTGTTTATAAAGTCCGATGAATAATCACTTAGCTGAGGAAACCGGCGAGTCGTCGTCCCATGTAGGTGGCTTCAAACCAGTTCTGCTTTCCTCATTAATAATGGCTCCAGTAATGGTTCTCTTGTGTATGAACACTCGTCCAATAAATACTGAAGGGACGTGTGATATTTGTAATATAGTCTTCATCGAAATATCGGGAGTCCAAGATGTAGACCTGACATATTCTACTAAACAAACACTTGATGTTTGGCGACGTCACAGCGCTTGTTAAACATTTCTCGCCATGCCTTGAACTTGGTAGTTTGATATCAAACTACAGTATGTTCGGAAAATCCTTGTCACAGACTTCTAGGACTTGTAGATGCGAGTGAGTACATAATATTTTGAACAGGACCCTGTGTCCGGAAACGTACCATTTCCGTGCTACAACCTCTTGAAAACATGTTTGCTAGGTGGAATGCAACATAATAGTCATAGTGGGGTGGGGGGAGGGGCGGTTACGTCGGATCGACTGAAGTCATTTGACGTTTTCCTACCTCTCTGACATAGTTTTAGGCACACTCAAGTGTCTGTGAGTGTTAGGGCAACATTGCTGAGTATATGTTTGCTGAGTACACCGACATGATCTTTCCGAACGGCGAAGCTTAAGGTAATGGATAAGTTGCTCGTCGCCTTTATCGAGATCGCTCCCCACAACGTCCGACAGTTATGCAACGGCTTTGAGAAAGGGCTACCTTCACCTTCAGCAGGCATAACTGTGGTGCTCCAAGGAGACGCCACACTCCCGAATTGAATTGGAAGAGGCCCTACTGCATCACTTTGAAGAGAATCCGCCGGCCGGAGTGGCCGTGCGGTTCTGGGCGCTACAGCCCGAAGCCGAGCGACCGCTACGGTCGCAGGTTCGAATCCTGCCTCGGGCATGGATGTGTGTGGCGTCCTTAGGTTAGTTAGGTTTAAATAGTTCTAAGTTCTAGGCGACTGATGCCCTCAGAAGTTAAGTCGCATAGTGCTCAGAGCCATTTGAACCATTTTTTGAAGAGAATCCGTCCACGAGTACACGAGAAATTTCTTTGGCTATTAACGATTAGAACTCTAAAAATCTAATAGGTGACGCCTACACAGTTCTTGTAAAACACGTCACCGCACCAACAAGTTCTCAAATGCTTGTAGCACGGAAACGGTACGTTTCCGGACATGGGTTCTAGTTCAAAATATCATCTACTCACTCCCTCTACAAATCCTACAAGTCGGGATTGTCCGGACATCCATTATAGCGAGAAGCACGTCACATAGCACAGACCGCGACGCGTCTCAGAAACTGTTCGCTAGCCAAACGCGTTGCTTCACAGTTCCAACATTGCAGTGTTCTGATTATTGTTTCGTGAAATGTTACTCCAAGGTAGGAGGTTAATTCTTCTAGTTCAAAGACACATTCTGCAGAGTTGATAGAAAGCATTCCATTTGATATACTGTCCGTCTACAGTCCCGACAGATAGCTTTCACTTTATTGGGGTTAGACGCAATAAGTTATTTTCGAATCATTCTAACCTATGTGTCCATTAAAGTCACAGTTAATCCTACAGATGAAAACTGTCCACTTGGCAAACGCGCTACCACTTCGTCCACAAACAATACTTTTCAAGTGCAGTTTGTAAGACGACAGTTCACACTTTGACAGTACTATAATACGTTTACATTTTAAATTTGCTGTCAACGATAGTCATCGAAATAGTTCGTATTGCGCACACCAAAACTCCTCCACTCCGCGACCCTGTCTCTCGACTGACTGCACATAAAGTTTTCATGTTTATTTTTCGAATTATTAGCCCATAATATGAGGTACTGTAATATGTTTAGTTTTTAGTTTAATCACCCGCAGTGTAAATCTGAACCGTACATGATACACCAAAACAAGTTTCAAAAACTGTAGGTGCGAACTCACTACTCCAGTGCTGCCGCACGAAGCAACAATAGAGTCTCACAACCCCCGCCACACACCTTTGTTTCCATTTCACCATTTCAGAATTTTCACACCAACTAAAAAACCTCGTAATTAGTAAACAGCTGCAAGTGTCAATCAGTCCGAAGGTGTATCACAGTAGAGTAGCGGTTCCACCTAAATGATTACAAAATAAACTCTGTTGAAGAAATAAACCATAAAACAAAAACGCAACTGGCACTAAACACACACAATAGTATCACTGCACAGCACATTAGCAACAACTACTCAACAGAGAACACACAAGGCACAAAAGATGAAGAAACCACAAACAACCAGAAAACATGCCACACCATGACATTTGATAACCAAAAGCACACAGAATAGGAAACAATGCATAAATGAGGGAAAGAAGACGAACAACACTCTGCTGAAAAGACTGATATTACCTAACATCAACACAGATAAAGCAACAAATCAGGTATACACCAGTTAACCTGCAAAGATTGTTTTTCAGTATGCACGGGACACACATGTCGAAATTTCAGGATAAGATATTCAGAACATTTAAGTAAACAAACGACAGTCGGAAGCGCATCGTAAACGTAAATTTGTGCTGTGAAACCTTTGTCCAAGCCAAAGCACTGAAAACTGACAGTACACTTTCACATTTGCAGGACAGTTCGTTAAAACCAACTACCAACCCAGGGACATAGAAAAAGACCTCAGAATTCTAAAACACGGTAATCATCTGTACCATTTTCAACAATACAAAGAAAATTACCACATCTAAAAAGTTATCACTCAGAACAAAAAAGTTGTTAATGACCAAAAGTTGTTGATGACCAAACAGAACTACCTAACAAAACAATATTCAACACTCTAAACGAAATGTCGGACATCACTAAATAAAAACGCACACACACATACACACACACACACACACACACACACACACACACACACGCAGACACACACACACGCACACATACACACCCACGCATATAAAAAGAAACAGAACAGATTCATAGTTCGCGGCCGTCAGAAAAAAACAGTAAACAAGCGAAAGTCGGAAGCACATCGGAAACGTAAATTTGTGCAGTGAAACCTGTGTCCAAGCCCAAGCAACAACATAGTGCGGTGTTTGCAAATGAGAGGAAAAAACACGGATAAACACTGACAAAATCCGGAACATAATTCATAAATAACAAAATACACCAAATAGTTCTCCACACCTAAGATTCACAAAATTTTTACCGATGTCCACAAATGAGTCCAACTACACGAGAACAATAAAACACGTTTGGTATACAAAAACAAACCTGTGACAGCTCACGATTGGCCAAACACTAAAATGGTAAGATTAAAAATGTGCACATGCCACGATTTTTACCTGAACATATATATATTTAAATACTGGATTATAAACAAAAATTCAATGCAGACGATATCCTAACATCCCTAATGTTGGTAGATGAGATGCTGTACTAATTTAGACTTGTGGCTGATTTTGGTTGGCAGCCACAGGACATGTACAATGTGAATTAAGGGTAAAGTGCATATATAATTTCAGTAGCAACCAAACGCGATGTAACATATTTCCTAAAATGAACGTAACATGTATGTATGGGTGTCAGAAAAAGAAAAGAAAAAAACTCACTGAGATTGCCGCAACTGTGGTGAAACATGATTGGATGTTACAGAAAAACAATAATGTATGTACTTGCTAAAAGGCAGACCCATCCTTAATTCATTAACCTCAATTACTTGTTGGATGCATTCAAATCTCTGTCTTCTGCTATAGTTTTTACCCTCTACACCTTATTGTACTACCACAGAAGTAATTCACGGATGTTGAACACATGTTTTATCATCCTGTCTCTTCTTCTTGTCAATGTTCCCCATAAGACCCTCCCCTTGCCGATTTTTGCTAAAACTGCCTCATTTCTTATGTTATTAGCTCATCTTCTATGGCACCACTTCTCAAACAGCTCGATAATCAAGCTTTTACGATTATATAATTAATAGGGAGAACACGTAATTAACGACCTTCAGAGAAATGTAAACACATCAAGTGTATATACAGTTTGTAAAAGTATTAAAAAATATACAGAGTAAGGCAGCTAAGGCAGGCCACCACACATATATCCAGAATGAAAAAATATATCGAGGTGCGTTTTCACCAAGTTATAGCAGACAGTATGAATTTACTGAAGTTCACAAGTTATTTTTGTAGTTTATAGTCGCCGCATTGAGCCACCGACTTTGTTTCTTTTCTAAAGGAGCTATATACTTTTCTCTGAGGCATTTGAAAGACGTTTCTAAGAGAACTTCAACGGCATAAAATGTATGGGATTTAATCAAATAATATCAAGATAATAGCTTCGTAAACCAGTGTTCCGCGATCTGCCCTGTTATACCAAATTAAGCAAACATGTAACTCAGGTATGTTTCGTGTCATTAATATCACGGATGTCATACCGAGCGCTCAAAATGTTAACTTTGAGTTACAAAGTGATTCTGAAGAACCAATACTGTACATCGAATTTCATCTGTAGTTTACGGCAGTACGGGCCAGTATTATAGAATATTTCATCCCTTTGGGAATAGTCGGTGTTTCATAGTTGACCTCTTGTTTTGATTTTCACCATAGATAAAAGTACAGAAGTGTTAAGTCTGATGAATGTGCAGACCATTTTGCGTTTCCTGAACGACCTTTCCATAGTTCTCCATATGTTCTCTTACGTGGGTCTGCCAGTACATGTTCTGAATGGGAGAGACATTCATCATGTTGGTAATACACTGACTGCCTTATGTACAGTGAGATGTCTCCCAGTAACTGTGGTAGCAAGATATCTTAGGAACTCAAGATGCTTGAGTATATTTAGATTCCAATCAATAAAATAAGCACCAACTATGCTAATCTTGAAAAACACACGCCAAGAGCGTTAAATATATCCGATTCTTTGAGCCAGCGTGAATTTTTAACTGACGATTTGTGCATATTGCCGAGACTGACTTGCTCATGGCTTATGGACTGTGCTTCTTCCTCAAGCAAAATTTTGGGTTAGATTTGTCACATCACTTTTCAATTTTCGTAGATAACATTCCGGAGAACTGTAACCAATTTTGGAAATCGGTGCCATGAAGCTGTAGATGCAACGAAATGTGAAGAGGATGAAATGCGATGGACTATAGGGTTCACAGAAAATTCTTTTGTTACTTTCATTTCTTTCATCAGTCACTCTTCTTTTCCTTCGGCATGTTTTATTCACCACACTTCCAGTTTCTCGATTTTTTTGATAATATCTGCAAAGACAGACTGAGTGCTTGGCATGATCTAGAAACTCTTCAACATACAACCTCACCGTTGCTGTAATACGAGGTATGTCCATAAAGTAAGTTCCGTTTGGTTATATAAAACAAACACGCACAGATACAGGAAAAATATTTATTGTACAAAAATCTACAACTGTTAAACTACTTTTCTACATAGCTTCCGAAATTTTAGGCACTTGTCATAGCGTGGCACAAGTTGTTGTATGCTTTCTTCATAGAAGGTTACCGCCTGTGTATTCAACCATGTGGTAACATGTTCTTTTCGCTCGTCATCTTCGTTGAAAAGCTGACCACCAAGGACAGATTTTAGGTGCAAGAAGAGGTGAAAGTCGCTAGGAGTGAGGTCCGTGCTGTGCGGAGGATGATCAAACGCGTCCTAGTGAAATTCCAGTAAGAGTTGTTTGGTCACATTCGCCGTATGAGGTCGGGTATTATTTTGAAAAAAAAAATACCTTTTGACAGTAATCCTCGGCGCTTGTTCTGTATTGCAAGGCGCAATTTCTTAATGGTCTCGCAGATTTGCCAATGAATTTCCTGTGGTTTAACTTTCTTTGCATTTAGAAAACGAATCACAGATCTGATTTCACACGCGGCGGCATTTTCAGTAACAGCTGACATTACAAGAAGTCGGCAGCAGCGATCTGAAAATGGTGTACATATCTTCTCCTTGAGTCAGAGTAACTGCCGCGCATGCTCGGAACTGCGTTGGTAGCGCTGCCGCGGATAAAAACAGAAACTGAACTTACTTTGTGGACGACTCTCGTAACTGCATACATTGTAAATTTCTCAGCAGATTTACAAACAAGTTTTCTGATTTCTACAACAGCTGAAAACACAAACATGGGCTTCAAGCGAACAGGTACACGCAAGAACTGTACTGATTTACATGATGCTTACATTTGGTGTAATAGGTCAGACATTTATGGAACCTCTTCTCCTGTCGGCGGAGTACTGATTTGTGGCGCTGTTATTTTGATACTGTTTGATCAAGCCCCGTATATGTTATGTTGTTCAAGTTCTCTTAGAAGCTTCTTTCAAATTCCACAGAAAAAAGTACATAGCTTCATTAACAAAAAATAAATAGATAAAAAAACAGAAACGAAGTCATTATCGTAATTCGGCTACCGTAAACGATAAAAATTCCTTGCGAATGTCAAGAAATAACCGATATTATCTATTATAACTTGGCGAAACCGCTCCTAAATATGGATGGTGTGACCTGTCTTAGTTGCCTCACCCTGTATAACTGTGTAAGCCGTTGGGCAGTTGGTGGCAAAAAAAGGCATAAAAACAAAATACTGTAAGCAAAGGACAGCGGTAGGCTAAACCTCTGCTTCTTAACGTTTCTCCCTACGCACATGCAGCTCCCCAAAACCTGTTCTTAGCAAAACACGATCAGTCAGCACGAAAATGGAAGACAAAATAATAACAATGTTCGTGGTGGAGCAAAGCAATCTGAATAAATGAACAGGAAAATGTAGATGACAGTAAAGAAAGATGACCTTTCCTCGCCCAGTTCCCTCGTTTAAGTGGTCGACACACAGGACCAGGCAGCTAACACTGACACAGACGGGACATTCAACCTCACGAGAGACAGCGCCATTGGCACATGGGGCGAGCCGGTTAACGTGGTTTTGCGCTCTCAGCCCTCTCCAGCGGCAGTTGACGGCTTTATGTGGCTCGCAAACCACACAGCTTTTTATGAAAATGAACGCCCGTGAAGTTCCTGCATTTGCTGTACCAACACGCTATTTTCCATTCTGTCTAGTCATGTTGTTCCATCTGTGGTAACTATGAATAAAATTTCAATGCCCATGAACATGTAGTAAGACAAAAAGAAAACACACTGGTCTATTCAGTAAGAACATCAACTTATAAAAGTTCACAGAACCGAGAACCGAGCAGACACACTCGTGACAGGTAAGGCAGTTGCACTGAAGAAACAAAAAATGGTGCACCTCTCTAATATCGAGTAGGGCCACGGAGACCACGCAGAAGTGCCGCAACACGACGTGGCATGGCCTCGACTAATGTCTGAAGTAGTGCTGGAAGGAACTGACTCACTATGAACCTTGCAGGGCTGTTTATAAATCCGTAAGAGTACGAGATGTCTTCTGAACAGCTCGTTGCAAGGCATCCCAGATGTGCTCAATAACGTTCATGTCTGGGGAGTTTGGCGGCCAGCGATAGTGTTTAAACTCAGAAGAGTGTTCCCGCAGCCTTTCTGTAGCAATTCTGGACGTGTGGGCTGTCGCATTGTTCTGCTGGAATTGCCCAAGTCCATCGGAATGAACAGTGGACATGAATGGATGCAGGTGATCAGACAGGATGCTTATGTACGTGTCACCTGTCAGAGCCGTATCTAGACGTGTCACGGATTTCATATCACTCCAACTGCACACGTCCCACACAATTACAGAGCCTCCACCAGCTTGAACAGTCCTCTGATGACATTCAGAGTCTATGGTTTCATGAAGCTGTCTCTATTCACGTACACATCCTTCTGCTCTATACAGTTTGAAACGAGACTCGTCTGACGAGGCAACATGTTTCCAGTCATGAACAGTCCAGTGTCGGTGTTGACGGGCCCAGGCGAGGTGAAAGCTTCTTGTCTTGCGGTGATCAGGGGTACACGAATTGGCCTTCGGCTCCGAAAGTCCATATCAATGATGTTTCGTTGAATGTTTCGCACGCTGACACTTGTTGGTGGCCCAGCAAAGAAATTTGCAGAGATTTGCGAAACGATTGCACTTCTGTCACGTGGAACGATGTAGGAGATTTAATGTTTTACCAGATTCTTGATATTCACGGTACACTCGTGAAATGGTCGCACGGTAAAATTTCCACCTCATCGCTTCCTCGGAGATGATGTGTCCCATCGTTCGTGCGTCGACTATAACACCACGTTCAAACTCATTTAAATCTTCATAACCTGCCATTGCATCAGCAGTAACCGATGTAACAACTGCACCAGACACTTGTTGTCTTATATAGGAGTTGCCGACCGCTGCGCCGTGTTCTGCCTGTATACATATCTTTGTATCTGAATACGCATGCCAATTTCTTTGGCACTTCAGTGCATATTTACAATACATCAAATATTACAGAAATTATTTATATTGATTGAATAAGAAGAAACCACAAACCTTTTAGAAAGCGTGAAGCAGAAAAACACTCTTTGTACTATACTGAAGAATCAGGTACTTAGTTCATGAAACTTGGTTTAGGAGAGTCCATCACGTGTCAATAGCACAAATCAACAACAAAGAAGGCGATAATGCAACCGACTGTAAAACATTGTGAGTTTGGCAGTTTAAGCAGGGTAGCGATGGTTAAAGCAGCATTCTCCAAGAACTGACCTTATAGCGCGATATCGAAAATGTACTCTCGGTCTGAGAAACGACAGCTCATGAGTTACGGGTTAAAAAGAACGACATATTTCTACAGTTGTCGAATGTGACGTTGTCTTAAATGCGCACTTTCATAACACTTGAGGTAAAAGATGAAAATAACGAAATACGAGAATTCTTTAACCACCAACATGACGGTTACTGTCATTTTGTTACAACAAATCGTTTCAGTAACGATGCGTCCTCCAGAGATTAAATGTGCAGGTACATAGGAACAGTATATAATCGAAGGATGCAAAGTATAACACAAAACCCATCAGAGACCGGCATCAGCTGAACACGGCAAATAGAGCAAGGCGTCTGGAAAGTTCAGCTTGTGACGAAGAGAACGTTCTTGCTTCTTATCGGTTCTACTTTACACGGTACGTTGTCGAAATAAGGCGGAACTTGTTTTATGTCTCACGTGACGAAATGGCTACGCAGCGTGAAATAGCTGGAAGTGACGTTACAAAACTGCTACAGAGCCTCGTCAACATTAGCTGACTCCTCCCATGAGACGACAGCCTTAGAGGGCGTGTCTTGGATGCATGCCACTGATAGCGTACAAATGCAGACGAACGGTCGCTGGGAAGAGTAGGTCTCTGGGAGAGGGGAAATGGCGTACCCCCACCCGCACACCAACCCCGTTGCACGCCTGCGTACGTAATGACCGCGGCGGGCGCTCACTTTTAATGAGCACCAGTTGGCAGGCCTGCGGCGCGGGGACAAAGGCCGCGCGTGCGCCGGCCGCGGCGGGCATAAAGATTGGGAGCGGCCGCCACCGCCACCGGCTCCACTGCCGCCACCCTACAAAAGGCAGAGGCCGGGCCGGACCGCCGGCGGCGGCCGCGTCGTCTTTTTAGCGGACCCGCTGCGCCTCTCTGCCGCGCGACAGCTCGCTTTTTGCCGACTTCTTTTTGCCGCCCGGCCTCTGCGGCCGCCGCGGAAGAGGGAAGAGGCGACGCAGAGGACCTGCTTGCTACCCGAGCCGATGCCCGCCTCACTCTTTTTCCTCCGTTTCGGCGAAACGCGCGGTGGCTCGGCTGGTTCTCCGGGGCCCGGCGAAACCAGCAAAGCCCGGCAGGCGATCCTCAATTAAACGTCGGGCACATCAAGGCGGCGCGCGCCGCTGACAGACAGCTACAAAAGAGGCGCGGTTCGGCGCGGCGCCCGTGACGGATGGCCGCCGATCGACGCCCGGCGCGGCCGCTCCGGCCACCTCGCCTCGGCCCGGCCTTCCGTCACACCGTCACGGCCCGCGCTCCCGTCTCGCGCCCGGCGCTGCGTGTCATCCCGCCTTCCTTACTGTCCGCCTACCGCCTGCCCACAAACACGCGGCGGACAACACAATTACGGCACTTCGACGTGATACAAATTCCACAGGACATATTTTCCCAGAACCACATCATTCCTTTGCTTTCTTGCCTCAATTGCGTTCGGTTCAAGCCAGGGACGATGCGTGCTAGTAACTGCTGTAATCGCCGATTACAGTTACACATAAGAAGCATCTTTTTACATTTATAGTGTGTCTAGGAGATACTATACTTTTTACTTTTAAACGAAATAACGACATATTTTAAAATTTTCTAAACGAGATTAATCACACGTGATCGGCAGGTTTCACCAAATTGAAAACCCATGTGTATGAGAACCTCGTAACATTTATATCCGTTAGTAATTTGCGGTAGCGTTCTCGATTCCCGCGCACGGGGTCCCGAGTTCGATTCCCGGCGGGGTCTGGGATTTTCCCTGCCTCGTGATAACTGGGTGTTGTGTGTTCTTCATCATCATTAACTCGCAAGTCGCCGAAGTGGCGTCAACTAAAAAGGACTTGCAATACGGCGGTCGAACTACCCCGCATGGGGCCTCCCGGCCAACAATGCCATACGATCATTTTTTTTTTTTTTTTTTTTTTTTTTTTTTTTTTTTTTTTACATATAGGGCCACTAGCCATCTTACCCCATCAGTCGGGCAAAGATGGCAACATAAATTTGATACTATCACCAATTTTTATGTCAAATAGCACCAAATAAAACATATTTTGGTGTTTTACAGCATATTCGTTACACATGTCCGATATCGAATCCCACACTGGTCGGAAGCTCGAAAACAGTTCGTGCCATCAGTTTTTCTATAAGGAATGATAAAATTATGTCACTTGGCCGGCCGGAGTGGCCGAGCGGTTAAAGGCGCTACAGTCTGGAACCGCACGACCGCTACGGTCGCAGGTTCGAATCCTGCCTCGGGCATGGATGTGTGTGATGTCCTTAGGTTAGTTAGGTTTAAGTAGTTCTAAGTTCTAGGGGACTTGTGACCACAGCAGTTGAGTCCCATAGTGCTCAGAGCCATTTGAACCATTTTTATGTCACTTGCTGCTACTTCATAAGTTTCATATAATTGTC
Source organism: Schistocerca serialis cubense (assembly GCF_023864345.2). NCBI lineage: Eukaryota > Metazoa > Arthropoda > Insecta > Orthoptera > Acrididae > Schistocerca > Schistocerca serialis. The sequence continues at coordinate 566,242,175 of NC_064645.1, forward strand.
TTGATTCGATAACTTGTTCACTTTCGTTCTTTCTTGTTGGAAAGGAATCCTATGCTCTTCAACAGATATCTGTAACTTCCCGTTTTCTGATGTAGACCTAATACAGGAAACTAGGGAACTAGATTCTCTCAAAGGCAAGTTTAAGACAAATCTGATTAGTCACTAGGAAATGAGCACCACACGCAGTTTCATTTTATTCTTCAGTTTGCTTGTCTTTCCTCTCATACGTTTCAAATCACTAGTCTAGTATTTATTTTCGTCCCGGCAAATGGTGGAGGCTAATTGTTTCAATTCAAGAACACTTGTGTTGCTTCTCCGCTACGGCGAGGTATGGGGCTCGGCTGTACACGCAATAGTGAGGCACCAGTGACATCACTGGCCACGTAATCCATCCGTCTTGCCGTCACACGACTGTCGTTTGTCATTGCGTTTGAGAGGGCCAAACGATGATATTTTCGGAGAATTAACTCCCGACGATTGGTCTGATTCCTTACGAAGAGGCGGAATAACAAATCGAAACAGTTAAAATAAACGGATGTTGGTCCATCACACAAGAAAAACCAATTAAGAGACCAGTAATTTTTTGCTATGCACAACGAACTGGAACTTAAAAACGTGAGAAAATTCTTTCGGCTAACTGTTGCCAAATTGGAAGCTAATCTGAGAAAGAGAGAGACAAATGGTTCAAATGGCTCTGAGCACTATGGCACTTAACTCCTGAGGTCATCTGTCCCCTAGAACTTAGAACCACTTAAACCTAACTAACCTAAGGACATCGCACATATCCATGCCCTAGGCAGGATTCGAACCTGCGACCGTAGCGGTCGCACGGTTCCAGACTGTAGCGACTAGAGCCGCTCGGCCACCCCGGCCGTCAGAGAGACAAACGTTGGATAAAACCTATCCTACCAAGAGAACGAATCACCGTTTGTTTGAGTCTATGATTTTCATTGTCCTTAAAAGATATGCTTGAAAATATTTGTTTTATTGTTAGCACTGTGACTAAAAATGTATACTTCACAATGGATTCAGATTTTTTCAGAATAGGTAGATTAAATAATTTTAGGCGCTAGATTACTGCATAATTTGATAAAAAAGGTACGGCGCAAATACATCCAATCACAGTATTCATTAACTGTATTTTAGAATATAGGTGGCACATGACATTATTTGGATCTACGAGGAAGGAAGAATAATAGATGCATTTTGTGTAACAAAAATACTCACCGAATTTCTCAGTTCTGTTGCTCGATCTGCGCTTTGGTCACGAAATACCTAAATATGAGGAAATGTAACATTCAATTACAGTACAGTGTCTCAAATGGATGAGTAACTTATAAAAATATTTTAATCTTGATTCAGAAGGCGTTGGTACTGACAAGGTAAAGGCGACAATATCGTCGCTAGGAAATACGACAATGGCTACAGTGACGGTGACAGGTGACTGAATACTCCCAGTGAAGTTATAACAAGAATAAATTTAACGGAAAAAGCACTGGCCAGTCATGGAGTGAGTGTGTGCGTGAACTGGCCTCTAAGTTATAATTAGTCAGCACGATAAAGATTCATGTGAACGACTGAACGTGGCAGTCATAATTTAGAAACCGAAAATAGTTTTTGAACTCTTTAGAAAATGCTTTAATACGTTCTAAGATTCTTTGACAAAACTTCCTTTTCAGTGTGCTGTTACTGTCAAATTACTCGTGCCAATGTTTGACACAAATCATTGGACGGCCGCTGTGATAGAGCGGTTCTAGGCGCTTCAGTCTGGAACCGCGCTGCTTATACGGTCGCAGGTTCGAATCCTGCCTCGGGCATGGATGTGTGTGATGTCCTTATTTTATTTAGGTTTAAGTACTTCTAAGTCTAGGGGACTAATGACCTCAGATGTTAAGTCCCATAGTGCTTAGAGCCATTTGAACCATTTGAATACAAATAATTCAGCATTCAGATAATCAGGTAACATATTACTGTATCGACAGATACTATCTGCTTGTACCTGATGTGTGTGTGTTTTTTTTTTTTAAATTTAACTATACTTCAATAGATTTCTCAACAATGACGTTTAAAGAGTAGTAGTTAAACCTATAAAATTTCGGCCTTAGAAATAATGCGTACACCGTTAAATTTCCTATAAAGAGATAATGAGCCTTTTAAGAAATCTTTTTCAATACCCATCACTCCATTACTGCAAATGTTTGTTGAAGGATTCTCACAAATGTCTCATTGGAATTTACAGAGATATGTATTTCGTTTTTAAGTATACCATCTCTTCTGAAGCAGGCATCATCGACGGAAAGAACCTCGATGTGCCACTTCTCTCCACTCGAACGTGTTGAAGTGATGGTTGACAAAACGCGCTCGAAGGCAGCCAGACGTCAGTGGCTACTACTCTCATAGAAACTTCCAGTACTGCTGATTAGCCACATTAGGCGTGCATCGCGTCAAATGGTGAATATTGGCACCACGATCAATAATAGTCATCAGTGTTTCTTGTTGCCCTCGCACTGCCATGAAGGCGTTGTGGCTCTACGTACACAGTTTCGCGTAAATCTTGGTTAAATTTGAGAACAAAATCTTCTTCAGATATTTCGTATGAGCATTCTTGTACTGATGTAATCCCCTTGTTCTGTTTTCATATTCTTATTGGTGAAAAAATAACAAATCTGCAACTTACATTTCACCAGGAGTACTGTTGCGCTGAATTGTCGAAAACTGCAAACAGATCACTGACTGCTGAAGCTGAAACCACCTTGTGAATTATTGTGCTGAGCTGGATCCGTCTCAGATCAAACAGCACAAATCGCATGTGATGCCTTCTTTTTCTGATTACGTAGTCCCTGTATTGATGCCAACTTTGTTTTATGTTTTCCTCTTCAGACACGTGCTTTGTGTTGAATTAAAAATTTTCTCGTTAGCGAAGTACTACCAGTAACCAATTGATCTGCATTTGTTTGTTTGGAGAGCCCGTAGTTGCAACAGTCTGATCTGGCCGTAAAATGTTTTCTGCATTCAGTCTGATTATACCTGAGTTCCTGATTCCTAAATGTTGTGCGATGTGTGTAGTTCTTCTGTGGAGGTGAGCTGAGGAGTGCGTTTGGAGTGAAATGTTGCCAAATCAGCTTTCTTTAGAGCTATGTCTGCCCTCTAATTAACACCATTTAGCTGGCAAATTAGTGATTTAGCTGGGGTCCGGAAGAATGTATTTTTTCACCACCATTTGGCTTCTGTTCAGGTTTTTTTACTATAGAAACGGATTAATATCCATGTTGGTTAAAGGAACATTATTTACATTGAACTAAGATTTCAAAACATGCGTTGGTATCCCGTGAATATGTGTTATTAGACTGAATTAAAAAGCACTACAAAGTAAACTAGAACTGTGTCGGTTGTGTTTCGCGGGCACGTCAACATAGACTTACACAAGACCAAAAACTTAACTACGAAATACAAACAGGTGAGAGTCTTATTGGAAACGCTGTTCAGAGTAACTGACATCAGGAAAATTACGCAGGTTTGTGATAACGAAGGAAGCTGTTCTGAGTAAAGCGGACTTTGATTTATGCAGGATTAACCAGAAGTCATACGCTTCACAATTACAATAAAGAATGTGCCAGCTGCTGAACTGAGGTAACGTAAATCGAACTTCTATTCAGTGCAGCAATTTGCTGAATGTAGGACGTAATGTAATATTACCGTGGAGATATTGGAATTTTGTTTTGTAAGTACCTAGGAGAAGCGTTATTTATATTTTTATTGCGAAAAAGAAAGTTATGCAGAAGAAATTCACATGTAGATGTTTACTGAAATACATTTTTGTGTCAAAATACCAAGGTGTTAAAAATGGGCTGATTTTTCATATGCACATCAAAGAAAGTACACATGCATCTAGTAATAACTTCCCTAATGAGATGCACCAGAAACTTTTCAAATATTTATTCTTTTGTGCTTACCGGCAGCTTTACATTTTTGAATATCTATACATTTCCTCACCGGCTTTTAAAGCCATTAAAATAAAACGTCGTACACGTATTTAAGATACGATGCAAAATCCTGTGGAACAATTATTTCCTGAAGTTGTTTTTAACTGTTTTACATACCCGATATAAATAAATCTTACTAAATTATATAGCATTTTCGCATACGTCCCTCCCCTTCTTAAGTACATTACATGGCATAATTATTGCAAAAGTAAAACGGCACAACTATAACCACGTTTTATATTACCTCTTTTTTTTTACTGCTGTAGGGTCATTATGTATCTGTGTTATTACTGACTTGCGACAGAAGGCACTCAAGCGTGCGCTACGTAAGGGAAGCGGCTACTCGTCTAGCGGAGAACGTGTTAAGGTGCGCACGCGGGTTTCTAATAAGTTAGAGGTATCCCTCTTTGGGTCAGTGATGCTTTGCTTGCCGAAATGGAAGCTAGATCAGCCAAATTACTCTCAGAAAACTTTCAAGGAGGAGATTAGTATTTAAAGCCTCATCGACAACTAGGTCATTAGAGACGGATCACTAGCTCGGACGAAGGAAGGATGGAGAAGGAGATCGGCCGTGTCCTTTCAAAGGAACTGTTCCGGCATTTCTCTTAAGCAATTTAGGGAAATTATGGAAAACCTAAATCAGGGTGGACGGACGCGGGTTTTAACCGTCGTCCTCCCCAATGCGAGTCCAGTATGCTAACCACTGCGCCACCTCGTTCGGTTCAGAAAACTTCCGTCCTCGTAGATCGGAAGCAGAAAAGATTAATATGATTTTAGTAAACTGTAGGAGCAGCCATGCTAAGGCACCTGAATTAGAACCACTTATGAAAAGTAATAATGCCCAGACAGAATAAGGAACGGAAAGTTGGTTGGAGAAGGAAGTGAAGGGTAACGAAATCCTAAATTCAGGCTGGAATATTGTAAGCTTCCTGCCAGGATTTAAAGATGGATTTCCTATGAAAGTATGTCCAGATACGCTCCGAATTAAGAAAAAATGCCCCATTAAATACAATGTTTAGATCTGTGAATCACATTAAAATTCAATCTGACTGCAAGTAGTTTGCAGATAACTACGTAGACAGTGAACACTATTTACAACATAAGGAAACTGAATTTAACTGAACATGGGGCATTGCACGAATTATCTGACCAAGTATAAAGAAGTGTAAATCAAGTCACGTGCCGTGCAGGGGGCATGTGGACCCACACTGTTGTATAGTTCATAGACACAAGGCATAGAATAAGCACATTTACAGTACAATGATGCACTGCGTGTCTGCGAGCTATGCAAACAGCAACGCCAAAATTTTCTGCTTAAGAGCATGCAGAAAATGCGAAATACAGTATTCGTAGAGGTTGCTACCTTTAGTTTGTATTAATTGCAGTAGAAAATCCCTGAAAGTTCTACCAGTTCCTGAAGACGAATAGTGCGTTTCTCACCAAGTTATCGTATGCCAACTGCTGAGATCAAGTAGGTATAATCGACGTAAACAGAAAAGTGAGTGGCAAGGAAATCTGATTTGATAGAATGTTTGAATGTAAATTCACATAACTGACTCACAGAAAGTAATTCAGTCACATTAGTACCTGCAATATAAGTGTTACACAGAGTTCCAATATCAAAGAAAATCAAAGTATAATCCTTACAAGTCGCCAAACATTGGCAAAGGTCCATTGATAGGGAGTGTGACAATGTTGACGGTGCTGCCATTCGGACGAATTAATAGTAGACAGATAGCGTACCGAACCTCGAAACACTCTCTCCTCGTAAAGGCACAAAAAGCGAATCTCCACTTGCAAGATACACTTCCAACCCGTGAAAATTATAGTAACTTCGTGGAGTGAATCAAGAAAATAGTTATGGATGAAGAAGTTTCCGCAGTGAATGATTAGCAAAAAGGAATTGGAAGTGTGCTCAACTTGCACACAGACAAAGCTACGTATCACCATCTCACCATGCAGTGAAACAGCAACCAGCGGCATCATTTACAAGTTAAAAACATTTTGAGGTAGAAGAGATTGACCACTAACACAAAAAGTTATATTTTAGAGACAGGGAAAACTGTTTAGAAATTAAAGCAATTCATTTCATGTGCAAATATCACGTCTTCCATGGCAGAAGACCTTCCGTTTACAGGTACAAGACGGTGCACGACTGACGAATTAACGGCTCAACTGCCCACACGTTATGTAACTAGCTTTAAAAATATACAGAATTTTACTGATCATAAATCTCTGTAACCGAAGAATTAACAGTACCCTCCAGACAGCTTTAATACGTTTTAGAGCACTTACATACGTAGAACTCGTAATATTTACAAAGACTTTTCAAAACACATCATGTCCCACAACAACAAAAACAGTAGACAAAATTTCGGAAAGCGTTTAAGGCGTTCCAGTGCGCCGTTCTTCATGTGTTTCTACAAAGTCCAGCCACATTAACGTGCCCACCGCCCATGTTCGGTGCCAACGTAAAATACCCACCCACAAACCGCATCTGGCAGCACTAGCAGTGAAGGGTATATAAAGCGTGTTGGGGAGATGCGAAAAAAGTGCAGTCGTTGTCGTAACGGGGGAACTGAGCTATTTATCTGACGTCCAAAAGGGTATGATCATATCCTTTCGGGGTCAAGGGTGGAAGCATTTCAGAAACGGCTAAGTCTGCAAATTGTTCGCGTGCCACCGTGGATAAACTATACCTTGCGTAGCAAAAAGGTGCTATCCAAAACTGGCAGGGAGACAACTGCGGTGCACCACGGCTTGTGAACGACGTCAGCGGACAGAGGCGGATGACGTTGACATATTTGGTTTGTGGGGTGTACAACTGCATGGTTATCAGCGCCCATACTGAATTCCAATCTTTACAGATTCCACTCTCGCAACTTTCCCGATTGATGATGCAGTGATGTGGACAACACGGACACCCTACCCAGCCGAGAATCGAAGCTGGGTCCCCATGATCCAGAGGCAGCAACACTAGCCTATAGACCACGAGGTGCGGACACAGGGGCAGATGTAGGATATTTTTCTGGGGGTGGGGCGCACAAGCTTTCACGTCACTGATTATACACGTTTTAACAGAGCACAGTGCATCTGTCTGTGATGGGGTACCTATATGTTAAAGTCAAGGTGCTCTTCACAAGGGCTTTGTAATAAATATAAATAACTGAACTTGAAACTTCCTGGCAGGTTAAAACTGTGTGCCCGACCGAGACTCGAACTCGGGACCTTTGCCTTTCGCGGGCAAGTGCTCTACCAACTGAGCTACCGAAGCACGACTCACGTCCGGTACTCACAGCTTCTGTAAAGTTTGGAAGGTAGGAGACGAGGCACTGGCAGATGTACAGCTGTGAGTGCCGGGCGTGAGTCGTGCTTCGGTAGCTCAGTTGGTAGAGCACTTGCCCGCGAAAGGCAAAGGTCCCGAGTTCGAGTCTCGGCCGGGCACACAGTTTTAATCTGCCAGGAAGTTTCATATCAGCGCACACTCCGCTGCAGAGTGAAAATCTCATTCTGGAATAACTGAACTTGTTTTATTCAAATTTTGATGGTGTAATTAGAGCAAAGCACATTAAATAAACGTTTTATATGCGAATAACATAAGATACGCAGTGAAAAACAATGAACTCTCAAAAATACTGCAGGTTCATTCTTCTCTTACATTTTCGAGGGAACACTTCTAACACTTCTGCTGTAAATTTTATGTTCCTGTTGATGTGCGTCAAAGCTAAGCCATTCAGTCGGCTCTATACCATGGTGCTACGAAGATAGGGTTTTTGTGTCGCAGAGCAGAAAATGATCTTTCTGCTGTGGCAATACTGATGGGCAGAGCCGATAGGAGCTGAAGGAAGGCAGCGATGTTTGGAGCAGAAGATGAACTTTTATGAGATCTGCTGGAGAGATTGGGTTGTAATCTTGTTTTTTCGACTACTGATTAAGGATCATCAGTTTCCCTTCCGAATCTGCGAAAAACTCATTTTTGTATATTTCAGCTCTCTTCAAGACTTCCCCAGTGGACCCATCAGAAATGTATTTTGGTATTACCTCGTTTAAATGACCAACGGCTCTGGGTGTGCTTTGGGGAATCTGTAGGCTAGTTTATTACGTAGAAAATCTAGAACACGAACCCAGATTGCCACTCTAAAATATTCCTCGTGTGAATCAGCTGGGGCATTCGTTCGATTCTTCTGTAGGGCAGTTATTCTAGACGTTTTTATCTCAGTGCCAAATTTCTCAGCAGATTATTCTACTGCCTTAAAGACAGCATGCAAGTGTAACTGACGAAATTCTTTCAAGCTGTTGTGCGCTGCTTCCACGAGTTACATCGCTTGGAATGGATCGATTTCCTTGTCTTGCAGTTCTCGAGTAAGTGGCAGTGCTATACCGAACGCTTACGCAAGTACACATAAACTTATAATAAATTCTGATGACTGCACAGCAGGAAGCAAGGAAAATGCAGTCGTTGCAGTACTGCTTCCACTACGAATGTTACATAGTTTCTGCAGTGTAATAGTTAGGCTGGGAACGATGTCTCGAAAATGCAGGACAGCATCACGCTCTACACCCAACGTGTTTTACACAATTTCTTTATTGTGTGAAACTTTTTTGCTGGTAGAAATGACTGTATTTCTTCCCCTAGTAAATTCCTCGTTGAGCAGATTCTCTGATGAAGTTCACTACTGAACCAATGATACCCATAGCATTTCGTACGCTGCTTGGAGTACAGGTTTCGCTTAGAGCGAGATTGAGCACGTGAGTCGCAAAGTGGCTGTAAATGGCTAATGGTTGTTCCTGTGATATAATTGCTTGAACTCCTTTAAATTTAACACTCATATTCGCTCCTCCGTCGTAGAATTGTCCTCGACAATAAGCTACATCAATGCCAGTTGCTTTAATCTCCTGCGGGATGGTGTCTGCTAAGTTCTCGCCCGTCAGGTCAGTAACAGCAATGAATTTTAGAAATTCTTCTTTTACAACACTACTCTCAACATCAAAGAAACTATGCATAACGATAATTGTTCAGAGATGCTTACATCAGTTGCCTCATCTGCTATTATGGCAAAAAATTTGGATTCTTTTATGAAATCAGCCATTTTTCAAGTAATAACATCAGCGCAGCAATGTGTTAAATCATTTTGTTTTATCTTACTGATATAACGGGTATTTTTTGAGAAAGATTGCAGCTGGTAATATTTAATCGCCGGTGTCCATTCGAAATTTCAGTAATGCGCGAAACTTTCCCTCTGAAGTAAATTCCAATGATTCACTGTCCGTCTCCTAACTGCTTTCACTAAACAATAATTGATATCTCTATGCCACTGGAAGTGTATATTGTTGTCTTTATTACTGGGATTAGTGTTTCTCTGTTTTCGTCCACTCTTCTCTTGCTAACCTCATCCATTCTTGTTCAAACATCCGGGACTTCACTTCAATCACATTCAGGAAGTTTTGTTAGGCAACCATATTTCTCGTATGATACTCTTTCTCCCGGTGACTGTGTACAATTTCGTTTGCTTTCTTATACATTTGCATCGGTTCATTCACCAGTATTCCTAGTTTTCCATCATTGTTGCCTCCTTCCGTCATATCGCAGAAAACGCAGGCTTTACGAAATCCGCCACTTAATTTGTTGCTGTAGGCCAGTCAAACATTTTCTTCTGTCCATTCCCCTGCAACGATCACATTTTATCACCTACAATTTACAGAAAGCAAAATTTGGTAGGAGGTCCCAACACACTTTAACCACTGAAATATTTCCTTGTCCTTCAGATGTCGACTTCTGTTCACCGATGACCGATAACACGTTCATAACACAACAGTCTCGTCATCATATAAACCATAGCATTACTTACAGAGGAATTACTACTAGTAGCTGAATCCACGATCCTTGGAAGTACTGGTCCTTGTCCAACGTTAATTTCACTTTCACCTTTTAAGTTTTTACAAAAACACCAGTGAGGTGTCTGATATCGTTTAGACCCACCCATATCGTCACCTGTTTAATGCACAGCGGGAAGCAAACAATTACGCTTACAAACAATTGCTGAAACGATCATGTTCGTCACATTCATTTTATAAGTACAACCTTGCTTGTTTAAATTATATCGAATAGAAATAGGAGTGATTCAACTACAACCATGTTCTAACAAGCGATGTTTCATGTTTTGAGCTAACCCAGTCTGTAAAGGAGTACAGCCATGCAACGGCTCAGCAACCGACCACCCAAATGAGGCAAGGGGCTATCAACAGAGTGTCCTCACGGCCGTTCAGTGACCGTTGCTGCATGTGGACCACTACAGCAGACTCCTGGCGCATGCGGCGTGAAACGTTTGAAAGCAAACGCCCTGCAACCAGGAGTGAGCGTTATGATCTGGCGAATTTTTCGTGGAATTCCCTCGGTAATCTCGTCATTCTGGAGGCACAGTGGACCAACACAAGTATGCATTTATCTTTGGCGACCATGTTCATCCCTACATGCAGTTTGTTTTTCCTCAGCAAGATAGCATCTACCAACAAGAAAATGCAACGTGTCATGCAGCTCGTGGATGGCTGGAAGAGCCCCGGGATGAGTCTACCGTACTGCCCTGGACACCAAACTCGCCGGATTTGCTTTTGGTGTTTGTGGACGGAACGGTGAAATTGGATATTAGAAATTTGTGGTAAGTTCTATGGGACCAAACTGCTGGGGTCATCGGCCCCTAGGTTTACACACTACTAACTCTAACTTTAACTTACGCTAAGGACAACACACACAACCATGTCCGTGGGAGGACTCGAACCTCCAGCGGGGAGAGCAGTGCGACCCAAACCGCGTGGCTACCCCGTGTGGCGACGAAACGGTGGCAAGTGGTCGGTACGTACAAAGTATTGTCCTTGCAACGGCTAGGTGATGCGCTGTTCCAAAAAGATAATGCTCGTCCACACATTACCAACGAAACTCAACGTGCTCTGCCAAACGTGTATGAGCTCGCTGGCCAGCGCGATCACCGGGTCTCCAACCGAGCACCTGTGGGACACGAAGTGAAGACAAGAGATGCAACTCGTTCGCCTACACTTCTTACAGAGCTACACGAGCATATCGAACAGGTGTGGAATGATGTATCACAAAACAGTATTCGTCATCTTTACGATGGACTATCTGCCAGAGCCCAGTGTATGCATTGCCGCCCATGAAGGTTACAGAGCGTACAAATATGAGTGTTTCAGCATTGGTCCATAACTGGCATTTCCGAAACTCCGTAGGTATTTTTTTTTTGCAAAAAATTACGAATGAAAATTGGAGAACATTTTTCCAGCCGTTTATAAAGCGTAGCTGACTATCTTTATTGTGCTATCCAGTTTGCGTTCCAATTTTGTGTGCGTTTTACTCTCTCTATTTCTTCATTTCCATTGTCATGGACTGATTGTCGCAGTGAAATGTATTAACATTCCTCCTTTTTTGGATAAAGTAATATGAAAATTGAAGTCCACGATATGTCAGTAACATTTTTAAAGATATAACGGGAGCTTCCTACAGAAAAACAATTTATTTTTAAAATCCACTATTGCCGATTCCGTTTTTCGCCATACACATGTTTATTTGGAGAAATGCGAAAACTTTCGTGAATTAACGCTTGTCAAAACTAGAAAATGCTGGACGTGTACGTATGTCATCGTCTCACCGCTCTTCTACACTGGCTAAATATATGAAATTTCTTGCATACCTTTTTTTATAAATAACATCACATTGTGACATAGGTTCACAGTTTGACGTTTCATTTTAAAAATAAATAATTTTAACAGTCGACGGAGACCACGAAGTCTCTCAAAAAGTTTTATTCGACAGTGAAACTCATCCATGAAAAATTAAACAAGAATAAGTAACTACATCAAACACTTTTTTTCTTTTAAACGTGCAAATAAGAGGTCTTTAGAATAGTAAATGATCATATTCTTTTTTAAAAAAAAAAACACTGGTCATCTGTCGCATCTTAACACTGGGGTAATCAAATCACTGAGAATCTATTACATCAAACTACATAAAGTTTTTCTTGGTTCAACAACATTACTATGATTTTTTTAACGAGAGACAGAGCAAAGTGGCGCTCTGGTTAAGGTACTGAACGTTCGGAAGGAGGTGAATTAAAATTGTAGACCGCCAATCCAGATTTTGATGTTCTTTGGTTTCTGTACGTCGATTAAGGTCAATCAATGCCTTGCTGGCCGCTTAGAAGGACTCTGGCCGATTTTCTTCGGTATACTTTATACTTGTTCCCTCAGCTCTTGTACTGCCCCACTAATGACCTCGCCAGGACGTTCAGCTCAGACAGTCCAAATCTCTTTTCAACGAAAGCAACGCCTGAAAACTCGCATCATTCCATCACGATATTTACATTACCTGTGATCGAAGATACGAGAGAACTATGATTGCTCCTCGTGTGGAACATCAAACGGTAAATGCGTGTTAATTGCGATGGTTTCTGCGGCCAGTGTAAGACTGAGTAAAATTCTTTTGAATATTCGGCCGCATGATTTAGAATAAATCCACTGCCAAAACCGACGTTTCTTCCGGCTTTGAAGCGGTTTTCTTCATGCAGACTAAACTGTTTCCTTGAAGACGAGGCGGCCACGGTGGCCGAGCGGTTCTAGGCGCTTCAGTCCGGAACCGCGCAACTGCTACGGTCGCAGGTTCGGATCCTGTCACGGTCATGGATGTGTGTGGTGTCCTTAGGTTAGTTAGGTTTAAGTAGTTCTAAGTTCTAGGGGACTAATGACCTCAGATATTAAGTCCCATAGTGCTCAGAGCCATTTGAACCGTTTGAACCTTGAAGACGACCGATGCAAAGACGGCCTAAATGTCAGTTTCAGTAGTGATTCTAGTTTCAAAATGTCGCAACTCGACGCTCTTAAAGAAGTTTATCCCGCAGAGTAAATATGACTGTAAGGAAGAATGAGCACTCGAATCGTCAACGTAAAAATCCAACATTCATTATCCTAACAGGAATTGATCGTCGTGTTCTTTACGCAGAAACAGTACACCCACGTCGTAATGAACGTCCGCATTCGTCATGTAGTCGACTTATTAGAAGGGTTAGTATTTCTCCATACATCGCATTCGTCTCAATTTGATTTCTGACACGGCTGACGTTCATCCCCCGGTTACGCGCCTAATGGAAACGGATTACCGCTTTGCTTTATATATAAGTAAGAACCCGCAAGAAGCGCGTGCGTATGTATTATGTATTGCGCGTACCGAGGTGCTTTGGGGAAGAAAGAGGGAATCACGGCATGCGGTCCATTGTTCCCGTAAAAACCGCCTGCAACAAGAAGCCCGCTCTTGGGCCTAACGAAGCCGAAAAATGTGTGTGGTATTTCATGGGGAAACTGTCTGACACTAATGATGCGTCTACATTTTTAAACACAAGTTTATTGGTGTTGAAGCGGAATTTAAATTAAGCCCTGACTTTCGTTCCTGAGCAAACTGCACGAGGCGGTCAAGAATTCCGCGCTTCGTAGTCTAGTGCAGACAGCTGGAGATATCGCCACCGCATGTTATCAGTTGAAATCGACGACTTCCTCGCGACGTATCAGTAAATACAGTCACAGACCAGACAGCAACGAGCTCGTGTCCAGAACTTGTGTGTCACAGTACCGCGACTTCTAAACGAAAAACATCGCATCGTCAGTGTTTTTCTACCCTCTAAGAGAGCAGTACAGAATCACTACCACTGAGCGATACAGACACAACAACGGAAACATTAAGCAGTCGTAAAACACTGGATTGCTAAAAAGCCAGTTACAGCGTACTGGTTTTCTATAGTTTCAGGAGGCAGTCCTCAGATCTGAAGACATTGCACCACAATTAATAAACTACATTGAAACAGAGTGGATAGAATTAGAGGCTTAAGAGAGACAGTACAAAAGAAATACAACTAAAATATTGGCAAGAACCATTTTGCAATAAGAAATGAGTCTACTGTAACGTCATGGAGAAGAAATACAATCTTTGAGGTTCGCCGATGACATTGTAATTCTGTCAGACACGACAAAGGACCTGGAAGAGCAGCTGAACGGAATGGACAGTGTCTTGAATGGAGGATATAAGATGAACATCAACAAAAGCAAAACTAGGATAATGGAATGTAGTTGAATTAAATCGGGTGATGCTGAGGGAATTGCTATTTCGGGAAGCTAAATAACTGATGATGGTCGAAGCAGAGAGGATGTAAAATGTAGACTGGCAATGACAAGGAAGGCGTTTCTGAAGAAGAGAAATTTGTTAATATCGAGTATAGATTTATGTGTGAGGATAGAGTAGCATGGAGAGCTGCATCAAACCAGTGTCTGGTCAAAATAGAAGATCGTCGATAGAACAGAATTCCTGAAGTGCTACTGAATGCCTTTCATACTTCCAGATCGTGAAAAATGGGAAACCGAAGAAATCATGGACGCACGTGTTACTGATTACAGATGGAAACGTCATAATAAGGTTTAGATCAGGAGTAAGGGTGACCGAAGTAGGACTACCTAACAAATACTTAAATACCCAAGAGAAAAAATGCCTGCCATTGCGTGCATTAAGACGTCTGGAAAGACCTTGGAGGCTTATATATGCCAGAAATAAGTATCAATAAGAGTAAAGTACAAAGTCTAGAAGTATTTCAAGAGGAAAAACTAAAAGTAGTGGAAGAACTTCAACATAAAACAGAAAGGAAGCGGACTATAAAACGTGTGAAGCACTTAAGAACTGTAGTAATTGCAAATGAAGAACATGAAGTGGAGTATGTCATACTTAACATTTCCTAATAGCAAGGAAGTACAGTGTATAAAATTAGAAGTAACATCCATTACGGTTTTTTTTTAAAGAAAAAACAGTTGGAGGGATAGTAGCCTACCAGTTTTAGTTGTTAAACAATTAATACGTATTGTGCTCTAGAATATTATCAAAAGAATGTAATCTATCATTGAAAGAAAGTGAAGGGCTGCTTGTAATCTTGCCAAATAAAAGAACTGGAAAGGAGGCAATTCAGATGACGTTTCCAGATGTCGAAATATCATTTGATTAAATGAACACGTTATTCGTTTAGTATATCGTTTATGACCAAATTTACAGAAAACATTACATACAACATACTGTGTTAACGCATTCTTCGACAAAATGGAAATAGTGGTCCACTACATCAACTAGAAACAACTGAAAACTAATTTCCTGAGCATTGTTTAAATTTTCTTTGAATCCATGTACGAGGAGTTTCGGGAAACAATTCTGCAATTCTGGCTGTCGAATTTTTTTTTATTTTTTTTTTATTTTTTTTTTATTTTTTTTTTTTTTTTTTTTTTTTTTTTTTTTTTTTTTTTTTTTTTTTTGCGAACGACTTCTGAATCGTTTTGATAACATTGGGAAATATGAGTGTCGTGGTGACATGCTTAAACTCTCGTATGCCGCAATTTTATTTTAATTCTGAACACAAAGAAAAGCGCAGAATTCAGTCAGCAGAACAATTTGCTCAAACAGAACGTTGCCTTCGGTAAAGACCTACGAAGTGAAACGGAATTTAGAATTCTGGTAGGTTCCCTAAATGTGTCTTGTGAAAAATATTAACCACGACTAACAACAGGAAATAGCGTTAGACAAGCTGAACACTACCTGTAAGCAAATATGTGCGAACCAGGTCTTTTTTACAACCCCCTCAAGAAATAAGACGGAATTATTCACGTTCAGTACGAAACGTCCACAACAGTAAGGAATTTAAAATCAAGTGAAATACTTATTAATCGAAACTGTGAATAGGATCAACAGAAAAAAACTGAATAAATTCTACGTTAGATACAGAATAATGGGATGTCATATGAAAGAGAAAACGAAACCATGATGAAATTTAATAACTTTATGACTGCACCAGCAATATAAAGTAAAATGTAATTAACGTCCCAAAGAAACGACGCAAGTCATATCGAAATAGTAAAGATGAAATTTCCCAAATTAGCTGAAAGTGTATAGGAGTGTTAGTGAATAACACAATGAATAATTCAGAGGATAACTTCCACGTACATCTTCGAGCACTAAAAAATAGCAGTGAAAACTGGAATCTTGCGTCTTCAGTACTTTCGTACTTCAACTGAAATGTTCGATTCCCTATAAATTTCGGCCTGACTTGAATTCATTTTTATATTTAAATTATATATTCCACATTTAAAGATAATTTTGTGTATTTTGTCTTATAATGTAATATTTCATTTCTCACATCGACTCATTTTGCATATTCGATCTTGAACCATGAAAATTAGTAATCACAGCTCCTAACATAAATGAGTCAAAAATCATTTGACAGTGAAACTAATATTATAATGCTTTAGTTTCCATGTAAACTAAATTTCTGTTTTCATTTTTAATTTTTCTAATTTTGCTATCGATAATTCAATCGACAATTGTACAAAGACAGGAAGCAGACAGTTTTTATGTTGTCAAAATTTGCAACTTTCATTATTAATAATTATTAGGTGCATAAATCTTTGCATAAATCATTATTTCCAGAAAACTTTATGTAAATTACACCTGAAAAGTAATTTAAATTAAGACAATCGTAATAAAATTCATTTGAACGACGTTCTGTTATAGAAGGATCAAGAAGCTATGTACGTAACACTTATAGAAATTTTACGCACCTAAAACGCCATAGTAGTTTCGGTTGTTGTCGAGATTGGTCAATGTAATTATCAAGTTCTTTGTGTTGTGATGAAATGTTCCACAATGCATTTACTCGAAAGTGGTGTTGTAGAAAATGTGAAGAATTTATGAATGAATGCTGATGATGTTAAAAAGCAACAGTATTCCAGGGACTTTTACTTAAACAAAAAGCTTGGACCTACTAATTGGAAAGCATGGACAGGAACCGACACCCTAGACAAAGAGACAGCCTTAGTAAGGCTTAGTAAGGCTTAGTAAGGTAGATAAGTAAAACATTTATCTGCTAATGCAGTGTTTCAGCACTTAGGAAATTATATGAACGTTGACAACACTAGAATAGTTAGTTCGATGTAGGGTACATACTTCCTGCACATCTAAGAACATTTTGGACTGACGAGATGAAAACGAGACAATCCGAGGAAATAATTTATCACTGAGTCAAAAAACTAACGAAATGTCTCACAAAAAAAAAGAAAAATGAAAATGAAAATGGTTGAAATAAAACGGATCGGAGGAATTAAATTCCTTGAACCCACGGAAGAAAATCGACGAGGGCCTTAGTAGAAGTAGTAGTAGTAGTAGTAGGAGGAGGAGGAGGAGAAATGGTAGATTTTAGAAAGCACAAACCCTCCCATTGCTATAGTCTATATATGTGTCTCTCCTACTGTCTCCTTTTTCTCCCACTGATTTACAGTATAATTCACTTGATACTTTGCTCGTTGATCGTACTTCATTGAAAACGATCGGCTTATTTATTGTGCCTTAAAGGAGTGGAAATGTTTTATTGACTCTGTAGTTTTTTGCAGTTTCACATAAATTTTGCAGTTAGGTTAAGTCTGTAAGTAGGATGTTTAGGTTTTTATGACGGTGACGCCACGTAGCGCTCTGTATTAAAATCGCTGACTACGCTGTGTGCAGTCTGTGGCTGGTTGGACTCATTGTTGCATTATTCGTTAGTTTAGTGTTGGGCAGTTGGATGTTAACAGCGCGTAGCGTTGGGCAGTTGGAGGTGAGTCGCCAGCACTGGTGGATGTGGGGCGAGAGAGATCCCAGAGTTTTGAGATGTTAATATGAGCGGACGATTTGGACGTGTGTCCGTCAGAAAAAGGAAATTTGTCTAAATGGATGTCAAGAATATATATTGAACACTATTAAGGTAAATACATAGTTTGTCCCCTATCAAAATCTTTCATTTGCTATCTATATGCATATCAGTAGTTAGTGCCTTCAGTAGTTAGAATCTTTTATTTAGCTGGCAGTATTGGCGCTCGCTGTATTCCAGTAGTTCGAGTAACGAAGACTTTGTTGAGGTAAGTGATTCATGAAGAATAGGTTATTGTTAGTCAGGGCTATTCTTTTGTAGCGATTATTAAAAGTCAGACTGTGTTGCGCTCAAATATTGTGTGTCAGTTTAGAAATGATCAGAATACGTAAAGAGAAAACTGCCTGAGTACGTTCAGTTTTACTCAGCTGTTTCAGTAGCAAATAATGCAGTTTACCAGCACTGTCTTTCTTTACATTCAAAGGGGAAGTTTTAAGTTCTTTCCCAGTATGTTAAGACTCCTTTTGGCCCATTTCTTTTCACTGCAGTTTCACTTTGGGCACTTTTTTTTAATAATGCTGCCGCCATTTGACTGTAATAATTTTTATTTTATTGTTATAGATCAAGATTTCGACCTTAGTCCATTCTCAAGTACAAAAACTGGAATAAATAATAGGAGTATAAATAATAAAAACAAGAAACAGGGCAGCCGTGAAAAATACTTTACAAATACTATGATTATTTATATGTCAAAAGACTTCAGACTGGTATGAAATACAAGTTCTTGTCAAAAAAGCAAAAGCAAAACGCACCTACAGTTCCTCACACCAGTACAATCAACCAAGGAAACTACAACGCAGTGGTGACAAAATGGTGGAGAGAGGGAAGGAATATGGATGCAGGTGTGGATAAAGCAAAACATGGGACATTATTCAAACTGTATAGGGGTGGCACTGGTGTGGGTGCAAGGAAGCAGGGGAGGGGGTAGTCTGAAGAGGTGTGTACTGCTGCTGCAATTTGTAATGATACATATTACTACTCGCCTATATAGTGCATCATGTATTACATATTTAACTGTATTAGAAGGTAGATATTGCATGTTTGTTACAAATGTATTAAAATAAGAGACTTTCCTATGTTTACATGTGAACTTCAATAGTGGACCTCCATGTCATATATTGTAAAGACAATTTTGTGCGAATGTATGCAAAGATAATGTATGATAATCATCACACACAAAAAAAAGCAATTCAGCTACCTTGTTATCTAACACAGCACCGACTGTATTGTGCAGGCTGTGACGTCTCTCAGGCAGTCTTTGGAAGATAGTTTCGTCTACGTGCATGTCAGTTGTTGTTCACACAATAGTGTTCAAATGGCTCTGAGTACTATCGTACTTAACATCTGAGGTCATCAGTCCCCTGGAACTTAGAACTATTTAAACCTAACCAACCGAAGGACATCACACACAACCATGCCCGAGGCAGGATTTGATCTGCGACAGTAGCAGTCGCGCGGTTCCGGACTGAAACACCTAGAACCGCTCGGCGACAACGGCCGGCATACAATTGTGTGGCGCATACATGTTTATTAGCAGTTTCAAATAACAGCTGTGATATAGAGTCCAGAAATTAAAGTCTCCAATATATTTAGGCGTTTTAGAGAAGTTCTCACTTATACTAATGAAGGATCTGATCTATATGACCAGATACTACCATATATACTTTTCCGACAAGGATTTGTATTTCATAGCAGTATAATGTCTTTTGACATATAAATAAGGCAAAAAATCGTGGTATTTATGCACTTTTTTCCTGGTTGCCCTGTTTCGGGTTTTTTTCTGATTTGTACTTACTGTTTATGTTAGCTTTTGTTACCTGAAAATGGTCTAAGGCTGAAATCTGGATCGTATCACAATCAAAAACAAAAACTATTGCAGTTAAATGGTGGCCGAATCATTCAAAAATTTGTCATGACTGTGGCTCCAGCGAAAATAAAAGTTATCACTTTCAGCATGTTTGTATAAGCGTCAAATGCTCACTCTACAGAGACAGCTCGTAATAACGTTTTTGGTGACACGAAAACCGTAGTGAATGATCGTAGAGCATTACAACTATACTGAAGCCTCAGACCGGATATTACGCCCATATTTTACGTGCAGAAGTACAGTAACTTTGAAACTCTGGATCTCGGTAAGGGATAATGTTATCGGAAAATGTCTGAAATTTAGCCAAGAATATCATCTTATAAGATACGATAAAAATTTCTACAATCTACCACGAAGAGAAATTGTAGAAGTGACCGTCCCTACAACTGGTACTTTTGCACTTTTCAAACCCAAAAATCATGATTTTTCGAGGTTTTATCAGGAACCGTGCATGAGTAAGAGCTACCCTAGACCGCACCTAATGAAAAAGAAATCAACCTATTTCTTCGATTTGCCGGGTATGGGGGAAGTGTGTAATGTTTAAGTTTTCACCCTATACTATTCGTGCTACAGTATGCCTGTTCTTGAAATCCGTATGCAAATGGTCGCTAGGCCACAGTCTATTCAAAACACTTGACCCTTTATATCTGTGATCAACAGAATCCGAGATATTACCTCCTGAAAAATTCCATTGTCGCGCGCGGCTTTTTGGTCCACATTAATATCGTGTACTATCGAGCATATACCGATAATAAGGACATTGAGTTCTAGACAAATTCTCCGTGTACGAAATTCACGGCAGCACTCCTAGTTGTGTATTCTCTGAGGGCACATATCGACTACACAGTTCAAGGCAGGAGTCTTGGTTCGAGTCCCAGTTACGCAACAAGTTCACATCTGTGTGGAGTTACATAACCTTCGCCGGCCAGTGTGGCCGAGCGGTTCTAGGCTATTCAGTCTGGAACCGCGCGACCGCTACGGTCGCAGGTTCGAATCCTGCCTCGGGCATGAATGTGTGTGATGTCCTTAGGTTAGTTAGGTTTAAGTAGTTCTATGTTCTAGGGGACTGATGATCTCAGATGTTATGTCCCATAGTGCTCAGAGCCATTTGAACCATTTTTTACATAACCTTCAACCATGCTGTCGACTGACAGTTGCTTACTTTCTTATCTTACTAAACAGAGAGAGTCTATGGCGCTCTGGAAGTGTCCGTAAGAAGGGCTGCTTCTCGTTAAAAGCCGGAATCTGGACCGGAGGAAGTTACCGCGGCGGCTGTGAGCGCGACAGGGCGGGGCAGGGGAGTGCTGGCACTTCTTGGATGGCGGGTTTCGCGGTAGCCGGAGTCCGGGCCGAAATGCAAGTGCACATAAATCGGCTGGCGAGGCAGTTTTAATGGCTCGTCCTCATAAATTCGGAAGCAAAAGTACGAGCCGGCCCTGGCCGGGCATTCGCAGCGGATAAAAATGCGGTCGCGGCGGCAGCAAGATCCTAATTAAAGAGGCCGGGCTGGGGTGCAGGACCCATCCTTCGTAACCCGCGCGCATTCGTTAGCCGCGGGATGCCAACAGAGCGGCCGACACGCGTCCACATTCCGCGCCGCGCATGCAGGCACGCATGCAGGCACGCACGCCACGCACGGGGCTGGTTCAGCAGTCTCAGCCGCCGCGCAGCCGCCCGGGACAGCCTCAGTGGCGCAGTGGGTCGCCGAGTATCCGCTAGGAAGATGACTGGCAGCCACTGTTGCGTAGCCCACTACGTCACTTCCTGCAGGCACTCGACATCCATAACGGCAGCTGTTGCCTGCGTAGCGCATCTTTGCACTACACTCGAACCTTAAGGTTTCTACGAAGTGTACGCTTTGTCCCTTTCAATGAAGAACAGTGGGCTAGCACAAACTACTCACCTAATAGTGAGAGTATTATGGAAAAGCAGACACGACAAGTTAGTGCTATTGATCTTAAGCGTACATTGTATCTCCAACGCCGCTAATGTTAAATTATCGAAATTTGTGACCCATTATCTAGGAAAATTTTTAAGACACTAACTTACAATTTCCAAAATTATCGAAAGTACCTTTCTAGATACACTGAACTAGAATTATTACTAAAATTGTATTGTGGGGCATGTTATCTTTTTTGTTTCAAACACTCAATTTTTTGACAGAATTTTGTAAATAAATGAACATAAAAACAGAACAACTCATGATATTTTAATTATTCTTGTTCCATATGTGTTGAACCATGACCCTACCATCAGTACTTTTTCAGAAAGCGGGTCATTTATTGCAAAAAATGTAGTTCAGAGATATTGAGGTTTAAAAGTCTTTTTTTTTTTACAAATTCTTATACAAACATTTCTGCGTCTTTCACGTACTAGAATTGTGCTGGCCCATAGTCTGAGTCTTCTTCAGTGTCACAGCACCCCAGTGCTTGTTTCCTACTTTTCTTTCTTGCTTCTTTTGTCATTTGCTTCACGTACACGAAACTCATCCAGTTCCCGCAGTCTTTCAGCTGTGTTCTGTCCAAATCTTACCCCTAACATCTCCAGAACCTTAAGTCTTTCATAGCTCCCACCATTAAA
This sequence comes from Schistocerca serialis cubense, assembly GCF_023864345.2. NCBI lineage: Eukaryota > Metazoa > Arthropoda > Insecta > Orthoptera > Acrididae > Schistocerca > Schistocerca serialis. The sequence continues at coordinate 566,264,371 of NC_064645.1, forward strand.
AGTTATTACAGCATCAGACACTGTTAACTTTAGAGTCATAAGATCAACAAAAACCTTTTTAGACACATGACACCACACGACATCATTGAAGAATGTCTCACCACCACAAAGACAGCAAGAGACAGTTTCAGAAAGAACTTGTGCAGGGGTTTGCAGATCAATAATTACGCAGTCCACAATATAATTACTTTTACCACTGTCACCTGTTTCTAAAGTTACTTTCCTTTTTGATGCACAAATGGGCGTGGTCACATCAGAAACATTATCGTGGTGTCCTTCACTGTTAGCACACTTGTTTTCAAGTACTTCAGAAGAAAATGCAGGTCTCATATATCTGTTACCCGCAAATTTGTGTTTCTTGAAGTTACTTTTACGCTTAGTCGTTTTATTTACGTATAAAAAGCAATACAAGTTAGCTTACTACAAAAATAGCCGATAATCACATTAATTTCAACGAAAACTAGTATCAGAAACAAAGGATTGGTTTGTTTATTCGTAATGCCAACTTCTGAGACGAAGCAGTAGGCACAAAACAAAGCAATTCACAGCTTTCTAGACTGTGTAGTTCCCAAGATACGACTGCTCAACTGTGGCAGTATATGCATAGCCGCGAAATTTGACAGTCACGAGTCAGTATTCAAAATATTACTTGCAGGTCTCACAATTGTCTGATTTTAATGTATTATATACCAAAATGTTCAACAAAGTCCAAAGTTCATTATGGAGTAGAAAACAAAAAATGTCAAATTTCAACGAATTTCATGTACAATGTCCCCTTTCTTAAATGACAGAAAGCAGAGTGTTTCAGGTCCATATGGATCATACAACAACACTCAGAATTTAAAGCAGTCAGATACGGTGTATCGTAGAACTCGATTTTGTGGCCTCTTTAGTTTATCCAAACCTGCAAAATTCCGTCATCTTTGTGCATGATTCGTGTTGAATAGGTATAAAAAGTAATAACTGTCATATTTCTGGAAGGGCAGCTAACGAAACATTTTAAAAGATCAACAAATAGTTGAGTGCTGTTGAAAAAATTATAACTTGCACAGGCTATGTACACTGTTACTTAGTGTACACGCTGCTCGCAGATTACACCTCATAACTAAATTGAATGCACATCGTCATCTATACTAGGATGGTTCAAAGCAATTTTGCAATAAACTGAGAAAATTAATTTATGTGCCAGTAACGAGAACTTAATCTGTCTGCCTGCTAAAATGGTGCAACTATGATGACATTTGATAAATACGCAGTCTGAGAGATTACTGCCGACAGCTCAGTAGGGTCGTTCCGTTGTGTAGCAACTACCAGGAGCTTCTATTTAAAATTCATATGACTATACCATCAAAATATCAAATAACACGAATTGTGTAGTACACTTCATTAACTCAGGTATGGGAATTTTGTCATATTTTCTTATAGTGATTTCTAATTCTGTATTTTGTCTAATTTGGAAACATTGTACGTCAGGCTATCTCTGTATGTTTACTTTTATGGCTGAAGATGGTCATAGGAGACCGAAATTAACAACCTGACTGATAATCATTTGTGGTCCATGACTGGATAGATAATAAAATAAATTAAGTAATTCTAAGATCGCTGGAGAACCTTACTGCGACTTTGTCCCAACCGGTGAATTGCAAGAGTAGTGTTTTGAACGTTTTGAGGATCCTGACAATTTTGCATCTGTTTTCGAGTTGTTTTCAAGGCCGTTTTAAAAGACAAATTATTTTACATCAAAACTCCTCAGTACGTCCACCCTGTTTTCCTTGGGAAGCGTTGCCACGTCTCCATGATGAGATGGCAAACGTGATATAATACTTCGATCAACTATTTGTGTGAAATGTTTTTCCGATAGTGAAACTAAACAAGCCACTACTGCGTGGCTACCAGACTAAGAAAATGTGTGAAAGTGTCTACATCTCTCAGTATGCCGACAGTTCGTACCAGATAAAAATTATATTATGTCTCCAACACGCCAAAAAAATTAATTGATACTGAAAATTTGTTTCGTTGTGATCTTTGTTGTTGAGAAATATGAAATGAAGTCGTTTACAGTGCGACTGAATTGCCATTTAAATGCGATGCTTTCACTGTTTCCCCTCCTTCCCCCTTCTCATGCTCAGACAACGGGTCGTGCCAGTGTTGGAAGAGCACAGTCAGGCACTATCTGAGCAATAACAGTGCTCTTGTGCCGAATTGTTGGCCGTACCTGCTCTAGACCTTTCAATCACGATTAGAAGCAAATCAGTCAACACAGTTAGTCATTTCTGGGGCTGCTACCATTTTTTGTAGCACGTGCTCTATACCCAGGGCCCAAAACATTGGTCCAAAAACAGAGCCCTGTGAACATCTCCTCGTTATTGCTTTCTTCATAATTTCACCTGGGTAAGTAAGTCTGGTCTGCCTGTTCCTACAACAGTCCCTTAAACCTCTTTTTGGAAAACAATAGAGCATTGCATGTCGTGGAGGTGTGAGAAAAGTTAAGTCCATCACAGGTTACTGAACATTCCATGTTCACTATTATTACTACGCCCTCCGAGTCTGCTGTATCATTTAAAATGCTCAATGCTTGACTGATGACATCTTCTATGGATTTCCTTTCTAAAACCCATACTGAGTCTCAGTGCGTCCTCTCAGTTCTCTTAGCTCTGTTAGTCTCCTGGAGAGCCAGGTCTGTTGCACTTTTGCTAAGTGTTATTTGATGGCAACATGGGTCAATAGGACTCCGTCGAAGGGGGGTCCTTGTCATCCGCTTTCGTAAGGATGAATGCCAGTGTTAATTTCCACAGATTTACAATTCTCCCTTACAACAGACACTCGTTGTAACAGACCCCACAAGTAAGTTCCAATCTTATCCTCTAGTGCTGGAAGCACTCCATCCGCCGGCAGTCTAGCCAAGAACTTTTCTCTTCTTTAACCGACGTAGAGCCTGTCTTACTTTTCCCTTAGCGAAGGAAGTTACGGAAGTATGCGCGTTATAATACGTATGCATTTTTTTTCGCAGTTCGCTCTGGTCTTCTTCTTCATCATCCACTGTGTTACCCGGTAGTAACGGCTGCATAAATAGAGTGGTCGAGTCTTCCGAGTCTCGTGATAGCATCTTCTCTTTTCAGTCCTGATGAAAGTGCTATTATATTGCGGGCCATTAATTTAAAAGGCATACCCCAGGGATTAAGGCTCAGTTCTCTGGAAACATTCCAGCCGTCTCTCTCTCTCTCTCTCTCTCTCTCTCTCTCTCTCTCCCTATCTCGTAGGGTTCGATGAGAATTCCTGTGACACAAGCAGACGTCCTTTCTTAAGTCATCTAATACTGCAGGCCTTGCTATTCTCCCTTGCAGGTGTTTATTTCTGACATTCGGTATAGCCCCGACCATTGCATGTTTCATTGCTCCTCTCAAAGCACTTGCTCCCTTGTCGAAGGTGAGATGATTCTTTCGTCCTTATGGCAAGTTAAAATTGTAGTGATGAGTAACACATTATTAAGCTCCTATTTCCTGTCGATGCTTCACAAGTATATATGTTGTGTTGTGGTCGCCTGTAGATATCTACCGAACATTCTTTAATATCGACAAAGGCTTCTGTTGAGGCAAATGTTATGTCTATATTTGAACAGTCTCCTGTTTTTTTTGTGATACTCGGATATGAACTTGAGAATACAAAGGCACGCGGGGAACGTGTATATTTCAACAATGGCCCAGGCGCACCCTTGAAGAACCCGGGCTGTAAAGTAGACGTGTGGCCGTCTCAGAGGACAGAAGACGATTCGATTTTTAGATCCAGTCAACGACGACGTAACTGGAGATGGAGTGCGATGACTGGAGAAAGGTGGGGAAAGCTGTCAGCCGTATCATATTCAAAGGAAGCATCCCAGAATCTGCATTACGCGATTCGAGGAAACGACGGAAAATCAAAATGCGAATCACCGGTTGGGGATTTGGACTGTTGTCCTGTCAAATGCCATTTCTCGTTCAGTAACATCAAGGAGAGAGTCTGCGATGAACCGAAGTATTTTTGTCACGGACAAAGTGAATCGTAAATGGTGAACAGACAAATTTCCTACTAAATCTACATTTTTGGAGACAAACGATGGTCCGATGAGAGATGATAAGCTGCCAGGAGTTCCTTTCTGGCCCTAATATATCGATTATTGGTTTTGAGATGCCATATGCCTATAGGTAGCGTAGAATGTGATCTCTATTCGTGGACATGGAATGCTTTAGAGCATAGAGGATCGGCTTGATGCTGCCCGGTTTATGTTATCCCTAGTATTACGAGCCCACCACTGCAACACTCGAATAGTGAGTGAATAGTCCGTTTCGAGCAGGATCAGTCTCTAGTCAATAGGTCACCGGAGTATAAGGAACTGCTTGTTGTAGGAGAGAACGAGAGAACGAGATTTCTCTCCTCTCGACTGAGTTTCTCTTGCAAAAGTCCTCAATCCTGTTGAAAAGGCGTGGGCAGAGTCATAATGGAACATTTAAAATTCGCAAGCCTCACCTCTAGAACTCTGGATTACATTTGGTGGCAGGAAATGGAAGACACTATCCACCACATATAGTTATTTCCTTTCATAATGAAGATACTGGTTGAAGACGCATACGTTTGGACAGGATATTGAATGGTGAAAGACCCACACCCTGTCTCTTTCTCAAGACTCAGAACATTTTAATAAGAATTCTGATCTCTTCGCTCTTTCAATTTAAATTAGTAGACTCTAAATATGCAGCGTACTACACCAATATAGAAAGAAACAAGATTCGAGCCAACTCTTGCCTTTCCTACCTTTTGGACTCCACCTCGACACTACAGCTGTATTTTCCAGTTCTGTGATGTAACTGGGAATTAAGTGGTAGCAGTTTTTCTGAGTACTTTTAGAGAGTACGGTGTACAATTTTGTTAATAGCGGGGCAACATTGTAAGATGTGTGAGGCTTTTAATGTTAATGACAAAGCTAGAAAATTGTAGTGAACTATTGGAAGACCTGTAGATGATCGACTCTTGGCTCAGGGATCGGCAGTTGACCCTCAACATAAACGGATTTAACGTACTGCGTGTAAATAGACGAGTAGACTCGTTACTGTATTATTTGAAGGTAGCCGAACAATTACTGGACACTGTCACATCCGTTAAGTAACTGGGAGTACACCTATATAGTGATCTGAAGTGAAAAAAACACAGAAAACTAAATGTAGGAAAGATAGACGCCGCAGTGATATACACTGAAAGAATCATCAGGAGGGGAGTTCACACTCAAAGGAGGTAGCTTGTAAAACCTTCGTTCGATCAATACTTGAACATTGCTCATCAGCCTGGGACCTTTATCAGATAGGATTAATAGAGGAAATGGAAAATACCCCAATAAGAACAACATGTTTTGTCACAGGTACGTTTAATAAGCGAGAAAACGTGAAGGAGGTGCTCAGACAACTGCAGTGACAGAGGCTGGAAGAGAGGCATTGTGTATCTGTGTATGGTTCACAGCTAAAGTTCCTTACCAATAATTTTTCTTCTCGCACGTCATTCGCAACTGACATAGGTAACGTGGGGAGTGTGAGTGGTTGCGGAATATAGATGTAGATGTCTTAAGAAACGATTTGGGATTTACTTCTGGGGGCTTAGTGGGATGCTCAAATTTCAGATCCGGCCATTTTCTGGGTTCTTAAGAATACATTGCACCGTCCATTCAGTGGTATAACATATTGAGCTTCCGGTGGAAGAGACGACCGAAACTGGAGTACAAATGGTTCAAATGGCTCTGAGCACTATGGGACTTAACATCTGAGGTCATCAGTCCCCTAGAACTTAGAACTAATTAAACCTAAATGACCTAAGGACATCACACACATCCATGCCCGAGGCAGGATTCGAACCTGCGACCGTAGCAGTCGCGCGGTTCCGGACTACAGCGCCTAGAACCGCTTGACCACCGCGGCCGGCGAAACTGGAGTACGATCACTGTTCTATTGCATTCCTATGCATGACAGCACATCTCTATTGTTAAGGCACTTTTTAGCCTTATTTGAAGCTTATGGGTGACAAACGTTTTATTGTTACTTGTCATAGCATAGGACTAACAGAACGACCAATTTTTTATATCATTACCTCTCAGCTTTAGACTTTATTCAGCCTCAAATCTGTCAACTATCGCAGATAGCCTTTAGTGATGCCACGGTGCCGTTCAACACACCCTTTATCCCGTCTTTCGATAAACTTCCAATTGTATGTAGCCATTGTACAGTGCGTGGGAGAACACATTTAATCTACACGTACTTGTACATGACTACTCTACAAATCACACTGTCCGTCGCCGGTAGTTGAATGGTGGCTGGGAGCGGTGGCGCGTTCCTGTAACCCAAGCGACCGGGGAGCGGTGTGTGGGAGAAAACTGGGGCTGTGCACGCAGTTTCGATCGTTCTGTGAGCTCAAGAACGACCGCAGTGACGTCCCCGATCATTAGCACAGGGATGTGAGGGGGTGCCTGATGACTGGGGTGCTGATCGCCTTGCGACGCCGCACGAAACGCAGCCGAGGCGAATCGAGAGAGTAAGACGCGACTTGCTATGAAAGCGAACTGCGCAGTGAGGAATCCGAGGCCCGGAGTAGTCGCTAGCGAGGAGGCGGATGTTCGCAATCCAGGTGGCCCAGTGCCCGGGAATAGGTGCCATTCCACCACACAACAACTTTAACAAAGCCGGCACGGTAGCTCAGCGTGTTCGGTTAGAGGGTTAGCTCCCTCTGTAATAAAAAACTGAGTTAATCGATCAACAACGAACTTAAACGGATGTCTTACTTCGTCCGCTCCGAGCAGATGCAACTAACAAAATCGAACAAAATGAGGTTAAAGAAAAAATAAAATAAAAAAATGGTCAGCGCGACAGAATGTCAATCCTAAGGGCCCGGATTCGATACCAGGCTGGGTCGGAGATATTCTCTGCTCACGGAACTGGTTGTTGTGTTGTCCTAATCATCATCATTTCATCCCCATCGACGCGTAAGACACCGATGTGGCGTCAAGTCGAAAGACTTGCACCCAGCCAACGGTCTACCCGACGGGAGGCCCTAGTCGCACGACAAATCACACTTATGTTGCTGGTAGAGGGTTCATCTAACCACCTTCACATAAACCTCAATTATTCCGCTCTCGAACAGCGCGCCGAAGAAACGAACAACTATATCTTTCCGTGCGAGCACTGGTTTCCCTTATTTTATTATTACGATCGTTCGTCTCTACGTATGTCGGCATCAAAAAATATTTTCGCATTCGAAGGAGAAAGTTGGTTATTAAAATTTCGTGAGAAGATCCTCCGCCGGCCGCGGTGGCCGAGCGGTTCTGGGCGCTTCGGCCCGGAACTGCGTGACTGCTACGGTCACAGGTTCGAATAGAGCCTCCGACGAGAAAAGCTTTTATATAATGAATTCGACATCAAATCCTATACCATGACCGTGTTACTCTCTCCCCTATTTCTTAATAACACAAAACGTTCTGCCCTTCTTCAAACTTTCTTGCTATACTCCGTTAATCCTGCCTGGTAAGGATCTCACAACGCGCAGCGGTACTCCTAAAGAGGACGACAGGCGTAGTGTAGGCAGTCTCTTTAGTAGATCTGGATCTGCTGTCATCCGAGAAGATCACGAGACCCCACTTCTCACTGGTGCAGTCCCTATGCGGCTGACACCATCGCAAACGGTACCGGCGATGAGCGGGAATCAACGGAAGACAACACACTGGGCGTCGGGCAAAGAGACCAACCCCATGTAGTCGCCGAGGAACAGGGGAGCCCGATATTACGTACATTACGGTCCCGTTAAATGTGGATGAAACTGCACTCGCTATTGGACGTGGGTTCCTTCATGTCTGTTTCACAGTGTAGTGATGATCATCTGCTACAGTGGTTGATCGTGGACTCCCACCTCCTTTCCTTCGGTCAGCCGTGCCTGTGGTTCTGAAAACTGCTCACGCACGCGAAACAATGGTGTCGGCAATACCAAACCACAGGGCCAGTCTCACCACACCATGTCCTTCCTGCTTCCCTATGATTCTTGCTCGTGTGAAATCATCCAGATGTTGCCTCCGGTCCATGTTGAAATGATGAATGAAAGTATCCTTTAAAATGTTTTACACTCTGAGGTCAGACTGTAAAATATGCAAACCTGAGTGACTGAAAATATCTGAAGATTAATTGAGATTGAAATATGTGAAGGTCACGCCATACGAAGAGAAATTCAGAGTAGCCAGTCGATCAAATAGTACCACTGCGAGAAAGAAATCTTTTCTCAATAAAATTTACGTGCGCTATCTGACTTCGTGACAGAATGACTTTGTGTTAAATGTTGGCCCTGAATGTTACGAATCTTTGTTAGTTTAGAAAACAATTGCTGTGCTAGAACTACTATTGTAATTACACAACAAGTGATCACTGAATAAAACGCATCTGTCTATGTGTTAAATGTATTTGAAATCACAATGTAGCACTTTCATAAATCATTTCAACCGCATTATAATGATATTGTTCTCGTAAATGCACTTGATATTCATTAAGCCAGACTCTGAATATGAACTACAATGATAATGAAATTCATGACTTACCTGTGCGCAATAGTCGGCTCGTCTGCTCTGCAATCTTATTTTTTTTATAAAACAATGATCTGACTGTCAAAGTTAAGTTCCACTCACCGTACTCGCAATGTGTTATGCGAGACGGGATTTCATCAATACTCAAAAACGTTACTCAACGGCCGGCCGGAGTGGCCGAGCGGTTCTAGGCGCTACAGTCTGGAACCGCGCGACCGCTATGGTCGCAGGTTCGAATCCTGCCTCGGGCATGGATGTATGTGATGTCCTTAGGTTAGTTAGGTTTAAGTAGTTCTAAGTTCTAGGGGACTGATGACCACAGATGTTAAGTCCCATAGTATTCAGAGCCATTTGAACCATTTTTTTGTTACTCAACGCACAACTCGCGAGGTGCAATGCGAGTGTGCAGTCAAATAAAACCATGAATGAAAATGCAAAATCGGGACTAATCTCACCCAGAAAATAATAACTGAATCGACACTTTACGTTTTAACGGAACTTCATTAAGTCATAGCAACTATACAACTTTACAAAATTCTCACAGATGAACAAATTCACAAGAATGTCTCTAGTGCTTATCATTGCAATGAAAGGCAGACCCATGTAACTTGGTTACAAAATCCTTAGAGAAAATCTGAATCATAAACACTTTTATGACAATCAGCGTACTAAGTAATCACAAATATAACAAAAAACGTTAACGTTAAATGTTACTTTTTCTCATTGATGAAATATTGTAATCCTTCTGCTTAATATCGCTCTTTAAACATCATATTACAGAAGTGGCTGCAAATAACGCTGCCACGACTCCAGGACAGGCCAGCTTCCGTCCATTTCAAACGAAGTACGTTACCTCACGGTACTATTAACTCGCTGCGACTAAACTCTGACAGAGTAACGCTAACCTCTATGACCAACATCTCTGGTCTCGAACGTGATTCCAAAGTGTATAATTATAAAGGGGATGTCTGAATGATATTTCAAGGTTTGAGAACATTTATCAAATTTACAAGTTAGCTCATATTTTTGGTCCATGACATACGCAGAATTATCATAGCAAGTAGGCAGCCATCTTCCAAGAGCACCAGCACATCGCACCGTATCTGTTCGCTGATTCAGACGCACTGTCTTTTCTCGTTCTTTCGACTGCCTCGTGTCGGGGGACTAGTCCCATTTGGCGCTATAATCACGCTGACCTAATGCCATGTGACATCCAGCTTTCTGTGCACGACTGGGGGACATTTGGAAACATCGTTCCGCAGTTACGATCACTTCCATTGAGTAGTCAATATGATAAGTTACTGTATCTCGCCCGTCCTTAAGTTTTGCAGAGCAGTGTACTTACACGACGTGACTTGCTCAAGATGTTTACCACTCATGTTGCAATCTGACGTTGCAGGCTTCTTTCCTTTCTTATAAGCACTGTCTCGCATTTATGCACATGCTACTTTTTACACACCGTGGGGCTTTTGCCCAGGTCATAATTTCATTACGATTGTCAAATGAAGATGCTTCCCCGTAGAGCACAGCACAGTCAGTGAACAGTCTGGTAATGGTTTAAGTCTTACCTGATGAATCGTTGACGAGTAGTCAGTTCGTTTTGACAATGCCGACACCCGTTCTGCTCTAGACGTAATTTTCTTCCGACTGCAAATGATGCACGGTGGTTGCGGAGTGGCAGTTCTGTGAATACTAATGTGGCATTATTCCTTCTCCAGTTAACGTTTCTTTTTTCTTAATTTATTGAAACCAAAATATTTGTCTGGTGCATAAGTTTGCAGCATCTTTCCATACGTTTAATAAACGTAACAGATACACATAACAAATACTTTAGTCATAAATAATACACTCCCGGAAATTGAAATAAGAACACCGTGAATTCATTGTCCCAGGAAGGGGAAACTTTATTGACACATTCCTGGGGTCAGATACATCACATGATCACACTGACAGAACCACTGGCACATAGACACAGGCAACAGAGCATGCACAATGTCGGCACTAGTACAGTGTATATCCACCTTTCGCAGCAATGCAGGCTGCTATTCTCCTATGGAGACGATCGTAGAGATGCTGGATGTAGTGCTGTGGAACGGCTTGCCATGCCATTTCCACCTGGCGCCTCAGTTGGACCAGCGTTCGTGCTGGACGTGCAGACCGCGTGAGACGACGCTTCATCCAGTCCCAAACATGCTCAATGGGGGACAGATCCGGAGTTCTTGCTGGCCAGGGTAGTTGACTTACACCTTCTAGAGCACGTTGGGTGGCACGGGATACATGCGGACGTGCATTGTCCTGTTGGAACAGCAAGTTCCCTTGCCGGTCTAGGAATGGTAGAACGATGGGTTCGACGACGGTTTGAATGTACCGTGCACTATTCAGTGTCCCCTCGACGATCACCAGTGGTGTACGGCCAGTGTAGGAGATCGCTCCCCACACCATGATGCCGGGTGTTGGCCCTGTGTGCCTCGGTCGTATGCAGTCCTGATTGTGGCGCTCACCTGCACGGCGCCAAACACGCATACGACCATCATTGGCAGCAAGGCAGAAGCGACTCTCATCGCTGAAGACGACACGTCTCCATTCGTCCCTCCATTCACGCCTGTCGCGACACCACTGGAGGCGGGCTGCACGATGTTGGGGCGTGAGCGGAAGACGGCCTAACGGTGTGCGGGACCGTAGCCCAGCTTCATGGAGACGGTTGCGAATGGTCCTCGCCGATACCCCAGGAGCAACAGTGTCCCTAATTTGCTGTTAAGTGGCGGTGCGGTCCCATATGGCACTGCGTAGGATCCTACGGTCTTGGCGTGCATCCGTGCGTCGCTGCGGTCCGGTCCCAGGTCGACGGGCACGTACACCTTCCGCCGACCACTGGCGACAACATCGATGTACTGTGGAGACCTCACGCCCCACGTGTTGAGCAATTCGGCGGTACGTCCACCCGGCCTCCCGCATGCCCACTATACGCCCTCGCTCAAAGTCCGTCAACTGCACATACGGTTCACGTCCACGCTGTCGCGGGATGCTACCAGTGTTAAAGACTGTGATGGAGCTCCGTATGCCACGGCAAACTGGCTGACACTGACGGCGGCGGTGCACAAATGCTGCGCAGCTAGCGCCATTCGACGGCCAACACCGCGGTTCCTGGTGTGTCCGCTGTGCCGTGCGTGTGATCATTGCTTGTACAGCCCTCTCGCAGTGTCCGGAGCAATTATGGTGGGTCTGACACACCGGTGTCAATGTGTTCTTATTTCAATTTCCAGTAGTGTACATTCTTCTTCATTGTCTTCAACAGTTTACCAACGCTAGGGTTGCTTTTCGACTCCGCGACTGTAGAAATCACGTGGTTTTGAGACGAACACCTCGTCGAGCCATGTTCGGAGCTAATTTTCATCCGGCAAGGAAGTTTCTTCAAGGTTGTTCGACAGAGAGCGGAACAGGTGAACACGTGAGGGCGTAAGATCATGTGAGTAAGGATGGTGCAGGATGACTTCCTAATGCATCTTCTGTACAGTGTTTTTTGTCAGTCTAGCACAATATTGGCGGGCGTTATCGTGGAGTTTTGTGGACTGGCAAGACAGCCAATCCACTAGGACGGGAGGCCGAAGGGCACGCGCTAAGCTCACGCAGGATGGCGTGAGGTCTGAAACAGGACAAGGTCCTTGTAGTAGCAAAAATAGTACGTAGCTTCTGGAATACTTAACTTTAATCCATAATTGGTGAACATCGGTCTGACGGTACATGCATCACAAGATAAATAGCAATTGATAATGGCGCCTTGCTAGGTCGTAGCAAATGACGTAGCTGAAGGCTATGCTAACCATCGTCTCGGCAAATGAGAGGGTAATTTGTCTGTGAACCATCGCTAGCAAAGTCGGCTGTACAACTGGGGCCAGTGCTAGGAAATCTCTCTAGACCTGCCGTGTGGCGGCGCTCGGTCTGCAATCACTGATAGTGGCGACACGCGGGTCCGACGTATACTAACGGACCGCGGCCGATTTAAAGGCTACCACCTAGCAAGTGTGGTGTCTGGCGGTGACACCACATGGAGTATCAGCACTTCACGCAGTCTTCCTGGTGGTTATTATTGGAGTGCGTCTGCAAGACGTCTCGGTTGTAGGCCGCGCGGGATTAGCCGAGCGGTTTGGGCGCTGCAGTCATGGACTGTGCGGCTGGTCCCGGCGGAGGTTCGAGTCCTCCCTCGGGCATGGGTGTGTGTGTTTGTCCTTAGGATAATTTAGGTTATATAGTGTGTAAGCTTAGGGACTGATGACCTTAGCAGTTAAGTCCCATAAGATTTCACACACAACAATCGTCTCAGTTGTTGACAATAAATGTCAGTAGTGATGGTTAGCGCTCGGGGAAGCAATTCTTAGTACACTTCACCGTCGCTGTCCCACCAGATGTATAACATTATATTTGAGCATTAGCGCAGGTCTTTGTACACAGAATTGCCGCTTTGTTTGACCTCAACCATTCCTTTCTTTCTCTTTACTCGTCACCAGAAACGATACAGGATAGGAAAGGTCGGTGTTGTTCACGAGCCAATTGATGAGGAGCAAGCAGAGATGGACGTATGTACATCCCCTGATTTTGGTGTTTTTGGGTTAGATCGTGCGGTGCACATACACTCATTTCTCCTCCAACCTTCCTCATGCCAAGCAAATGTTGCACGATAGTGATATGATCACAGTTCGTCACATTTGCCAGTTCTCGAGTACAATGACGTGGAACACTATAGATTAAAGCGTTTGAACGATCTTCAACAAACCTTGAAAGGGTTCCTGAACGTGAAGAGTCACAAATGTCAAAATAATCCTCATTAAAACGAGAAAACCACTTTCTTGCTGTGCTGTATCCAATGGCGTTATCCCCATACACGGCACAAATGTTTCTCCTGCTTCAGATGCTGCCACCCTGCTATTGCATTCAAACAGAAGAACATGTCAGAAATGTCCCGATACCTCCACTTGGCACAACATTTTCTGTCGTCTGCAGCTCCAGTCGCAAGCTCTAAATCAGAAAATAACAGTATGTAAAAAGCTATTTTATATTGTTGGCAACCGCAACTGTTAATAGGCATGATCCTAGGAATAATTTTGCTAACAGTTGGTAAAATCGTTGTTTATTAAAACACAACCGGTTTCGCGGCCTAAAGCTGCATCAACAGGTGCAACCTACATGGTAAAAATCAAAGTTCAGTGTCACCACATTTTGTGGACGCTAAAATTAATAAAAGTATGCTAAAATATACTCACAACATTAAAAGACCATAGGCATACTCACCGCTCCTATTCAAAATTTACTATTCAGTATATATTGTCAGTACTACGGCGACCAAAAGGTAACGAAGACGTGCTCCATTCATTTAGGACAACTAGCTGACTAGTCTCTCTTCGTCGCTCATGCAGGCTACTTTTGCTTCTTTTTTTTTTTAAAAAAAAAAAAGAAGAAACCAGATCACCTTCAGCGACTAGAGATAGGGCTTTCATATTCACAGGACATGTACTTAAGTATGTTTGGCAGAAATGATCAGTATTTCGGTCACCTCGGTTCAGCGTGTGTCCTGTTGATTAGTAGGCACTGAGTCCGCGATGAGCCCTCATAATTTTGTTCCATGCCTGATGGCATTGAAACGTATTTTTAGAAATTCCTTTATTAATTTTAATATCCACAAAATGTGATGACACTGTACAGGATGTACATAAAGTTCGGGATACACTTCAATTATTTATTGCACAACAACTAAACACTGTGAAGATGTCATACATATTGCATTTTGAAGAGAAACTCTGAAAGTTTTTTTTACAAACATTAGATACGGGAACCATGAGTGAACCGGCAGACGTCAATACGGTAATCGAATTCTTGCCGTACCAGTCCAAGCATGGCATCGCGGACTGTGGCAGTCGCTTGCCGTATTCTCTCCCGGGGCTCTGCTACATCACGTGGTAGAGGCGGTACATACACCAGGTCGTTAATGTGTGCCCGCCGAAAAAAGTCACACGCAGTGAAATCTGGTGATCGGGGAGGCCATTTCATGAAACAACTGTCCCCTTCTGTTGTACGGCCGATCCATCGATGAGGCAACTCCCTGTTCAGGAACGACGAACTTCACGATGAAAATCGGGTGCAGCCCTATCCTGCTGAAAGATGAACGGAGAGTCTGATTGCACTTGAGGCATCAGGTATCATTTCTTTGGGTCCCTTATAAATGTCTCTCGTACGCGCTCCACAATTCACTTCCCTCACACTGGGACGTCCGCTTCTCTTTGCCGGGCTCAAGCAACCTGTCGTAACGAATTTGTTGTGCCAGTGGTAAATGGCCTTCCTTGTTGGTGGCTTCTTACTGTACTTGGTTCAAATGGTTCAAATGGCTCTGAGCACTATGGGACTTCACATTTGAGGTCACCAGTCCCCTAGAACTTAGAACTACTTAAACCTAACTAACCTAAGGACATCACACACATCCATGCCCGAAGCAGCATTCGAACCTGCGACCGTGGCAGTCGCGCGGTTCCGGACTGAAGCGCCTAGAACCGCTAGGCCACAACGGCCTCGGTTTTGCCGGCCGCGGTGGTCCAGCGGTTCTAGGCGCGCAGTCCGGAACCGTGCGACTGCTACGGTCGCAGGTTCGAATCCTGCCTCGGGCATGGATGTGTGTGATGTCCTAAGGTTAGTTAGGTTTAAGTAGTTCTAAGTTCTAGGGGACTGATGACCACAGTAGTTAAGTCCCATAGTGCTCAGAGCCATTTGAAACCACAACGGCCGGCTAATTGGGCTCTAAACATCCGTTGAACTGCTGTAGCACACTTGTTTTTGTCGCACACCAACACACAGAAAGCTCGCTTCGCACATGAACTCGACATGTTTGGAACTAGCGCTTACTGTCGGCAAATTACCAAACTACACTGTGAAGGTATACATGAAAAAAAAAAAAAAAAAAAAAAAACAGTTCAGGGTTTCTCCTCAAAATGGCATATGTATGATATCTGTACAATGTTTGGTTCTTGTGCAATAAATAATTGATAGTGTTCCCGGACTTTATATGGACCCTGTACTTTACTTTTTACCATGTAGGTAGCATCTGATGATGCGGCTTTAGGTCACAAAACCAGTTGTGTTTTAAAAAACAACAGTTTTACCAACTGTCGGCGGGATTCTTCCTAACATCAACATGTAAACTCAGATAGCAACAGCAATTACTAATAAAACGTGACAGTCGATAAATAAACCCAAAGCAATCGGAACATGCAAAACATAAACACCAAGAGCGTATGTACCAACTTGATAACAGACCCCGCTGCGACGTAGAGCACCCTGCCACCGTGTCGTACGCCACTGCGGTTTGCGACAGGGATTTGGCGCCTGACGCGTGCAGTGCTGGTGGGCGGATACTCAATTAGCTGTCCTTGATAGCAGGCGTCGCGTCAGGCGGTTAGAGGTGCGCGCACGTGGCAGGAAAGCCACCCCGGCTGGATGTGGATGTGGATGTGGCAGCGGATGCCATCACAGAGGCGTCCGGGGCCCGCATTGGTATGCAGGCGGCCGGCGGCGGCCAGGATACGCTTTGTGGACAAGGTCTCCGGAAGTGGCCGCGGCTGTTTTATGCACGCTGTATGGTCACGTCGCCGCGCCCGAAAATTCGGTGTGGGCCCCACGGACGGGGAGGGGATCTCGCTGCAGGCGGCGTGCGGTTAGTGCTGCTCGCAGCGGCCCGCGAGCCATGGCACTGTGCGCTCGGCCCACTTCGCGAGTTGCTAGCGTCTGAAAATATGTCGCTCACCATCAGGAAGTAACTTCAGGGGTTCCCCAAGTAAGTGTTGAAAATGTTGAAATGTGTGTGAAATCTTCTGGGACTTATTGCTAAGGTCATCAGGCCCTAAGCTTACACACTACTTAACCTAAACTATCTTAAGGAAAAACACACACACCCATGCCCGAGGGAAGACCCGAACCTCCGCCGGGACCACAGGGAAGTGTGTTCGGACCTTTGCTAATCATGTTGAACATCAAGGACTTAGAAGACAGTATTAACAGCAGTCTTCATCGTTTCGCACCTCATAAACTTAGCGGTAAGTATCTACTGTTTGGAAAAAAGATGCTTAAATATTCAGTAAGATTTTGATAAGATTTTAAAGGGAGCAAACATTGGCTACTTGCTTTCAATATTCAAAAATCTAAAATTGGGAATTTCAAAAAAATAGGAAGTGCAGTGTGCCTGAGTGTAACACTTGCTACATCTACACCTACATATATACACTAGTGGCCATTAAAATTCCTACACCACGAAGATAACATGCTACAGACGCGAAATTTAACCGACAGCTTGGCAGTAACGGATCGGGCAGCCACGTCTCATTCCCTGAGTCAGCAGATGGGGACGTCTGCAAGACAACAACCATCTGCACGAACAGTTCGACGACGTTTGCAGCAGCATGGACTATCACCTCGGAGACCATGGCTGCGGCTACCCTTGACGCTGCATCACAGACAGGAGCGCCTGCGATAGTGTACTCAACGACGAACATGGGTGCATGAATGGCAAAACGTCATTTTTTCGGCTGAATCCCGGTTCTAATTACAGCATCATGATGGTCGCATCCGTGTTTGGCGACATCACGGTGAACGCACATTAGAAGCGTGTATTCAACATCGCCATTCTGGCGTATCTCCCGGCGTGATGGTATTGGGTGCCATTGGTTATACGTCTCGGTCACCTCTTGTTCGCATTGACGGCACTTTGAAGAGTGGTCGTTACATTTCAGATGTTTTACGACCCGTGGCTCTACCCCTCATTCGATCCCTGCGAAACTCTACATTTCAGCAGGATAACGCACGACCACATGTTGCAGGTCCTGTACTGGCCTTTCTGGATACAGAAAATATTCGACTGCTGCCCTGGACAGCACATTCTCCAGATATCTCACCAATTGAAAACGTCTGGTCAATGATGGCCGAGCAATTGGCTCGTCACAATACGCCAGTCACTACTCTTGATGAACTGTGGTATCGTGTTGAGGCTGCATGGGCAGCTGTAGCTGTACACGCCATCCAAGCTCTGTTTGGCTCAATGCCCAGGCGTATCAGGGCCGTTATTACGCCCAGAGGTGGTTGTTCTGAGTACTGATTTCTCAGGATTTATGCACCCAAATTGCGTGAAAAAGTTATCACATGTCAGTTCTAGTATAATATATTTGTCCAATGAATACCCGTTTATCATCTGCATTTCTTCTTGGTGTAGCAATTTTAACGGCGAGTAGTGTACTTAGCAATCCACCTTACGGCGCGTGGCGGAGGTTATCCATACCACTACTAGTCATTTTCTTTCCTGTTTCACTCGCGAATAGAACGAGGTAAACACTACTGTCTTTATGCCTCCACATGAGGCCTGATTTCTCTTACGCAAAATGTATTTCGGAGACAATAGAATCGTTTTGCAGTGGGCTTCAAATGCCGGTTCTCTAAATTTTCTCGGTAGTGTTCCTCGAAAAGCCTGTCACATTCCCTCTACGGAACCCCATTTCAGTTCCCACAGCATCTCCGTAACACTTGCGTGTTGTTCGAACCGACCAGTAACAAATCTAGCAGCCCCCCTGTGAATTGCTTCGGTGTCTATGGTTCGGATCCCAAACACTCGAGCAGTACTGAAGAATAGGTCGCACCAGTGTCCTATATGCGGTTTCCTTTACAGATGAACCACACTTTCCTAATACTCTCCCAATACACAGAAGTCGACCATTCGCCATACCTACCACAATCATCGCATGCTTATTCCATTTTATAGCGCTATGCATCGTTACGCCCAAATATTTAAATGACGTGACTGTGTCAAGCAGGACACTACTAATGCTACATCCAAACATTACGGGTTTGTCTTTCCTACTCATCCGTGTTAACTTATACACACACAAAAAAAAAGTTTTGCATCATATCGGTTCTAGGCGCTTCAGTCTGGAACCGCGCGACCGCTATGATCGCAGGTTCGAATCCTGCCTCGGGCATGGATGTGTGTGGTATCCTTAGGTTAGTTAGGTTTAAGTAGTTCTAAGTTCTAGGGGACTGATGACCTCAGAAGTTAAGTCCCATAGTGCTCAGAGCCATTTGAACCATTTTTGCTCAGAGCTATTTGAACCATCATTTCGGTTTCGAGAGTTCCGGAACCTGTACGGATAATTGGAATAGAGACCAACATAAACATGATTTCCGACCTTTTTATTGCTCCTGAAAACCACACATTGCATGTTGTACCACCATACAGCGAGGCCTTCAGAGCTACCGGTCCATATTGCTGTCCACACCGGTAACTCTAATACCCAGTAGCACGTTATCTTGCATTGATCCATGCCTGTATTCGTCGTGGACTACTATCCACAAGTTCATCAAGGCACTGTTGGTCCAGATTGTCCCACTCCTCAACGGCGATTCGGCGTAGATCCTTCAGAGTGGTTGGTGGTTCAAATGGCTCTGAGCACTATGGGACTTAACTTCGGATGTCATCAGTCCCCTAGACTTAGAACTACTTAAACCTAAGGACATCACACACATCCATGCCCGAGGCAGGATTCGAAACTGCGACCGTAGTGGTCACGAGGTTCCGCACTGAAGCGCCTAGAACTGCTCGGCCACTTAGTTTTATTGAATGTGTTTCGCATTAGAGCTCCACGTAATGTGTTAAAACTGGAACAGACGATTGTTTTAGAACTTCTTTCTCTGCTATGTTAGAAGACAAGTTTTGAAAACTCTGTTCATTTTACCGTAAACACTCCAGGACATTTCTTTTTCTTCTGTTTATTTCGTCTGCTACTCATCCATCCGCTGTCTACGGCTGCTCTAAACTGATATACCCATCTGTTTCTACGATGCCATTGTTGATATATACTACTGCGTTTTCCATGTGTAGATTGTGTGTTATTTATTCTTATTGTAACATATTTTCAGGCCTGCTTTTTAACTCGCTGTATTAACTTACGGCGTTACTTGCTCAAGTCAATTTGTACCGGGGAAAAACAATACAACAACACCGGAAACACGAAGGGGACATATTCTGTTTGTATGTGCACTTTTCTCTTACATTTTTCCAGTTTAAGGGTCTGAAATAGCTGCTGATATGGAATCTCCATCGCTGACTCCTCTTTGAATTCTGAATCATTCCCGCTCAATTCTAACGGAATCTGCAGGCTTATATACTTATCCTTCACTACACTTTCATAAATTGAGTAAATTTTTCTAAAGAGCTGTTAAAACAGATTTTGTTAGACTTCTAAAAAAAAGTGAGTCGCAGGAAAAATTGTAATTTACATTCACGAAGACATTCAGTAATTTCTTTCACGCCTTGCTAATCGCTCATTGTGTTATCCCTACTTTTAAAGCCAAATTGTTTCTTTGCTAAACTACGTTTTCCAAGCTGCTGTTGACAATGTTACAAAATACTTTCTAGTTTTTCGTTCTTGACTGCTTGCTTTCTTGAAACGTAGAACAAATCCAATATTCCTCACTTTGGGGCGCTCACATTCTGTAAATGGTTTTACAAGATCCGTTTTACATAAGTCTGCCTCCGGCATAATCCATTTCTCTGCGTGGTTGTCTTCGTATCTGTAGTAGCATTAAATACACTGATCACCCAAAACATGGTGACACCTGATTAACAGCATGCTGGTCCCCCTTTCGGAAAACAATATTCCTTTGTGTTTCTTTATTTAGGCTTTGGGTTTCAAGGGCCAGTCAGCCACCAACGATTATAAAGAAACATAATCGCAGAAGAGCAGAATAGCACAATATGACGAATTTAGCATATAAGCACTATCTTAAAGTAAAATAAAAGCGCAATTGCTTTTTGGTGTGACATCATAAGCGAGTGCGTGTGACATCGCTCTCCAAGTTTTTATATATTTTTAGGTTTCAAATACATATTTTAACGGTTTTTGTGATAATATTTACTATATAAGTGACTTATTAATGGTTTCTTCATTCACCTCTGCCTTTCTTGTGTTGTGACCTGATATTTGTGAGCGTTTCGTATCGAGCAACGTAACCTCTTACCTGTGTTTACATTCCGCGCTGACCAGTTGCATCTGTAGCGGCGCATCGAAAGCTAAGTACTAATTAATTGTTTGTGTATAGTGGTTTATTTAGGAACTTTAATAGTCTTCAACCGGAGTTTTTTGCGTTTTCTATGAAATAATTTCAGAAGAACCTTTTGGGAACTGTTTTCAGCTTCGTTACTGTGTCATTAGACGTTTGATTCTCTTTCTGTATTAGTCTTTTGTTAAATTCACATTTGTTGTTTATTAATACTGTTAATAATAGTAGTTACTTCCCTTGTAGAGTAAGTTTGGGTTTACTGTAGTCAGGTTTTTAACATCTTATTGTAGTAGCGGAACTTAGAAAAAGTAAAACTTTACCATGAGTGAGAAGTGTGGGCTTTGCCGTAGGTTCGTGAGTAGTGGATTGCGGTGTGAGACTTGTTCGAAGTATTTTCACTGGGGGGAATGCAGTAGGGAAGCCAGTGGGCAATCTGGTGAGATCCTCTCCTGGAACTGCAGGTTATGTAGCAAGAGCAAGTTGATAGAGGAGCAGGAACTTAAGATCTGTGCCCTTCAGGTGCAGTTGAAAAACGCACAGGAGGAGCTAGATAGGATGAGGAGGGAGAAGGGGGGTTGGGGAATGGGAGCTGGCTGTTGGCAAGAGATCTGCTAGGAGAAGAAGATTTTCAGATAGTTTTACTATTGGTGTTTACAACAGATATGACCAACTGTCAGAGTCTAGTGGAGAGGAATCTCTAGTAGCTGTAGATGTAGGAAGTATGCAGCAGACCTCAGTAGTTACGGTGGCTAGAACAGTTGCATAGTCGAAGAGGAAGAAGAAGGTTCTGCTGTTAGGTAGTTCTCATGGCAGAGGTGTAGGCCAGCAGTTGCGGGAAGTGCTGGGGAGTGAGTACCAGGTCACCAGCATTGTGAAGCCTAATGCAGGATTGGCTCAGGTGACTGTTAACATAGGGGGGTTATGTAGGGATTTTACTAAAGAGGATCAGGTAGTGATTGTGGGTGGGGCTGGTAATAGTATTGATAGGGATGGGGAGTATGACATAGATGGTGACCTGGAAAAGATAGCCACTCAGACTGGCAACACGAATGTGCATTTCGTGGAACTGTTTCAGCGTCACGATCGGCCTCATCTTAATACACCCGTCAGGCGTAATAACATGAGACTTGGGGGTGCGCTGATGACAGAAAACATGGGTCACATTTCAGTGGTGTCGGTGGAGTCTATCAGCAGGACGGGTTTCACTAGACATGGCCTGCACCTCAACAGGTATGGGAAGGGGAGGTTGGCAAAGCTTATAGGTGACAGCATAGGTGGGGTTGGTGGGATCACTTATGGGAAAATTCCTGCAGTAGTGGGTGTTAGAGCTGCACCTTTTTTAGATTGAAGTCAGCTGATAGGTATTTCTGCTTAAGGGAAGTCTCTCTAACAAAGGAACCACTTTTGACAAAGCTTAAGTATCCGAGTAATGAGGGAATTAGTATATTTCATCAAAATATACAAGGTATTAGAGATAAAGTTAGTGAACTGCTTATAGATGTTGACTCTGAAATTGTTGGTATATCTGAACATTTCTTAAATAAGGAGATAATTCAGAGGCTTCCTTTACCAGGATACAGATTGGCTGGCAGCTTTTCGAGGAGCTCTTTGCGGTGTGGGGGAGTAGCCATGTATGTGAAAAACGGCATCCCATTTGAGTCAATTGATGTTTCAAAGTACTGCACTCAAAAGGAGTTTGAATGTTGTACAGGTGTGGTTAAATTTAACGGAGCTAAACTTCTAACTGTTGTTATTTATAGATCCCCAGACTCCGATTTCACAACATTTATGCTAAAGCTAGAGGAGGTTCTTGGTTCACTTTATAGGAAATACAAAAAGTTAGTTATATGTGGTGACTTCAGTATTAATTGTTTAAATGATTGTGCAAGGAAGAGGATGCTGGTAGACCTCCTAAATTCATATAATCTTCTGCAAACCGTATTCTTTCCAACGAGAGTGCAAGGGAACAGTAGAACAACCATAGGCAATATTTTTGTTCATTCCTCATTACTAGAAGGGCATTCCGTTAGCAAAAAGGTGAATGGCCTTTCAGATCATGATGCACAAATTTTAACTCTAAAAGATTTTTGTGCTGGAACACGTGTTAAATATAGTCATCAGCTATTTAGGAAAGCTAATACAGTTGCTGTAGAGACCTTTGTAAACCTTATCA
The DNA here is from genome assembly GCF_023864345.2 of Schistocerca serialis cubense. Lineage (NCBI taxonomy): Eukaryota > Metazoa > Arthropoda > Insecta > Orthoptera > Acrididae > Schistocerca > Schistocerca serialis. The sequence continues at coordinate 566,287,206 of NC_064645.1, forward strand.
AGGAACAAGAGTGGCAAGATGTTTATAGCGCTGATACAGTAGACGATAAATATAATGCTTTTCTCAAGACTTTCCTCGTACTCTTTGAAAGTTGTTTCCGTTAGAACGTTCAAAACAGGGTACTAGCACAAACAGGCAGCCTGGGTGGCTGACTAGAGGGATAAGAATATCTTGTAGAACAAAGTGGCAATTATATCAAAACGTTAGAAACAGTCAAAATCTAAATGCAGCAGCCCATTACAAAAAGTATTGTAAGGTGCTGAAAAATGTTATTAGGAAGGCAAAAAGTATGTGGTATGCAGATAGAATAGCTAGGTCTCAGGATAAAATTAAATCCGTATGGTCAGTCGTAAAGGAAGTGGCTGGTCTGCAGAGACAGGTCGAGGATATAGAATCAGTGCGTAGTGGGAATGTCCGTGTTACTGATAAGTCGCATATATGTACAGAATTTAACAATCACTTTCTGAATATAGCAGGTGAACTAAATAGAAACCTAGTTCCAACAGGGAATCATATAGCGCTCTTAGAAAAAAGTGTTCCGAGACTGTTACCTGAAATGCTCCTCCATGATACTTTTGCCGGCCGGAGTGGCCGAGCGGTTCTAGGCGCTTCAGTCCAGAACCACGCGACCGCTACGGTCGCAGGTTCGAATCCTGCCTCGGGCATGGATGTGTGTGATGTCCTTAGGTTAGTTAGGTTTAAGTAGTTCTCAGTTCTAGGGGACTGATGACCACTGATGTTAAGTCCCATAGTGCTCAGAGCCATTTGAACCATTTTGAACCTGTGTCCCATCCTCATGCGAGACGTCTACGAAGCTGCAGCAAGGCGAAACTTGGTCAAGGGAAAATATTCGGTTGTATGGCCGCCAGGTGGCAGCCCTTGGAGTGCTGAGAGACTTGTCATTCACAGTTCTAAGCATGATAAGAAGCCCTCCGTATCACTGATGTGAGATATGTATAAGGGACCGGCATTGGGCGTAGCAGGCCTTCCGTAATATTCCTCTGCGGAACGGAATACACGAGCAGTTCTGCGTGATATGGATCCCAAATGTCCGTAGCTGTAACTAAAGTGCAGCTTCCAACGGAGATCCAATATGGGCTGTAATTATCGTACGGCAGCGAAACTTCGTGGATATGCCGATGTGTTGATGCAGAATTGATTCACGCTTGTGGCCACTAGGTGCAAATCTGACACTGCACGCTGTTTTTATTACGGTATGACATCCACGCTATCATTTGACAAGCCAAAACGTGACTGAACGGTATGGTTATCGAGAAGAGAGACCATGCGCTGTTAGTGAAGCTGTTGTATGTGAAGGGCAGCAATTACAGTGCTGTATCTCCGACTGAAAGGTCTGAGGAGAGGCTCAATGTCATTAAACGGTTTAAAGAAGACGATAATGAAATTTGGAAACACCAACTGAAATCTGACGATCCGCAGCAACGATCTGAATTTGCCCTTCGATTCTGGAACGGATCGAAATTGATGACATGTGGCTGGGCAATATTCTCTGTATATTTTACGCTACAGCGTGTGCTGAACACACAGACCTGCCAAATTTGGGATACTATTAAACTGCATGTTGTGCACGAAGAACCATTGTACTCTTCTTACTTGACTATGTGGTGTGGATTCACAAACACCTTTACTCTCGATCCGTTTGTAAGGGTGGGATTAGTTTTTGCTTATTCTAGAACTGAGAACAACTGTGTGAGATGAAATGATGAGTTTAATGTCGCACTATTTCTCAAAAAATTACAGCTTTCACGCAGTTTTAAACTCGCCAACATAAAAACAGAGCAATGGATAACACATCTTGCCAACATCAGAAAGTGAAATAAGTTTGTACACAACAATGTTAAATATTAACTCTCTGAAAGCACATTAATCCTAAACACAATATTATGGAAGTTTAATTGGAAGTTTCTTTACATTAATCCTGAGCTCAATAATATGAAAGTTTAATTGGACGATTCTTTGCGAAATTGCACTACACATACGTTATGATGTTGGTCAGTACTACGAAAATCGTCCTATTCCGGTTCAAAGTTCGGTACTATTTAGGATGACAATCAAGTCTACGGTGGATGATTAGTCAAGTGACAAAACTGAGCGCAAGATTAAAAAGGCTGCTCGAGTTTGCAGTGGACGCAAGCTGGTGAACCAACAAAGTTTACGACTCTGCATGCGGTATTTACCTTAAGCTGCGACGTGCTGCTGTCTGCAAGGCCACTACCTTCCACTGAAATTCCTACAAAACTAGTCTGACCTTTGCTGAACTTTCCAGCAAAAGCTTTCCCTATGTTTCTTGTTATGCGAGAAAACATGTACTCACACCTAGTCTCATTATATATATATATATATTTACGCACTTGGTTGGAGCAGCGTGCATATTATAGTGCCCTCTCAGTTATCGCAAGAAAAATTAACTAATTTCCTGGTTTGTTTCTCCACAGTTGAAGCTGAACGTTGCTACAGCTAATTCTTTAGCTGGACTGCAGATGCTGTGAACACAGTGTCCACACAAATTTCTTCTCTGCGTCACACGGAGCGTTATGCACTCCATTCTACACTTGACGCCAGTTCAGAGAAGAGTCCTCAAAAAAATTATATATTGTCCTACTCAAGGCAGAACTGCCGCCCTCCAATTTTCACGTCATGACTTTTTCCGACCACTAGGAGCATTCCTCTTATTTTGTAGAAACTCTCTCAACCAATCGCAATGTCCCTTCTATCAAACTGCTTCTAAACTTCAGTATTTTTCTCCTTCCTAGTGCGTTTCCGCCAATCGGGCGTTTTGTGCCCGTTCTAGATGCCTAAAGTACATTGACCCTTCCATGTATCACACTCGCTGGACGAAAATGCGTCACTCTTTTGTTCGTATCCCGTTGGAATTCCGAAACGCAGTTTTCTAAAGCTTCTTCTCTTCCCTTGTGCAGATGTCCCACTACAGGCGGCCCTCCAGCTTAAATAACCTGCGTGGGGTCGCTGTCCACCTTCCTGACACCCCTTTAAGTGGTTTCCAGCGAAACTCCTGCAGCACGGCTTTGCTACACTGTTGTGGAGTTGGCTTTTCAAAACTAAAGCGACTTGACTCGTGTTCCCTGTTCTACCTTCTGCTCAAAGACATGCATTGTATAGGAATGGTGTGTTAATTACTGTTGATTGACTGTCATCTCTCTTTGCATTACATTTTGATAGTCAAATGTTCTCATAACTGTCGATTTACATCTTCACCTTCTCATTGCGATTTGTAAAGGTCTCATGTAAGGTGCGAATCTCATCATTTATTCTGCACTCTTCTTTGAAGAGAATACACCCAGATGGCCTCTCAGGTGTACCATGACCTCTACACATTATCGAGATCTCATTGTACAGAATGTGATACCAGCCTTGGAGGAGCACAACTTTGTGGAAACCATTGTTTACATGCAAGATAGGTTACAATTCATGTCGCTCACCCAGTGAAAAATCTGCTTAATGCAATCTTCCTCGAAATTATCTCCGGAGGTTTTCTAGATGTGTAGAGCGCAGCACCACCTGCTCTGAATCGATGAGACTTTTCATGCTGGGGACATGTAAAAGAACACGTTTACCAGCAACACGTTTGATATCTTCCTGATCAGAAGTCCAGTATACAGGAACACGTTGCTTAAATTCCAAGGGAGCTTCTACGAGCAGCAATTGATCACGCCATTTTAGGGATGCAGCATCTCAACGACATCACCAATGCTCATAATGAACACATTATGTAAGTGGCGGTTAATAATAAAGTCAACATTGTGCCTTTCTCATCAATTTGACTTTTATTGCCCATGTCCCTTTTGTAATACATTATATATGGAAACGTTTCTATACATCTTTCTTACACTTGCAGAGCCAGATTTGCACCTGGTGACCAAAACCAGAACCAAACTTTTTACAAGATAAATCGGTTCCGCATCAACACACAATAATGTCAACCAAGTTTTGCTACAATACGATCATTACAACCCACACTATACCTTTGTGAGCAACTGGACATAATTAAAAGAATCCGGTAGGTTGCCAGAGGAGTGTAGCACTCGATGTCTATGCCAGGTCACGCAATTTCTGTAAATTACTGATCGATGGTTTGTGGCCACTGAGCTGGTGCCTGATGCGTACCAGATCTATTCCATCACATTCAGATGCGGGGAATCTTGTGGCCAAGATATCAAAGTCAGTTCACCATCATACTCCTCAAACTAAAGTAGCACGCAATTCTAGATGATTGACTGATCTGACCTTGTAACACTAACCAAAACGGCCCTGCTGTGCTGGAATTGCGAATGGCTGAAAGCAAGGGGAAACTACAGCTGTAATTGTTCCCAAGGGCATGCAGCTTTACTGTATTGCTAAATTATGATGGCGTCCTCCTGGGTAGAATATTACAGAGGTAAAATAGTCTTCCATTCAGATCTATGGGTGGGGACTACTCAGGAGGACATTTTTATCAGGAGAAACAAAACTGACATTCTATGGATCAGAGCATGGAATGTCAGATCACTTAATCGGGTAGGTAGGTCAGAAAATTTAAAAAGGGAACTGGATAGGTTAACGTTAGACACAGTGGGAATTAGTTAAGTTCAGTGGCAGGAGGAACAAGACTTTTGATCATGTTGATACAAGGTTATAAATACAAAATCAAATAGTGGTAATGCAGGAGTTAATGAATTAAAAAATAAGAGTGCGGATAAGCTACTACAAACAGCATAGTGAACGCATTATTGTAGCCGAGATAGACACAAAGCCCAGGCCTACCGCAGTAGTATAAGTTTATATGCCCAACAGCACTGCAGATGATGAAGAGATTGAAGAAATGTATAATGCGAAAGAAGGAATTATTCAGATTGTTAAGGGAGCCAAAAATTTATTAGTCATGGGGGACTGGAATTCGATAGCAGGAAAATTAAGAGAAGAAAAAGTAGTAGGTGAATATGGACTGGAGGAAAAGAATGAAAGAAGCCGCCTGGTAGAATTTTGCACAGAGAATAACTTAATCATAGCCAACTCTTGGTTTAAGAAGGTTGTATAAGTGGAAGAGGCCTGGAGACACTGTAAGGTTTCAGACTGATTATATAATGGTAAGACGGAGATTTACGAACCAGGTTTTAAATTGTAAGGCGTTTCCAGGGGCAGATGCAGACTCTGACCACAAACTATTGGTTATGAACTGTCGATTAAAACTGAAAAAACTGCAAAAAGGTGGAAATTTAAGGAGATGGGACCTGGAGAAAATAGAAGAACCAGAAGTTGTACAGAGTTATAGAGAGAGAGCATTCAGGAACGATTGACAAGAACGGGGGAAAGAAATACAGTAGAAGAAGAATGGGTGGCTTTGAGAGATGAAATAGTGAAGACATCACAGGATCAAGTATATAAAAAGATGAGAGCTAGCAGAAATCCTTGGATAACGGAAGAGATATTGAATTTAATTTATGAAACGAGAAAATATAAAATGCAGTAAATGAAGCAGGCAAAAAGGAATACAAACGTCTCAAAAATGAGATGGATAGGAAGTGCAAAATGGCAAAGCAGGGATGGCTAGAGGACACATGTAAGGATGTAGAGTCATATGCCACTAGGGGTAAGAACAAGATGGATGAAACGGGCGAAATATCCTCAGACTTCAAGAATAATATAAAAATTCCAATCCCAAAGACAACAGGTGTTGACAGGTATGAAAGTTATCGAACTATCAGTTTAATAAGTCACGGCTATAAAATACTAACATGAATTCTTTATAGACGAATGGAAAAAACTGGTAGAATCTGACCTCGGGGAAGAACTGTCGGAACACGTGTGGCAATAATGATCCTACGACTTATCTTAGAAAATAGATTAAGGAAAGGCAAACCTAAGTTTCCAGCATATGTAAAGTTAGAGAAAGCTTTTGACAATGTTGACAGGAAAATTAAAGAGACTTTTGGAGAAAAGAGAACCACTTGCAGGAATATCAAGAGCTCAGAAGGAAACCCAGTTCTAAGCAAAGAAGGGAAAGCAGAAAGGTGGAAAGAGTATATAGAAGGTCTATTCAAGGGTGATGCACCTGAGGGCAATATTATGGATATGGAAGAGAATCTAGATGAATATGAAAGCGGAGATATGATACTGCTTGAATAATTTGACAAAGTACTGAAAGACCTAAGTCGAAACAAGGCTCCATGAATAGACAACATTCCATTAGAACTACTGACAGCCCTGGGAGAGCCAGCCCTGACAAAATTCTACCATCTTGTGAACAAGATGGATGAAACGGGCGAAATATCCTCAGACTTCAAGAATAATATAAAAATTCCAATCCCAAAGACAACAGGTGTTGACAGGTATGAAAGTTATCGAACTATCAGTTTAATAAGTCACGGCTATAAAATACTAACATGAATTCTTTATAGACGAATGGAAAAAACTGGTAGAATCTGACCTCGGGGAAGAACTGTCGGAACACGTGTGGCAATAATGATCCTACGACTTATCTTAGAAAATAGATTAAGGAAAGGCAAACCTAAGTTTCCAGCATATGTAAAGTTAGAGAAAGCTTTTGACAATGTTGACTGGAATACTCTCTTTCAAACTCTGAAGGTGGCAGGGGTAAAATACAGGGAGCGAAAGACTGTTTACAATTTGTACAGAAATCAGATGGCTATTATAAGAGTCGAGGGGCACGAAAGGGAAGCAGTGGTTGGGAAGGGAGTGAGACAAGTTTGTAGCCTATCCCCGACGTTATTCAATCTGTATATTGAACAAGCAGTAAAGGAAACAAAATCAAAAGTCAGAGTAGGTATTAAAATCCATGGGGAAGAAATAAAAACTTTGAGGTTCGGCAATGACACTGTAATTCTGTCAGAGACAGCAAAGGACCTGGAAGAGCAGTTGAGCGGAATGGACAGTGTCTTGAAAGGAAGATATAAGATGATCAACAAAAGAAAAACGAGGATAGTGGAATGTAGTCGAATTAAATCAGGTAATGCTGAGGGAATTACGTTAGGAAATGAGACACTTAAAGTAGTAGATGAGTTTTGCTATTTGGGGAGCAAAATAACTGATGATGGTCCAAGTAGAGAAGATATAAAATGCAGACTGGCAATGGCAAGGAAAGCGTTTCTGAAGAAGAGAAATTTGTTAACATCGAGTATAGATTTATGCGTCAGGAAGTCGTTTCTGAAAGTATTTGTATGAAATGTAGCCATTATGGAAGCGCAACATGCACGATAAATAGTTTGAACAAGAAGAGAATAGAAGCTTTCGAAATGTGGTGCTACAGAAGAATGCTGAATATTAGATGAGTAGATCACATAACTAATGAGGAGGTATTGAACAGAATTGGGGAGAAGAGGAGTTTGTGGCACAACTTGACTAGAAGAATAGATCGGTTGGTAGGTCATGTTCTGAGGCATCAAGGGATCACCACTTTAGTATTGAAGGGCCGCTTGGAGGGTAAAAATTATAGAGGGAGACCAAGAGATGAATACACTAAGCAGATTCAGAAGGATGGAGGTTGCAGTAGTTACTTGGAGATGAAGAAGGTTGCACAGGATAGAGTAGCATGGAGAGCTGCGTCAAACCAGTCTCTGGACGGCAGGCCACAACAAACAATAAAGAATTCCAAATAGCTTCCCCCCGATTCACTGAAAACAGATCTCATTCTTTGAAAAACTCAACTGCTCGCTACTATGACTCAAATAAAAATGTCCCACCCCTGCACAACTGACTGACCAGCAAGTCAGCCACAGATACAACTAAACACACTCACTATTCATGCCGTGCGCTCATTCATATTTGTCCCAGTACAGTAGAGTTAAATTATTTACAATAGCAGGGAACGTACGAGAACCTTTGAGTCATCCGTGTATCTCACCTTTTCCATTTGGAAGTAATACAATATTTTTTCTCCGACCCGCAATTTCAATGATCCTAATATTCCTTTTCCTAATTATACCTCCTCTTAAGAATAATTTGCTTTGTTTTTAGTCGCTAAATTATTTCGTCGGCAAGATAAGTGGTGGACCATTCTACAGCAATTAAATAACATTATTTTCTTTTGATTTAGAACCAAATCCTCTTGAATTCCTTTCTTCTGGCAGCAATACTTGTACGACATATCCTTTTGCAGCAAGTGTTAAAATGTCGCCGATTCTAAATCTTCAATTACGTGGAAAACAAAGGGCAATTAAAATAGTTAGAAATATTTCCATTTTAAGTGATGTAAATAATGAGGCAGTGATCTCAAACCTTAGCGAAGAATTCGAAATATTTATACGTGTTTACGAGGATGTAGACGCTTTGGGTCTCAAGTTTAGAAAATCAGTCGACCAAGCACTGTATGGAGAGGTGTCTTACTATGACAGTTCTAGATGAGTGAGACGCGCGTATGTATGAAGTCTGTTTAAAGAATCTTCTAAATAAAGAGTCCCTAATGCATAATCTGTAAATGTATAACTTAATGTAGGGTTGTATACATAGAGATCTTAATCAAACCTCGTTTATCTATCAGAAAAACCATGCGTTAAGCCTTCAACGACTACCGTAGCAGTATCGTATCGAATAATCTCTCACGAAACCGACGGAAATTCTGGTCATGTGTAAAGGCTGCCAGTGGCACTAACGATAATTTCCAGAGACATTTGGGGATGACACAAGAACTGAAATTGAGGTTAGGAAAGTAGAAATATAAGTGCTTTTTTTTTCTTTTAATGTTGCTTTACAAAGGAAGATACAGCAGTATTGTTCTAGGTTAATTCTCATACCACTGCAAAGACGAGCTGTACTTTTAAATATTAATATCAGCAGAGTTGAGAAACACCTGAAATGCCCAATATTGAGCAATGCCCTAAAACTCCATTTCATCTCTCTACATACAGATTTTGCGACTGAGGTAAGTCCCTCTTCAAGCCATAAAATACCATAGATCCGTTGATCAAAAAAGTCCAACAATTCGATGAATGCAGAGGGTACACCCAAGTGCAAGAGAGGTAGCAGACGTATCTATAAAACTGTCGTTGGACATCACTGCTGTAATTTTATAACATATTCTCAACTCAAACTTAATTAGGTGTATATAAAGGCTCCCTGCTTACAATTAGCAAGATTCATAACCATCTTGCTTTGAACTTCGTTTGTTGTATAATTTAGTACCTGCTACATCGTGTTTGAGCCGTGGCTGGCTCGCGTCATGTCTTTTTTTAATTATCATTGGTTGCTGTCCTGTCGTATCTTATTTCTTCTTCGGTTACCGCCATAACCTTACTGTCTTCTCTGCGTGAGTGGCAACAGCAGCGTGTATCGATACTACTACTGCTATAATATCTTTGGGGTGGCGGATATATTTTCCGGGTGTGCGGTGTATGGCAGTCGGTCTGTTGGCGCAGAGCAATGAGGAGGTCACCATCTCGCGGAGTCGGTGCGGAGCCGCTGGCGGCGTGCACGCGTGGTTGGAGTTGTGAGGCGATTCTTGCAAGGCTTACGAAGTTCGTCAGCCAGCGATCTTGGATTCTAAAGTTGAGTGCTCACTTAGCCTACTATCGAGCCTCAACTGCTATCACTTCTCTTCGTTTAATCCTGGATGTTGCTTTCTGCGAGATTCCCGCGAACAACAACGGGTGTGCATTGGGTGTTGGCTAGGCCGCGTAAAAGTGGTCGTATTGTCAGATGGGCGGTACGCACTTCCGCATTTCAATTTGAAGTTAAACACGTGAGGGACACCGAAAATGTCCTTGCGGATGTCCTCAGCTGAATGTTCGCCAAATCTACACGTAGCGAGGGTACCGGAGAGACAGATGGAGGCAGTCTTAGTTGTATCATGTTGGGTGAAATTCCTCTTTTGTTTGATGATGTCGCGCAGCATCAGGATCAGGACCCTATCTGGGGCCCGACTAAACAACGCCTTTTGGCTGGGGAACTGTCGGATGAGTATATTATTAAGAGTGGCATTCTCTGTAAAAGAGTGGGGCATGCGAAGCAGCTTAAGATCTGTATGCCAGTAGCTCTGGTGCGACGAGTTTTCGTTACTTCCATGATTCGTAAGTGGGTGGCCACTTAGGAACTTATAAGAGTCTACAAAAAAAAAATCAAGGAGCATTTGACTTGGCCCTCCATGAACCTGGATGTCAGAGAGATGGTATCCCAATGTCAGTTGTGTAATGTAGCCAAATCCAAGAATGCTCTTCAACGGGGTTTGTTCAGCTCTGGGCTCGAGTCCTGTCCTATGCACAAACTCTATATCGATTACCTAGGACATTTACCTCGTATTAAGAAAGGTCACCGATACGTGTTAGTTATTATTGACGTGTTCTCCAGATTCACTTGGATCCTTCTGAGTCGTAACGTCACAGATACTACCACTATTTCTCATTTAACGAATGTTTTCAGTGTTTTTGGCCAAGCTAGGTAAATTGTTAGTGATAGTGCGCCAGCCTTTCTATCGGCTCCCTTTAAGGCGTTCTGTTTTCAGAACGGTGTCAAGCATATCACGACTGCATGGTATTATCCGCAGGGGTCCTTTGCGGAGAGGGTTAGCCGAAATCTTAAATCCGCTTTAATTATTTACGGGGTGTTTCAAAAATGACCGGTATATTTGAAACGGCAATAAAAACTAAACGAGCAGCGATAGAAATACACCGTTTGTTGCAATATGCTTGGGACAACAGTACATTTTCAGGCGGACAAACTTTCGAAATTACAGTAGTTACAATTTTCAACAACAGATGGCGCTGCAAGTGATGTGAAAGATATAGAAGACAACGCAGTCTGTGGGTGCGCCATTCTGTACGTCGTCTTTCTGCTGTAAGCGTGTGCTGTTCACAACGTGCAAGTGTGCTGTAGACAACATGGTTTATTCCTTAGAACAGAGGATTTTTCTGGTGTTGGAATTCCACCGCCTAGAACACAGTGTTGTTGCAACAAGACGAAGTTTTCAACGGAGGTTTAATGTAACCAAAGGACCGAAAAGCGATACAATAAAGGATCTGATTGAAAAATTTCAACGGACTGGGAACGTGACGGATGAACGTGCTGGAAAGGTAGGGCGACCGCATACGGCAACCACAGAGGGCAACGCGCAGCTAGTGCAGCAGGTGATCCAACAGCGGCCTCAGGTTTCCGTTCGCCGTGTTGCAGCTGCGGTCCAAATGACGCCAACGTCCACGTATCGTCTCATGCGCCAGAGTTTACACCTCTATCCATACAAAATTCAAACGCGGCAACCCCTCAGCGCCGCTACCATTGCTGCACGAGAGACATTCGCTAACGATATAGTGCACAGGATTGATGACGGCGATATGCATGTGGGCAGCATTTGGTTTACTGACGAAGCTTATTTTTACCTGGACGGCTTCGACAATAAACAGAACTGGCGCATATGGGGAACCGAAAAGCCCCATGTTGCAGTCCCATCGTCCCTGCATCCTCAAAAAGTACTGGTCTGGGCCGACATTTCTTCCAAAGGAATCATTGGCCCATTTTTCAGATCCGAAACGATTACTGCATCACGCTATCTGGACATTCTTCGTGAATTTGTGGCGGTACAAATTGCCTTTTTAGACGACACTGCGAACACCTCGTGGTTTATGCAAGATGGTGCCCGGCCACATCGCACGGCCGACGTCTTTAATTTCCTGAATGAATACTTCGATGATCGTGTGATTGCTTTGGGCTATCCGAAACATACAGGAGGCGGCGTGGATTGGCCTCCCTATTCGCCAGACATGAACCCCTGTGACTTCTTTCTGTGGGGACACTTGAAAGACCAGGTGTACCGCCAGAATCCAGAAGCAATTGAACAGCTGAAGCAGTACATCTCATCTGCATGTGAAGCCATTCCGCCAGACACGTTGTCAAAGGTTTCGGGTAATTTCATTCAGAGACTATGCCATATTATTGCTACGCATGGTGGATATGTGGAAAATATCGTACTATAGAGTTTCCCAGACCGCAGCGCCATCTGTTGTTGAAAATTGTAACTACTGTAATTTCGAAAGTTTGTCTGCCTGAAAATGTACTGTTGTCCCAAGCATATTGCAACAAACGGTGTATTTCTATCGCTGCTCGTTTAGTTTTTCTTGCCGTTTCAAATATACCGCTCATTTTTGAAACACCCTGTATCACCGGAAAACGCCTAGTAAGTGGGACTCTAGTCTTTCTTGGCTTAGTTTTGCCTTTAATACCGCCAATCATGAAGTCTTGAGAACTACTCCCGCCTCTTTGATCTTTTCCTATCCTGTCAATTCCCCTCTTTTGAGCTTGTGGGGGATTCAAGATCTAGTTCCGGCGGATATTACTCCTCAAGTCATCAAGGGAAACTGGAACTGTGCCAGACGTAATATACTTAGGGCTCATAATAAACAAGCTAAGCGTTACAATTGTAATCGGCGAACCTTTACAGGGAGGCCAGGAGATCAGGTCTTCATCCGTAATTTCCCCGGTAGGCAGGTACGTGTCGGAAATCTGAGTAAATTTACTCCTCGTTTTCCGGGTCTTGCACCATTGTACGCATTTCAGGCTGGGTAAATCTGCTGGTTAAGGATAACCGCTCCAGTAAGCAGTACTGGGTATACCTTAGCCTGGTTAAATTCAGTTAGTCTGATGATTGAGTCCCCCCCCCCCCCCCCGTATCGTGTTTGAGGGGGGGAGGTTGACCTGTGGCTCAATCGCCTCAAGTCTTTTACTAACTATCATTGATTGCAGACCTGTCGTATCTCATTTCTTCTTCAGGTTACCGCCATAACCTTGCTGTCTCCTCTCCGTGAGTGGCAGCAGCAGCGTGTATCGATACTAATGGTTCTGTAATATCATCGGACTGGAGCCGCTGGCGGCGTGCATGCGCGGTTGGAGTTGTGAGGCGCTTCTTGAGATCTTGGACTGTAGAGTTGAGCGCTCACTTAGCCCACTATCGAGCCTCAACTGCTATCACTTCTCTTCGTTTAATCCTGGTTGTTGCTTTCTGCGAGATTCCCGCGAGCAACAATGTACGTTCTCTGAAGTCGGCTAGAATTGGAGCCGTTTTGTTGGATAGGGTTTAATTTAATTCACTCTTTCATTAGTGAAGTGCATCTGCAGTATCTTCTGCCTTGTGGCCGCTAATGTTCCGGTTACCTGCCCTGGGCGCTGACGTAGTTTTTGGCAGTGTATTTTGCGCGTCGTGTTGATGCTGTCCAGCACGGCGTGTAGTGCAACGGCCTTCAGCCCAGTTTTAAACTGTATTAAACCGAAAATTTAAAATCTTACTCTTTCCAGTTGAGTCATAACATTGTTTGGGGGTATGAGGCCATCTGCTGAGTTTGCGTGAAATGTTTAAATCTAAGGCCCTCAGCCTGTTCAAATTGAAAGCTCGTCTTCTTAGGCCTTAAGCTGTAAAGTTATTTTGACATGGTGTGTGGCTTTCGGCCGAGTTTTAATCTCTTTTAAATTAAAATTCCAAAATTTTGGTGTTGCCCTTAGGTCAAAAAATGGTTCAAATGGCTCTGAGCACTATGGGACTTAACTTCTGAGGTCTTCAGTCCCCTAGAACTTAGAACTACTTAAACCTAACTAACCTAAGGACATCACACACATCCATGCCCGAGGCAGGATTCGAACCTGCGACCGTAGCGGTCGCGCGGTTCCAGACTGTAGCGCCCAGTATCGCTCGGCCACTCCGGCCGGCGCCCTTAGGTCATAACAATGGTATTCTTTAGTATGTGGCCTTCAGCCGAGTTTAATCTCTCTTAAATTGCAAATTCCAAATTTTGTCTTGCCCTTAGGTCATAAGATTGTTGTTCTTTAGTATGTGGCCTTCAGCAGAATTTAAATCTCTCTAAAACAAAAAATTTAAAATTTGGTCTTCCTTTAAGCCATAACATTGTTATTCTTTAGTATCAGGCCTTCAGTCGAGTTTGCATGAATTGTTTTAAGCTAAGGCTCTCAGCCTGTTAAATTGAAAGCCCTTCTTCCTAGGCTTTAAGCTATTAAATTGTTTGGTTGATATGTGGCCTTCAGCCAGGTTTCAGCCTATTTAGAATTAACATTGAAAATCTTTGTTTTGGCCTTAATCTGTAAAACTGTTCTTGCTTAATGTGTGGCTTTCAGCCTATTTTTATTGATGCAAAAAATTTTTTTTAAAGAATTGAAACTTCCAGAAGAACTCCTGGACCTCAATTCCTTGCTTAGGCCTTTGCCCCTGGATTTTCGTGTGGCTTTCAGCCGATTTAAATCAAACCAAAGGAGCTCTTTCGTTAAAACCTTGAGAGTTTTTAATTTGTTATTGTGTGTTTTCAGTAATAAAATTTATATGTTGAGTGTAACTGACAGCAACTTATTTTGGCCCCTTTCCACAAATGTAACCTCACCCCCTCTGTCCTGCTAGTCCAGGGATTTCAATGTTTTAGGATTATTACAGACATATATGCTAGTTTCCCGGTTTTCATTTACAATGAGTTTTCACTTTTTGTCAATATTAGAGCGCACGCTGTCGTTTTACACTTGTTTTACATTTAATAGAGGCACTTGATGAGACCAATACGTGTTTCAGTCTGTTAACAAATATATCTAGTGTAACTGGAACTGTTGTTTTCATCATCAGTTGAGTATCTCCTTGAAAAGGTTTTTTCCTTTTCCTCATCCTTACTTATTGCTGTAGTTTCACACGTTATCGATTTCAAGCTAGATAGGTTCCTTTCAGGTGACGATATTCAACATTAATTTTGGTTGAAATTCCTTTTGTTTTTCCGTAAGTATGTTTACATGTCACCATTTTCTCGTTTTCAGCAATAGGTGTATTACGTTTGCCTTACAGTCAAGATTCTCAATGTTTTTAGACTCAGTCCGAATTATCGGGAATTGGCTTCAAAATGGTTCAAATGGTTCTGAGCACTTGGGCTCAACATCTGAGGTCATCAGTCCCCTAAAACTTAGAACTACTTAAACCTAACTAACTTAAGGACATCACACACATCCACGCCCGAGGCAGGATTCGAACCTGCGACCGTAGCGGTCGCTCGGTTCCAAACTGTAGCGCCTAGAACCTATCGGGAATTCCTACTACTTTTAATACTAAAGTGGACAAATATCAACTACCCTGCTTCAGCAAACAGTCTAAGAGTACTAACAGATGAAAATCTAAATTGGACTGAGCACTGTGTGCAGAATGGCATCAGCACCTCTCCAGCCCTACAAAAATACAAAAATTCTCTTCTCTCTCGAGCTGAAAAAGAAATGTGTACAAACATTTCTACTTCCAATTATTGATTACAGTGATAGCCCGATGCAAAGCCTTTCCCAGAAAATCTCACGGAGCCTGGTACTGGTTTTGAGTGCCTATGTTCGCTGTATCTCATGTGATAGCTCTAAGCTTGTTGACACCAGTGCCTACCAATTTAAATTGTATATTACAGCACTGAGGATGGTCACTAAGTGACCGAAAATCGATTTTGCGGTTAATAAAACAAAAAAATACGACCAATGCTGTCTCTCCTTCCAAGTATAAAATTTTTTGCTTGTAGTAGGCCTAATAGGCACTTCATATTGATACTTCGTGAATTTTATTCTGTAATGTTATTTATGTAGGTGGGGAAGATAAAAATGACCATTTGTGTCAAAACAGTTTCGCTTATTTGGCGTGTGTTGCAATTGGTGCAACATTAGAAAAGCCTATTCCGTTTTATCTAGCAGACAGTGACAAAATAGACGTAATCAAATCGAGAAAACGCGCCAGTCTTGGGTACTATTCGCACTAACATCTTTTTCAGTATTAGACAAAGCCTATTTGGTTTTTCGCGTAGCAAAACGTTTGAAGATTCTTTCGTAGAAGGGAAAGCACGCCGTGTTAAGCTGTAACAAGCCTAGAGAGAAAAATTGCTGGGACCTACGGATTGAAGAAATGTATACTGTCTAGCTTGTCTCTCGTCGTTACTGCTTTTATGTTTCCTAAATTTAATTTGACGTCACGCAAAAGAGAAAATTATTAGCTAATAGACAACATAGAGTGCAAATTTTCTGAAGAGGTCTTATTCTCCCGGTCAAAAATAATCTACACAGTATTAATTTTGAGTTTTTTTTTTAAGAAATAAGGGAGGGGTTGGGAATAGGACGTCTAACCGGCCGACTGGGAGCAGGAGGGCCACCACAGGGCATTTTAGCTTACACTGGCCCGAATATAGGCTTCATAGCTTCCATTTCAAAACACACGCTTGAATTCCGCAGAGCGAAATACTGTGATATGCAACAGAAGAATGCTGTGTGAAGAGGCGTGGCAGTGGACTTTGACACACTTAATACCAAATAACTTGACTTACTTTTCTTCGAAAATTCATGTTTTATACACTCATGCAATAAATTAAGGATAATTGCACAATGTGGTGCCACACAACGTGGCACTACAGAAAACTGGCGCTGATACCATAGGCACCTAGGGAACACACACGACACAGATCTGTAACTCCACGGTATTGGTGATAAGTTGAGAAAACCGTCCCGAAACACATGTACTAAAAAACGCCACTGTTTCGTGCGCATGTACCCCGACATCTGTATGGGTTATGATCACCATGCACACGTACACATGCCGCATAACGGGGAGGCATACTCTGGATCTGGTGGTCGAGCAGCTGCTAGGGTATAGCATCCCATTCTTCCACCAGTGCCTGTCAGAGCTCCTGAAGTGTCGTAGGAGTGTGAAGACGTGCAGCGATACGTCGACCGAGAGCATCCCAGACGTGCTCGATGGAGTTTAGGTCTGGAGAAAAGGCAGGCCACTCCATTCGCCTGACATCTTTTGTTTCGAGGTATTCCACCACGATGGCAGCTCGGTGGGGCCGTGCGTTATCATCCATCAGGAGGAAGGTGGGACCCACTGTATCCGTGAAAGGGCCGACATACTGGTGGAAAATGACGTCCCGATACACCTCACCTGTTACAGTTCCTCTGTCAAAGACATGCAGGGGTGTTGTAACGCCGGAAATTCATATCCTCCTATTTCCATCTATTGTACTATAATTTGTTTTCCTTATTTTTGTTACCTGAATATATGACATTTCTGTGTCTTTACATATTGTAATTGTTTTACTATTTGTATATATATATTTATGAATTTATGTCGATGTATAATTGGTTTGTTTCGTAAATATTATTTGTATTTTTACGCTGGGTCTTGCCTAGGGAAAACTGCTATCGAACGATTACATCGATAGGTCGTGTAAAGACTAAAAGTGTGTAGGATCTTTGGTAGTGTTAACTCTGCCGCGTGGAGCGCGGGCAGAGCTGTGGGAGTCTGGCTGGAGTAGCGAGTGGAGCAGGTGTGTTGTGTGACGCTCCCGCGAGTTGCCGCGCTTTCGGGGTTTGGCAGCATGTAATTGCGCTCGACTCGCGATGATAGTTTCTGACATGGTGTCGCGGACGGGAAGCATTAGCTGGCGCACATCAAGAGCCCGTTTCGCCTGGTGACCGTGTCGAGAAGAAGGCGCGCCAACATTCAGCTTCTGCAACAGCGACGGCCGACAATGAGTGACTGTCGCCACCTCCTCGATCGACGGCTTCAAACCTTCAATTAACCAACAAGGAAGACTAAAAGCACGTAAAGTTTCAGAACTGTATCGCAGACCTCAGCTTTTCAAATTGTTCCATTTGCCTCGCAAAATTACAGCAACTTAGCATGAACCTTTGTTGCTCATTGTCCCAATTGCATTGCCAAGCAGAGTCCCTTCCTTTTCCGAAATGAACCCGAGTGTCGTTGAAATTCAAACGCCAGCATAATTGCATTTCACTGCTTTAATTTCAAAGTTCAATTTAAGTATTCATAGCTGGCTACAATAGTTAGATTACACAAGCACAAATTAAGAGTGCGAGTTTTGTTACCGTATTTTAGCTTACCTGTGACTGCAGCTCAGCTTGGTACGTACTAAATTTTACTATTGTTAATTGTTCAGAATCGTTTAATTCAAGTTCAAAGTTAAATCTCTTCTTTCTAAATTGCGTAGATTCAAGTAGCTTTAGAGATGATTGTTGAGGTAGTCCAAGACTAACTGTATTTCGATGTGCTTCAGAAAGAAAGCTCACTATTAACTTCAGTCACTAAATTAACTTTCGATTTTCCGGTTTCATTAATTCTTTTGCTAAATTAAGTGTAGCGAAATGTATTACTGCTGACAAACTTTCAGTTTTCACACTACACGTGTCAACCTTCAGTTGCCACGCTTCTAGTGCTAATTATATGTGTAATAACCTTTCCTTTTCAGTTATTATAGTAATTGTCCATAGGACTGGCGACCATAATTTCCCCCAAATCTCAAATATCTAATTACCGCTAGTTGATTGTTAACGTAACGGCCGCACATTTACTTTCTTTATTAACTTTATCCCTATTTCAAAATTAATTTCCACCAGTTTCACTTGCATTTTTCCTTTCATTTAGATGTAACCCTTTCCTCCCTCTTTACCGACAGGTTAACTTCGGTGACGATTGCTTTTCCAAAATTCCCATTAGGTACACGCGGTTTCATTTTTCACTGTCATTAAGGCCGATAAGTGAGAGGGAGGTTACAGTGTATGTGCACCAATCATAATCCCACCCCATACCATCAAACCACGACCTCCATTCACGTCCGTTTCAAGGACATTAAGGGGTTGATATGTGGTTCCTAGTTCACGCCAGGTGAAAATCCGTCTAGAATCATTGTTCAGACTATACCTGGACTCGTCCGTGAACGTAACCTGGGACCACTGTTCCAATGAGCGTGTACTGTGTTGTTGACACCAGGCTTTAAGGGCTCTCCTGTGACCAGGGGTCAGTGGAATGCGTCTTGCAGGTCTCCGGGCGAATAAACCATGTCTGTTCAGTCGTCTGTAGACTGTTTGTCTGGAGACAACTGTTCCAGTGGCTGCGGTAAGGTCCCGAGCAAGCCTACCTGCAGTAGTGACCGTCTGCGGGCACTGATGGTGAGATATCGGTCTTCTTGTGGTGTTGTACACAGTGGACGTCCCGTACTGTAGCGCCTGGACACGTTTCCTGTCTGCTGGAATCGTGGCCATAATCTTGAGATCACACTTTGTGGCACACGGAGGGCCCGTTCTACGACCTGCTGTGTTTGATCAGCCTCCAATCGTTCTAGTATTCTACCCCTGATAACATCATCAATCAGGAGCCATTTTCAACACACAGTCACCAATAGCACGTCTGAAAAGTCTGAAAACTTACTGGCTGCATCGTTCTCTGACATGCACCAACACACCTCTGTGTAAGTGGACTGCTGCCAGCGTCACCGTGCGACGATCGCAGTTGAAATGCACCGCATGGTCATACCCCGAGGTGATTTAAACCGGCAAACCGCTCACCAGAGCGTTGTTCCATCATGTATCAACGTTATCCTTAATTTATGAGCACGAGTGTATATCCATCCCTTTAGAAATACGTGCGCTACAAAATGGACTAATCTTTGAAAGACCGATTTTTTAAAAAAAATTTTACGTCCTATCTCAGACGCTTGAGGGGGAGGGGGGCCACCACTATCAAGTTTTTGCCAAGGTTTGGAAACACATTATCCTTGGCTGGCAGTGCCAAAAAGTAAATTTGCTACAATATTTTATGAATTATATATTTGGCAGTATTTTACATAAGTGAAATGTTGCATAATTACAGTACTTACAGTAATTACATTACGAAAAAAATTATTTTCCGTGCTTTCATGGAATGGAGCCCCGAATATTGCAGAAGAATTCAACGCATTCTATTCTGTTCTCATTTAACAAACATTTTCTTCTACCATTTCTGGGCAGTGGCTCCATCAAAGTAGGTCCATCCCTCCATGACCCAGGTATTAAGTTCCCATCATTTTCTTCTCTGTCGTATGTTCTTGGTTCTACATTAGTCTGAGATTTCCTGTTTTGAAGAAAATTATGTGCATAGACACAAGCCAGTGTCACCTCTGTGCCCTTTTGTGGACTCTGGAAACAGGGCTTGTAATGCCAAACAAATCTTCAATAATTTTTCTTTCCCTACACCGTCTATTATTATAAATACGTAGCCTACTATTTTTGTGATGCATTCCTGGAAATGGCTTAACTATATTTTCTTGTAAGCCAAAGGTTTCGTTCGCCACGAAAACATATGGAACAGGCCTATTCCCACTAGGGCGAGGAGCCAATGAAGGTGTATGTAGAGTTTTGCTCTCTAATACACTGTAAAATGTGGCGTCTTAGGTACTTCACCATCTAAAATCAGTCCTTGCGTGAGCAACATCAGTATGAGTTATTTTATAATTAGCGTCAATAACTGCTAGCAAAGGAATGCTGAAGCGCTCTTTATAATTAAAATGAACTGTTTGACTATTAGATGGCGCCAAATTGTCAATGTGCCTCCCATCTGCAACTCACAAACACCTGAAAAAATTCCATTTTTCTTCATACCCTACGGCAATTCCAGCCACTCGTTTTCACTAGCAGTAAGTTGGAAAGAAAACTGTTATTTTTCATTTCGTTTACGTATGGTAAAATAGCCGGTCCCAAACTCGGTTGAGAAAGGAGGAGGGGGAGGAGTAACACCTCGTTAAAAAACCTTGGTTCACCTGGCCCGGGTGATAGTACCTCGTGAGGGCCCCTCGCCAGGGATACGGTGAAGACCTCAACGGCAGTGAAGACGGAGAAGATGGACTTCGGTACGGCGGGGCTGGCGGAAGAGGCACCTTTTCTCTTTGGGTACAAAAAGAGTACAAGTAGCGACTGAACCCCAGAGGGGCGGCTACAGACAGCGTCTGACTCACGGTGAGCGGCTGACTTTAGGCTGGGCATCCTACTGCCTATGTGGAAAGTAACGGGAAACTACCACATTACATTCCCAAGCAGTCCATGGTATGTCTCTCCATGTGAAAGATTCCAGAGTCAAAACTTCCCCTCATTCGGATCTCTGGGAGGGGAACACATTGAGAGTAGACATATCTGAAAGGAAGAAAGGGACAGTGAAGGGAGGAAAGATACGGATTGGAACATGGAATGTGAGGACACTTCTGCAAGCAGGAAAGCTAGATAATGCAAAACAGGAGATAAAAAGGAACAGATTAGATGCCCTCGGTTTGCGTGAAATGAGATGGGGAGAGAATGGGGAGATATAAAGTGGAGATTATAAACTCTTTTACTCAGGGGAAATCAAGAGTGGTGAAAACGGAGTAGGCATATTGATAGGACAAAAGTTGAAAAATAAGGTAATGCAGGTACAATAGGTACAATATGTTGATGGAAGACTGATGATGATACGACTGAAGGGTAGTTCAAAAGATTTGGTGTTAATACGGGTATATATGCCAACCAACCAGCACAGAGATGAGGAAGTGGAAGAATATTATGAGAAAATACAAGAACTCATCGAGAAAGAAAATAAAAATGCCTGCATTAACATCATGGGGGACTGGAATGCAGTGGTGGGTGAAGGAAGAGAGGAAGATACAGTAGGAAAATTTGGATTAGGGATACGAAATGAGAGATGTGAACGACTAATTAGTTTCTGCAAAGAAAATTCATTAGCAGTGGGTAAGACATTATTAGAACACCACAAAAGGAGATGTTACACACGGATACCAAATTTGAATAGGGAAAGATATCAGCTGGACTACATCTTGATACAAAAAAGGTTTAGGAACTGTTTGAAGAATGCTAAAGGTTATCCATGAGCAGATATAAGTTCAGACCACAACCTAGTGATGGGAGAAATACAAGTAAAGTTGAAAAAGTCTGGAGAGATAAAGCAAACGAAAGACTAAACATAGAAAGACTCAAAGAGTTAGGAAAGGCATCAGATTTGGAGAACAGATTTATGGAAAAATGGCAAAGAGGTAGGGTTGATGAAAGTGTTAATGGCAAGTGAATAAAAATGAGGGAAGGACTCATGGACTCTGCCAAAGAAGTACTAGGAATTAGAGTATCCCAAAGCACCAGGAAAGAATGGATGACAGAAAACATGTTGAAAAAGCTGGAAGAGCGCAGAAAGTGGAAAAGTGTAGAAACTGAAGAAGGCAAAAAGAGGTACAGGAAACTGAATAATGAATTAAGAAGAGAAACTGAAGAAGCAAGAGAAAAATGGATGAAACAGAAACGCGACGAAATAGAGAAAATGAAGAGAGAGGGAAAGTATGAAATGATGTATAGACTGGCTAGTGAGATAGTTTTTGAACGTAAAAGAAAGAGGAATAACATGGAAATAGAAAGAGCGGATGGTACTCTAGCAGAAGAACCACAGGAGGTTTTGAACAGATGGCAAGAATATATTGAATGTCTGTATAAAGGGGATGAAATGCAAAGCGAAATTAAGGTTGAAGAGGAGCAATATGTGCCGGAAGATGAAAAGGGATTTATCATCTTGGAAGCAGAAGTAGAAAAGTCGCTGAAGGAGATGAAGAATAGGAAGGCATGTGGAATAGATGATTTGCCAGCAGAACTGTTGAACAGTCTGGGAAACAAGGCAAGAAAAGAAATAGTCTACCTCTGTAACGAGATATATGACAAAGGGGAATGGCCTGAGGACTTCGCTGCAACAGTTATGATACCAATAGAGAAAAAGAGAAACACTAAAAAATGTAAAGAGCACCGGACCATCAGGCTAACTTCTCATGCAGATAAAGTCTTGCTGAGAGTGTTGAATAGAAGGTTATATGGCAAGCTGGATAGAGGGATTGCAGAGAAGCAGTTCAGATTTAGAAGAGGAATAGGAACAAGAGATGCTATTGGCCTGCTAAGAACTATAGGGGAAAGATATATGGAAAAAGTTAGAGAAATCTTTGCTGTTTTTATAGATTTAGAAAAGGCTTTTGACAGAGTTCAGTGGAACAAGCTGATGGATATCTTGAAGAGGAAAGGAGTAGATTGGAAAGAGAGACGACTGATACAGAATCTATACGTACACCAGAAAGTGAGGATAAGGATTGGAAATGAAATGTCAGAAGGAAGCAGCATTGGCCGACGTGTTAGACAAGGTTGTTTAACGTATACCTTGAAGAGATTATTGCGAAAAGCTTAGATGGGAAAAGAGGAATATGTATTGGTGGAAAGAGAATATAATGTTTAAGATTTGCTGATGACATGGTGGCAGAAAGTGAGCGGACAGTGAATAACATGCTCAAAGCTCTGAATGAGGCTTGTGTGGAATATGGGCTGCAAATAAACACAGAAAAAACAAAGAGTATGGTCATCAGTACAAGACGCAGACTGTCCAATACTAAAATAGGACAATCTACCATTAGCCAAGTAAGTGAATTTAAATATCTCGGAAGCACAATAACTGAAGACTTGAGATGTCACCAGGAGGTGAAAACTCGAATTGCCATAGCGAAGGAAGCATTCAACAGAAAGAGGAGATTCTTATGTGGCAAATTAGATAAAGGACTAAGGAAAAGGCTTGGAAAATGTTTTGTCTGGAGTGTGGCACTATATGGGGCAGAAACATGGACATTGAGACGAGAGGATGAAAAAAGGTTAGAAGCATATGAGATGTGGATGTGGAGGAAAATGGAGAGAATAAGCTGGATGGAAAGAGTGAGTAATGAAAGTGTATTGGAAAGGGTTGGTGAGAGAAGACGTCTGCTGAAGGTTGTAAGAGAAAGGAAAAAGAATTGGTTGGGACATTCATTGAGAAGGGAGTGCTTGCTAGTAGATGCTTAGGAAGGATTAGTTTGTGGGAGAAGACTGAGAGGAAGAAGGAGATACAAGATGATAGGCGACATAAAGGGAAGAGGAAATTATGCAGACCTGAAGAGGATGGCAGAAGACCGGACACCCTGAAGAACTACAATGTGAAAACCTGCCTTTAGGCAGAACACTGATGATGATGACGTATGGATTCTCGGAAAAAATTTTTTTGAATGCACTAGGATATCTTGATGTTAATGCATATAACATATAGCTCACTTCATCTTAAAAATGCCTTATTTTAAAGACATCCCCAGAACAAGGAGGAGAAATTTCTTTTCCTTTTGAGGATACTGAAGCGGATGATGTTAAATGTGAAGATAACGTGGAATGAGGCAGGCAAAAAGGAATAAAAACGTCTCAAAAATTATATCGACAGGAAGTGCAAAATGGCTAAGCAGGGATGGCTAGAGGGCAAATGTAAGCATGTAGAGGCTTATCTCACTAGGGGTAAGATAGATACTGCCTACAGGAAAATTAAAGAGACCTTTGGAGAGAAGAGAACCACTTGTATGAATATCAAGAGCTCAGATGGCAACCCAGTCCTAAGCAAAGAAGGGAAGGCAGAAAGGTGGAAGGAGTATATAGAGGGTTTATACAAGGGCGATGTACTTGAGGACAATATTATGGAAATGGAAGAGGATGTAGATGAAGACGAAATGGGAGATAAGATACTGCGTGAAGAGTTTGACAGAGCACTGAAAGACCTGAGTCGAAACAAGGCCCCGGGAGTAGACAACATTCCATTAGAACTACTGATGGCCTTGGGAGAGCCATTCATGACAAAACTCTACCATCTGGTGAGGAAGATGTATGAGACAGGCGAAATACCCTCAGACTTCAAGAAGAATCTCATAATTCCAATCCCAAAGAAAGCAGGTGTTGACAGATGTGAAAATTAGCGAACTATCAGTTTAATAAGTCACAGCTGCAAAATACTAACGCGAATTCTTTACAGACGAATGGAAAAACTGGTAGAAGCCGACCTCGGGGAAGATCAGTTTGGATTCCGTAGAAATGTTGGAACACGTGAGGCAAAACTAACCTTAAGACTTATCTTAGAAGAAAGATTAAGAAAAGGCAAACCTACGTTTCTAGCATTTGTAGACGTAGAGAAAGCTTTTGACAATGTTAACTGGAATATTCTCTTTCAAATTCTGAAGGTGGCAGGGGTAAAATACAGGGAGCGAAAGGCTATTTACAATTTGTACAGAAACCAGATGGCAGTTATAAGAGTCGAGGGGCATGAAAGGGAAGCAGTGGTTGGGAAGGGAGTGAGACAGGGTTGTAGCCTCTCCCCGATGTTATTCAATCTGTATATTGAGCAAGCAGTAAAGGAAACAAAAGAAAAATTCGGAGTAGGTATTAAAATTCATGGAGAAGAAGTAAAAACTTTGAGGTTCGCCGATGACATTGTAATTCTGTCAGAGACAGCAAAGGACTTGGAAGAGCAGTTGAAGGGAATGGACAGTGTCTTGAAAGGAGGATATAAGATGAACATCAACAAAAGCAAAACGAGGATAATGGAATGTAGTCGAATTAAATCAGGTGATGCTGAGGGAATTAGATTAGGAAATGAGACACCTAAAGTAGTAAAGGAGTTTAACTATTTAGGGAGCAAAATAACTGATGATGGTCGAAGTAGAGAGGATATAAATGTAGACTGGCAATGGGAAGGAAAGCGTTTCTGAAGAAGAGAAATTTGTTAACATCGAGTATAGATTTAAGCGTCAGGATGTCGTTTCTGAAAGTATTTGTATGGAGTGTAGCCATGTATGAAAGTGAAACATGGACTATAACTAGTTTGGACAAAAAGAGAATAGAAGCTTTCGAAATGTGGTGCTACAGAAGAATGCTGAAGATAAGGTGGGTAGATCACGTAACTAATGAGGAGGTATTGAATAGAACTGGGGAGAAGAGAAGTTTGTGGCACAACTTGACTAGAAGAAGGGATCGGTTGGTAGGTCATGTTTTGAGGCATCAAGGGATCACAAATTTAGCATTGGAGGGCACCGTGGAGGGTAAAAATCGTAGAGGGAGACCAAGAGATGAATACACTAAGCAGATTCAGAAGGATGTAGGTTGCAGTAGGTACTAGGAGATGAAGGAGCTTGCACAGGATAGAGTAGCATGGAGAGCTGCATCAAACCAGTCTCAGGACTGAAGACCACAACAACAACCACGTGGAAGTTGAAACAACTCCACTTATCAGCACAGAGAACCAGGAAATTGCAGGTGCAAGTGGCAGTGCGTGTGAAAACTCCAAGTCCAAACGGGAGGCCTACTTCAAGTAGGCTAAAAAGATCAAGAGAGCGTGTGAATGAAGACAGGGAAGGTCTGATACGAGCATTAACGAAAGTGGGAGAAAATTTAGCTACCAAAAAACCGGGCATGTTATGCTGTTTAGGAGAACTAGTTACCAACAAATTACGATTTTCGTTCGAAAATGGCCATACGAGAATAATGCCTAAGTTTGAAAATGGAATACACAAATTTTTGCAGGAGGCAAATGAAGAACTGATGAATGTGGTGACTGATAGTAATGTATAAATCCTGCCATTATTATTTCACTGTTACATAGTTTAACAGCAAAGTTTTTATATACACTCCTGGAAATGGAAAAAAGAACACATTGACACCGGTGTGTCAGACCAACCATACTTGCTCCGGACACTGCGAGAGGGCTGTACAAGCAATGATCACACGCACGGCACAGCGGACACACCAGGAACCGCGGTGTTGGCCGTCGAATGGCGCTAGCTGCGCAGCATTTGTGCACCGCCGCCGTCAGTGTCAGCCAGTTTGCCGTGGCATACGGAGCTCCATCGCAGTCTTTAACACTGGTAGCATGCCGCGACAGCGTGGACGTGAACCGTATGTGCAGTTGACGGACTTTGAGCGAGGGCGTATAGTGGGCATGCGGGAGGCCGGGTGGACGTACCGCCGAATTGCTCAACACGTGGGGCGTGAGGTCTCCACAGTACATCGATGTTGTCGCCAGTGGTCGGCGGAAGGTGCACGTGCCCGTCGACCTGGGACCGGACCGCAGCGACGCACGGATGCACGCCAAGACCGTAGGATCCTACGCAGTGCCGTAGGGGACCGCACCGCCTCTTCCCAGCAAATTAGGGACACTGTTGCTCCTGGGGTATCGGCGAGGACCATTCGCAACCGTCTCCATGAAGCTGGGCTACGGTCCCGCACACCGTTAGGCCGTCTTCCGCTCACGCCCCAACATCGTGCAGCCCGCCTCCAGTGGTGTCGCGACAGGCGTGAATGGAGGGACGAATGGAGACGTGTCGTCTTCAGCGATGAGAGTCGCTTCTGCCTTGGTGCCAATGATGGTCGTATGCGTGTTTGGCGCCGTGCAGGTGAGCGCCACAATCAGGACTGCATACGACCGAGGCACACAGGGCCAACACCAGGCATCATGGTGTGGGGAGCGATCTCCTACACTGGCCGTACACCACTGGTGATCGTCGAGGGGACACTGAATAGTGCACGGTACATCCAAACCGTCATCGAACCCATCGTTCTACCATTCCTAGACCGGCAAGGGAACTTGCTGTTCCAACAGGACAATGCACGTCCGCATGTATCCCGTGCCACCCAACGTGCTCTAGAAGGTGTAAGTCAACTACCCTGGCCGGCAAGATCTCCGGATCTGTCCCCCATTGAGCATGTTTGGGACTGGATGAAGCGTCGTCTCACGCGGTCTGCACGTCCAGCACGAACGCTGGTCCAACTGAGGCGCCAGGTGGAAATGGCATGGCAAGCCGTTCCACAGGACTACATCCAGCATCTCTACGATCGTCTCCATGGGAGAATAGCAGCCTGCATTGCTGCGAAAGGTGGATATACACTGTAGTAGTGCCGACATTGTGCATGCTCTGTTGCCTGTGTCTATGTGCCTGTGCTTCTGTCAGTGTGATCATGTGATGTATCTGACCCCAGGAATGTGTCAATAAAGTTTCCCCTTCCTGGGACAATGAATTCACGGTGTTCTTATTTCAATTTCCAGGAGTGTAGTAGCCAAGTGAGGTAACTGAAATGAAAATGAAACAAATTAAAGTGTCGCTAAACTTGTCTTGTTCGACTTTGTTATGTCCCACTGACAAACTGCAGTCTACATGATATGCAAATTGCAGAGTTCTTACGGTTTTCCTCTTATTTTCTCCATTTTCTACTGACGCTAACTGCTGTTGAACGAATTTAGTGTCTGGATGAGAACGAATAAAATAAAATACAAGTTAATATTGTTTGATATGTTCATTATGCTCCAAGTGTCGTCAGAAATTTGATACTGTATTACTGACGGAAATATGTCAATCGTTCGAAAGCACTAAAAACTATCTCATTGTTAGTGAAATTGGGGAATGTACGAGGTAAGGTATATGTGCCAGCTTCACAACAACTAATAAGAGTAAAGTAAAGCATTGTATAACGTATTGGATATCCTTATAATATTATTACTGTTATTACTGTTCATAAAATCACGAATTTAATAACATTCGTCTTACCTTCACTTCTTGGGATAAAACAAGCACAATGGTCTCGCAAACCCGAAGAATAATATCGCATATTGAGCTTTTTGATATCCTAGGCAAGTACATTAAGGGGCCAAAACTTTGATGGTCAGTTGGTTCTAGACCTAAAAGGAGCCACAAGAGACGGCAAACTACCGAAATTCTCCATATTCATTCTAACATAATTTTTGAAATACGCGCCATCTTCGAGAGTTAATTTTTGAACAAGCATTGCATAAGCTCCATGTGTAACGCGTTTGCGAAGGAACTCTCGTTGCTACCATCTGTGCCTCCTCCGCATTTCTTTCCTTTTTTCATCCAAAAGATTCAGCGCACCAACACATAAAAATTTAAAGTCTTCCACATAGCTATGGAAAGCCATCGCGAACTCCGAGCAGCTCTGCACCACCGAACGCACTGGTACAAATCAACAGATCGTAAACGCACGATCATACATGTATGACTTGTAAGTAGATGCTCATACACTTCACGATGTATGACCGGAAAATCCGTAAACACGCCACGCTTGCTTGTACCGATAAAAATTCCAGATGTAAACGTACCTTAAATAACTACTTATCGACTCCATACCACACGGAATCGCAGCTATATTGTAGTCCCAAGATGGGCCAGTATGCTGTTAGGCATCTGTCCATCAAAGCTTTTTGCTCGTCACTGTTGGTACATACATGTATATACACTGAAGAGCCAAAGAAACTGGTACACCTGACTGCCTAATATAGTGTAGGGCCGCCGCGAGCACTCAGAAGGGCCGCACCACGACCTGGCATGGACTCGACTAATGTCTGAAGTAGTGCTGCAGGGAACTGACATCATGAATCCTTCAGGACTGTCCATAAATCCCTAATGGCAGTGGTTGGAGATGTCTTCTGAATAGCACGTTGCATGGCATCCCAGATATGCTCAATAATGTTCATGTCTGAGCTGTTTGCTGCCCAGTAGAAGTGGTTAAGCTGAGAAGGGTGTTCCTGGAGGCACTCTGTAGGAATTCTGGACGTTTGGGGTGTCGCATCGCCCTGATGGAATTGCCCAAATTCGTCGGAATGTACAACAGACATGAATGGATGCAGGTGATCAGACAAGATGCTTACGTACGTGTCACCTGTCAGATGCGTATGTAGACGTATCAGGGATCCCATATCACTCCAACTGCACACGCCCCACACCATTATAGTGCTTTCACCAGCTTGAACAGTCCCCTGCTGACTTGCAGGTTCTATGGGTTGATAAGGTTGTCTCCATACCTGTACACGTCCATCTACTCAATACAATTTGAAACGAGACTCGTCTGAT
Organism: Schistocerca serialis cubense; assembly: GCF_023864345.2. Taxonomy (NCBI): domain Eukaryota; kingdom Metazoa; phylum Arthropoda; class Insecta; order Orthoptera; family Acrididae; genus Schistocerca; species Schistocerca serialis. The sequence continues at coordinate 566,316,704 of NC_064645.1, forward strand.
CAGGGAACATGTTTCCAGTTATCAACAGTCCAATGTCGGTGTTGACAGGCCCAGACGAGGAACAAAGCTTTGTATCGTGCAGTCATCAAGCGTACACGAGTGGGCCTTCGGTCCCGAAAGCCCCTGTAGACGACGTTTCGTTGAACGGTTCGCACGCTACACTTGTTGATGGCCCAGCATTGAAATCTGGAGCAATTTGCGGAGGGGTTGCACTTCTGTCACGATGAACGATTGTCTTTAATCGTCGTTGGTCCCGTTCTTTCAGGATCTTTTTCCGCCCGCAGCGATGTTGCAGATTTGATGTTCTACCGGATTACTTATATTCACCGTACAATCGTGAAATGGTCATACAGGAAAATTCCCACTTCATCGCTACCTCGGTGATGCTGTGTCCCATCGTTCGTGCTCCGACTAAAACACCACGTTCAAACTCTCTAAAATCTTGATAACCTGCCATTGTAGCAGCAGTAACCGATCTAACACCTGCGTCAGACACTTGTTGTCTTATATAGGCGTTACCGACCGCAGCGGCGTATTATGACTGTTTACATACTTGTGTATTTGAATACGCATGCCTATACTAGTTTCTTTGGCGCTTCAGTGCACATGTACGTCTTGGAGCCTCCATGCTGTGTTTGGTTGTGCCTTGGATAGGAACGACATGTTCGGATAGTAGTGGACATTTCCAGCAGCACTTTAGTCACGTGTACCATAAATTATGTGAAGAGAAGACATACCAAGCATTCAGCACACTGCTGAGCGTGGATAGCTCTTTGCAGAGCTGAAAGTTTTTCTGCCAGCCTATGGATGTTTATCAGCAAATGCGGGATAAGGTGGTGGGCAACGGAAATGTCACGTTCTTGAGGCACCAGCAGCACAGGTGTCTGTTGCAGTACACTCAAGCAGTCACGAAGCGGTTTCCACTACCTTAGTTACGAAACACGTAAAAATCATACGAATATTTTATGTTCGCCTGGATTTAGGATTATCCAATGACTCGTATTTAGAGTAATTTGCAAAAAAATGTGGAGGATATTGTGTGTGGTCTTAAACACTTTATCGAGTAACCAACATTTAGCAAGGGAGATGAACAATTGCACAATAAAGGTAAGAAAACAGTAGATACCCTCCCAACCATTCCATTACAAGACATAAATAATGCTGTTTACAAATCCAAGATTAGGTGTATCAAAAAAAAAAAATTGTTCAAATGGCTCAGAGCACTATGGGACTTAACATCTGAGGTCATCAGTCCCCTAGAACTTTGAACTGCTCAAACCTAAGTAACCTAAGGACATCACACACATCCATGCCCGAGGGAGGATTCGAACCTGCGACCGTAGCAGTCGCGCGCTTCCGGACTGAAGCGCCTAGAACCGCTCGGCCACAGCTAGCTGTGTTACATTGTTCACTGAGACCATTGTTTTTAATAAACTTCGATGATAGTAACGCATGTTGTCGGCACTGTCAAGATTACCCCTTACTTCAGGGAAATTGTAAAGGCTAAATGTTATTCATTATCTACGACCCGCACTTGAAGCCGAATTTCTACTAGACAACATACGGTCATATGACGCTCAGAGTATTCAAGCCGTCTTAGCAGAATGGAAGCAAACGCTTCTCCTCTGGCCACTGCCATTTTTCTCCAGTTCACTGGCTGGACACGTACAGCTTATGTTTACTAAGGATGGCTGTTATCGCTGGAACAACCGATCTTCGGTTATATCGGCCTTTTTCAAGGCCACTTTAACTGGGTTATTGAAACCGCTCAAAATAAGTAGTTTCTGAAATAACCGATATTCGGTTTTTTATTGTTACTGTTTCTTGTAATAAATGTAGAAACTGAAAGAAGATTGAAAAATACTGATTGTCACAGTTTCATGATACACAGAATCAAAATATCAAATTAAATAGGCAAATAAAAGAAAACTTAGCCCAGAGCGATTCGCTATTTTTCTCGAAAGTTGCAAATGGTTGGCTATTACAAAAAATCACGAGTATTCTCCTACTGACACTTATTTTTTTGAAATTCTTCTCAAAAATCATGTTGTAACCGGCGACCATATCACTATCTGGACACTATGAGTAGCCACTGCTAAAGTGTGACAACTGATATTGAAGAATTCTGTTTTTCGTGTTAATTTGTACGTTTTCAAGGGCTACAAACACATAAAGGCATGTAATGTATACATAGGTAGCAGAAGAGCTGCTTCCTATTTTTATTGTAACTGTTAAGTTTTGTTTTCTCTTTATATTATGTCACACGTTCGTTGGGGCTTCTCCCATTTTTAATATTTTAAAGGAAATGGAGCATTTTACATAATCGATACTGTACTTCATAAAATACTTCAAGCCTAGGGATGGTGTCATCCTGTAACACAACTGATTTCCGACGACCACAGTGAGAAACTACCATATACACCAGGTGGGGCAAGTCTTATAAGCTACATTGCGTGTACACGGGTACCATCTAACAGGCCACGACACTTGGTAGTAGGAACGTCTCAGAGATGCTGCACCAATTCTTATTCCGTGTGTTTGTTGGTCGTGTCTGACTGTATTGTTACTAAAACAGCACTGATTGTTTTCCTATGTTCCATACTAACGCAATGTTTCAAACCAGTGCTATTTTTACGAATAAAAAATTGCTCATTTATTAAAAAAGGTTTATTTAAAACCGAAAAACTTTAGCACTGTTGCTATAGCTAACTGATATTTCGGCTATTAGCAAAAAACAAAAAAAAACATTATAACTGAGACGCAAGAAATATCAGCTATTCAGAAATCAGGTACCTGCATCGGTTTTGACGGGTCGGATTTTCCCATTCCTAATGTTTACCGCGCAACTGTCCCCCATCCCCCTCCCTGCGCACTTACTAATGCGCGGAAACGACAGAGCTCTGATGGAACGAGGCAGGTTGGTGAAACGTCAGGAACACACCCAAGGACTGTCAGATTTAATGCCCTGCATAGCGTAGCTCTTTCTTATTCATCTTCCTTTGCACTCTTCCAGTGTATTCAAAAAACGATTCATTAATCGGTACACCAGTTAATCAGAATATGTAGCATGATAGTGATAAGGTATGACGACATTTTTTTTTTTTTACCAGGATTACATTTAACCGTTACCACAGTGGTGATTTATCATTCATGTTGTTTCCTCATACTAAACCCTACATGAGTCGCGGAAACCAATGCACTGTATTTTTTAATTTACCTTTTGTACTCAGTCAATTATTTCTTTCTTTGGAAAATTGTGGTAAGAGCCTATGGGATCAAACTGCTGAGGTCATCGGTCCCAAATCTTACGCACTACTTAATCTAACTTAAACTAACTTACGCTAAGGACAAACACACACACCCATGCCCGAGGGAAGACTCGAACCTCCGACGGGGGCAGTCGCACGAACCGTGACAAGCCGCCTCAGACCGAATTTATTTCTTTCATCTGTCTGATTGCTCTTGACCGTTTCACTTTCTTATTGCTAGAAGCCCTTCATTTCATAAATGTGGTTCCGAAACACTTTTCTACTCAAAATTGGAGAGTCTACCTAAATTTTGTTGCTTCCTCAATCCACTTTGTGATCACCTGCGTTTTGATTATATCGCACTGGATTTTCTTTAGTCATCTACTCCTCACATTTTTATAGAGCCCTCGTTACTTAACTTTTGTGTTACAGTTCTTCAGTAGTCATTCCTCGTCTTGTTACCTGTGGTCTGTGACTACACGCTAGTTCTACCTTCCTGGTCCATGTTTTACGTACTGCTCCAATTTCTTTATTCAGCAAATATTTAAAAATGTGTTTTCCATTTCTCCCTTTTCATAACAAAAAGGAAAGGGACCTCTCAAGACACAAAATGACATGTTTAGAGTTGCGGGGGGTTGAAGGGTGATAACACTGCCACAATTATTGGCCTTGGTAGTAGAAGATAAAAACTAGATTTGAAAAACGTTTCAAGCGGGGGGCAGACACCAGAACATACCAGATAACATACAGGTTTTGTTCTCTCACACACAATCTAATATATCACCCCTCCCATAGCTGTGAACTTCGTTTAGTTTTGTGGTTTAATGTATCGTTATGGCTGTATTTTTCTCGGTAATTATTCTTTATTGTCAGTTAGGTACCAACATTAGCAGTTTTATTTCCGCTGGCGTCCCAGTTTCATTTGCCACAAAATAAATGAAAGAATCAATATCGTCTTCCCGTGATAGCTATGGAATTGAGTGGACACAGAGAGAGGTGTGCTCAAGTAAGTGGGTTATACAGGGTGTTACAAAAAGGTATGGCCAAACTTTCAGGAAACATTCCTCACACACAAATAAAGAAAAGATGTTATGTGGACATGTGTCCGGAAACGCTTAATTTCCATGTTAGAGCTCATTTTAGTTTGTTCTTCCACCTACGCTCAAAGGAGCTTGTTATCATGATTTCATACGGGATACTCTACCTGTGCTGCTAGAACATGTGCCTTTACAAGTACGACACAACATGTGGTTCATGCACGACGGAGCTCCTGCACATTTCAGTGGAAGTGTTCGTACGCTTCTCAACAAAAGATTCGGTGATCGATGGATTGGTAGAGGCGGACCAATTCCATGGCCTCCACGCTCTCCTGGCCTCAACCCTCTTGACTTTCATTTATGGGGGCATTTGAAAGCTCTTGCCTACGCAACCCCGGTACCAAATGTAGAGACTCTTCGTGCTCGTATTGTGGACGGCTGTGATACAATACGCCATTCTCCAGGGCTGCATCAGCGCATCAGGGATTCCATGCGACGGAGGGTGAATGCATGTATCCTCGCTAACGGAGGACATTTTGAACATTTCCTGTAACAAAGTGTTTGAAGTCACGCTGGTACGTTCTGTCGCTGTGTGTTTTCATTCCATGATTAATGTGATTTGAAGAGAAGTAATAAAATGAGCTCTAACATGGAAAGTAAGCGTTTCCGGACACATGTCCACATAACATATTTTCTTTCTTTGTGTGTGAGGAATGTGTAGTGTTGGCAGAAGAGCCAACACTGTGTTGCTAGAGGAGGCCGAAATGCACACGTTTAATTACACGCTGACTGGCGTGAGGTCTGGAACAGTTAAGGGAATTAATAGTAGCAAATAAAGTACGTAGTTGATGTAATACTTAACTTTAATCCGTAAGTGGTGTACATCGGTCTGACGGCACATGTTATAATCTCAATATCAAATGCTATGGCGCCTTGCTAGGTCGTAGCAAATGACGTAGCTGAAGGCTATGCTAACTATCGTCTCGGCAAATGAGAGCGTAGTTGTCAGTGTCCATCTCTGGCTAAGTCGGCTGTACAACTGGGGCGAGTGCTAGTAAGTCTCTCTAGACCTGCCGTGTGGTGGCGCTCGGTCTGCAATCACTGACAGTGGTGACACGCGGGTCCGACGTATACTAATGGACCGCGGCCGATTTAAAGGCTACCACCTAGCAAGTGTGGTGTCTGGCGGTGACACCACAGAATGTTTCCTGAAAGTTTGGCCGTACCTTTCTGTAACACCCTGTATTTGCTAAATAAACGGTGAGTTTCAAAGGACATCGATATCTACTACATTATTCATTCTTCCTATTTAATCGTTGTACATTTTTGTTGAGAACGAAACAACAAAGAGAGAATATCGAACTAGGCAGCCAAAAGATTTCTTTCGTCAGACTCATCAGCAACAGCAGAAAAAGGTGTGTGTGAGATCAGTCCGATGCAAGGACACAAAGTTGGTTTACATATTTTTACTTGGGACAATACTGTCTCAGTAGCGAAATAGTGTAGTTTTCCTTTCGCTACCCCATCGTGGATATGGCGGGTCATTGCTGAAAATCCAGTTATTTTGAGCCAGCAAGCCGAGAACAAATCCAGTTAAAAATTAATGGGTGTTGGCTTCCTGGTCTTGATTTTGCCTTACAGCCTCTCGAAAATCTTGGTCGAAACTGAGGGGTATGACTTACTTTACCACTGGAACAATATTGTGCCAAATAAAAATATGCAAGTCCAATTTGTGTGCGTGATATGTCTGTGGGCGCAAGACCGTCTCCATTGATCTCAATGTCGACTGGACGTTAACCTCAATCTTCTTTCCTTCTGTATGTGCAAGAGAATAAACTCTGCAACTTATCTCAGATGTTCTGACCTTCTTCCCCCGCAGCAACCGTTTTTCCAAATCACTTCTTTATCTTCTGCTAAGAAAGCCTTGATAATGTGCAAGAGCTACACATTTTTACTCTAAACATTTCCTCTTAGGATTTGAGAGGTTCCTTCTATTTTATTTCGTAGATCTATCACGTCACTCCTAATCCAGGCAATGTTAAGTAAAACCTATGACTACTGCTTAGTGTTAAAGTGCCTTGAAATTTCGGTATGAAAATTATCTTTGGAAATAGCGTTACTGTCTGAGTTCTAATTGCCCAGATTTCCGGCTTACTTTCCAAGGTGTAGAAGAGAGTTTCAGCCGACCTAGTTATATGCATTTCTTCTTGATTCATTACAAAAATATATGAAAATGTAAAAACTGTATTTTTACTACGTATCTTTATAAGTGTGATACTTGTGATACTTTCGGAGAAGGCCTTTCACTTATAACGTCGTATTGGTATCGTAAATTCAATGATCCATCTGACGTTAGCACCATCTGTTACCATCATAAGGAAGATTAGAGTTTACCGTCTCACCGACAGCGAGGTCATTAGGGACGGAATACGAATTAGGAAAGGACGGGGAAGGAAGTCGGCCGCTCCCTTTGAAAGGAACCATCCCGTCCTTTGCATGGAGCAGTTTAGAGAAATCACGGAAAACCATTGTCTGGATGGCCGGGAGTTGAACGGTCGTCCTCCCGAATGCGAGTCCAGTGTGCTAACCACTGTGCAACCTCACTCTCTATCATCTTAAATAATTTTGAAAGAAACGAACAGGATTGACTACTATCGGCAATTTTTCCTGTAAGTTAAGTACCGCTTTTTACACAGTGAATATATGAGTGTGTGCTTTCAATAACTAGCAACGGTTTTCTTCCCGTAAGCATCAAAGGTCACATTAGGTAAATTTGCTACTGATTTACCTCCTCCAATCTTCCACACGCTTTCGCAGGCCGTTTAATTGTTTCTTATATCTTTATAGACTTTTTTTCTGTTTCCGTTGATGGTTCTGAATACTTTTCTCTTCGTAGTACGACCTCTAAGGTTTTCAGTCAACGGAAACAAATTACCTTATGTTTCGTTCCACTGCAAATCAGCTCCTAGAAAAAAAAGCATGTCTTAAAATAAAGGAACAAATGACGTGTGTTTGCAGGTGAATATTTCCTTCATGACTTCCGTACATAACATTTGTTCTGTCCTCGTTAGAATAAATTGCGTGGGTTTCCCACGGGGACATGAAGCCATGAATGGAACTCGCCGATCATTAATTAAGTTTCAATCGCGCAGCTATGATAAATAAGATCGCCAGGCCGTGGAACGTTTCAGAATTACTGCAATCGACGAACAATGGGATGAAATACAGGCTCGTTGCTCTAAGACCAGCTCTCGGGGGCCTTTTATTTCCTGCCCGGGAAGAATGTTCATGTAAATGAGGCGTCGAGAAGCGGCGGGGCCCGGCTTTCTGCTGACACAGCTCGGTTATTGCCACTTCAGATAAACAGGCCGAGTCGGAGTGCGCAAATGAGGAAACGTGGTTGAGGACGATAGTGGTCTATGGCCACTAATAATAAAATGTTCAAATGTGTGTAAATTCCTAAGGGAACAAACTACTGAGGTCATCGGTCCCTAGACTTACACACTATTTAGACTAACTTAAACTAACTTACGTTAAGAACAACACACACACCCATCCCAGAGGGAGCACTCGAACATCCGGCGGGAGGGCACTAATAATAAACGGGTCACTTCATCACACAAAGAATTTCACACCATAGTGATGATAAAAATGTAATCAGAAACGAGGTTGGCGTCTTTTAATTTTTTGTTGTTGAGCAGGTGCTTCTTAATGGGAGAACCGACTACAGCTGTAGGATTGAAGGATCCCTTCAGTTCCTAAAAGTGGAACGAATGTCACAATGGTTGCTCGACAGATGTTAATTAGTGCTTTACACAGGGTGTTACAAAAAGGTACGGCCAAACTTTCAGGAAACATTCCTCACACACAAAGAAAGAAAATATGTTATGTGGACATGTGTCCGGAAACGCTTACTTTCCATGTTAGAGCTCATTTTATTACTTCTCTTCAAATCACATTAATCATGGAATGGAAACACACAGCAACAGAACGTACCAGCGTGACTTCAAACACTTTGTTACATGAAACGTTCAAAATGTCCTCCGTTATCGAGGATACATGCATCCACCCTCCATCGCATGGTATCCCTGATGCGCTGATGCAGCCCTGGAGAATGGCGTATTGTATCACAGGCGTCCACAATACGAGCACGTAGAGTCTCTACATTTGGTACCGGGGTTGCGCAGACAAGAGCTTTCAAATGTCCCCATAAATGAAAGTCAAGAGAGTTGAGGTCAGGCGAGCGTGGAGGCCATGGAATTGGTCCGCCTCTACCAATCAATCGGTCACCGAATCTGTTGTTGAGAAGCGTACGAACACTTCGACTGAAATGTGCAGGAGCTCCATCGCGCATGAACCACATGTTGTGTCGTACTTGTAAAGTCACATGTTCTAGAGCACAGGTGGAGTATCCCGTATGAAATCATGATAACGTGCTCCATTGAGCGTAGGTGGACGAAACTAAAATGAGCTCTAACATGGAAATTAAGCGTTTCCGGACACATGTCCACATAACATCTTTTCTTTATTTGTGTGTGAGGAATGTTTCCTGAAAGTTTGGCCGTACCTTTTTGTAACACCCTGTATGTATTAAATCATATTTGTATCGCCGTTGCTTGCAGAGTCACAATAGCCTTAACCTGCAGGACTAATGAAACACTATATTCTTTGAGTCATAGGTCACATGCAATAATGATTATACATGTTAATATGTTATGTTGTATAGCGCAGAACCTCCTATAGCAATCGTAGTTGGTGCAGAATCGGTTTTTAAAATAGGCAGCGTTATTTTAATTTCCCGAAAATACGAAAATGCAAATAATATTGTACAAGATGGCTTTCGGAATATGCTGTGCAGCCTACACTATGAAGTGAAGAGGGTGATGATGATTACTATGAGGCTAATGATACGGTTGTACCCAGTACCTATTTAGCTAAGCGCTGCTGTCAGTAACAACTGTGCCTTAACCTCTTAGTAATGAGTAGGGGAGTGAGGCCTCACTTTATTTCCCGAAAACAACAACTCACATGAGGTTATAACAGCGTTTATTGTTTCTTACCCTTTTAAGTACTACGCTCAAACTGTGGTTAACTGCTAATGATTTTTGTGGGTTATGAAGATACATGCTTCACAGTTTCTCTCTGTCAACTTGTAACTTTTTCCCACAAAACGTCTCTTTGAGAGAAACGTGATCGTGAAGTTACAGAAATTAACAACACACATCTCTCAATCTATCATGAGGTTGTTTAGGAATTCACATATAATGCTGCTGTAGAATAAATAGTTAAAAACGCAATAAAAGCTAAATCAAAATTTTTAATCATATTGCTCAAAGCGATACAGTACATAACAAAAACGACTTGTGCTTTTCAGGTTAGCGTTTCGCAATCAAATATGACAATATGATGAACTATTTTTCTTCCCGCTGTCTTTTACTGTGAATCTGAGATTTGTGATGTAGGGGAGTGTGTTGTTCCTGGCATATTATTATTATTTAGAGTATGGCTAATACAGACATATGATGAAATTAAATTAAATATACATATGTACATATTGACACACAAGAAACTTAAGTTTGTCTTTACAACTGAATATCCAGTCTTTCAATCCAGCGCACTGCATCTGGAGTTACTAGCAGGTAGTCCTCTTCGGCGCCGTGATAGGCTCGAATCCTGCATTCACTGACAATGTGGTGAAAAGTCAGGTATGGAGCCCCGCAGTCACAGGCTGGATCAGGCAGCTTCTTCCAGTTAAAGAGAGCATCCCTGCATCGGCCATGGCCGGTACGGATTCTGTTGAGAGTACTCCAGGTTTTGCGTGGTAGGTCAAATCCACTTGGAAGTTTAGCACCTGAGAAGATGTTATGCAAGTGCATATCTATCACTGCTTCCACCGACATTTCCATTCTTCAAGAGGTTTGAAATCCTTAGCAACCATGTCAGCAGCATCAAACAGAGTTGGATGGCGTGGCGTACGATTGAAAAGTGGCAGGTCGCTAAGCACGAGTAGGTTAGAATTCCTGGAGATCTTGTGGAATTCTCTCGTAAGGGCAGTACATCTGCGTAGATCAGGAGGCATTATACCGGTTAACAGTGGAAGCCAATATACTGGAGTAGATCTGATTGCGCCAGATATTATGCGCATTGTCGTATTCAGCTGGGTATCAACAAGCCTTGTATGATGACTGTTCATCCAAACAGGTGCACAATACTCAGCACTTGAGTACGCCAAGCCCAGAACTGAAGATCGCAGGATGGTTGCTGAAGACCCCCAGGTAGTTCCGCATAGCTTATTGAGGATGTTGTTTCGAGTCCTCAACTTTTGAGCTAAGTTAATAAGGTGTTGTTTGAAGCATAGTTTCAGAGGCACAATTCTTCGTCATAACTGGAACCCAAAGTATCTTGGTGTCATCCTCGATCGTACTCTATGTTCCTGGCATATAATGTACTTAACAATACATTATGTTTCCTGATGGGTGTTTCAATGATTTATTGAGTCACACGAAGAACATGCACTAGATACCGTCATAAATAGTTCCCTGAATTTTCTACGTTTTTGTTGTTGTGAGATATGAGAAACTGTTTTTTGCAGCGTTCGTAAGAATAACGATTTCTACATATTTAAGTGCTGTACAAAATGTTAAAGCTATTTATTCTGCATAGTTTTAAAACTAGTTACATATCGCGTGGGCGTTAAGCCACATTTACAAGGAATTCCTTGAGAGCGAGGTCGCAAAAGGCCAATGATGTTCAGGGCGTTTGAATCTCCACATATTGTCTAACGTGCAACCGCAGTATTGGCTACCAATGGCAACAAGGGGGCGGGACTGGATGTATCCAATGGCCAGGACAGCATGAGGCTACAGAGAGTTGTTGACCAGCTTAGTCGAAAAGTAACTCATAACAGTGCTACAGTACTGATGGTGTTGATACAAAGTAGAACAATGTCAACAGTAAACAAAGTAAACACTGCATTATATCTACAATAACAGTTGCCGAAGTTGATATCTCGTCAGAAACGAACCCAAGGAATTTCTCAGAGTGAGAAAGAAGTGGCCAATGAAATATTAGCTTTTCTGCAAGATGAGTGACTGAAATATGCGGTGTCGTATACGCTCATCTGTGAGGACAATGTTCATGAGGAGTACAATGATGACGATACGTGCTTAACAAGTGAAAGTGACACTGCAACAGATGTCGAACCGTGTAGTTCATCGTCCTTCTCGGACAGGGGGTTATAAATCCCGTCTCTACTGGAATTCAGCACAGGACAATCTTTTCCATGGAGCGAGTATTAAACACAATTACGTAAATGGAAGATCGTCTGCAGCACAGTAAAAAACAATTATGAACAGATTTCGAATAAGTCCGCAGCAGTATGACAGCCGGCCGCGGTGGTCTTGCGGTTAAGGCGCTCAGTCTGGAACCGCGCGACTGCTACGGTCGCAGGTTCGAATCCTGCCTCGGGCATGGATGTGTGTGATGTCCTTAGGTTAGTTAGGTTTAAGCAGTTCTAAGTTCTAGGGGACTGATGACCACAGAAGTTAAGTCCCATAGTGCTCAGAGCCATTTGAACCATTTGAGCCAGTATGACAGTGTAGGGGATAAGAAAAACTACGGATGTACAAGGCTTACTTGCTACAAAAACTAGTCTTACTAGATACAGTTTACATGATAGTGACCTGCTATGTTGTGTGCCTCAAATTAAGTGCGACATAGATTACAGTGATTTCAGGGGAAGCAGTGGATGGTTGCATAACTTCAAATAGTGCTACAGAGTTGGAATTTATAACAAAGTCTCAACTTCACGATGCACAGCAAACTGCGGAATCGGCCCGAAAATTTGTAAGTGAGATAAACAAACTTATTTCATCGTTCAGTTACGAATTTGTTTCCAACTCCGACCAATCGGAATTTGAAGAGGAAAATTGATATGAAAGGAACCTTGGAAATTAGAGGTACCATGAGAGTTGTATCAAGATCAGTTAACATTAATGCCTTAACGCATTCTTATACAATCATGCCGACTGATAATCTGGGTGGTAAATTGGCTAAAAAGTTATTTATTGTGCTCAGGGAAGTTAGAAGAGCTCTGCCACCTACGACTGTTGGTTATGTGCGTGATCTTGGAAGAGCCGTAGGGAATTTTTACGTCACTACAGGAAAGAGTGGAAAAAAGGGCATAAGAGAGCTGCAACTATGATATTAGCACTGTTTTTGGCCAATAGCTAGTCCAAATAACTTGCTTTTGTTTGATTCCTGGTCCTCGTACAAAAATCGTACTCCTTTGGAGCAAACTATCCCTCCTGAAAAGTGTGTGACACTGCAGTTTACACCACCTGGAACCACTGGACAAATTTAGCCTCTGGATGTTTGCTGTTTCACCCTATCTGCAGCTACGCCTTAAAGGATAGCCAGTTTTAATATTGGCTCCACGACAGACTGTTTCGCATTTCACTGCATGCCATCACATTCCATCAGTTCTCATCACCCCGTTACTCTTAACATGTTTCAATATGCATTCGTTAAGAGCGGATACCTAGCTAAACGTCTTGCATGGTTTGTAACTCCCAAGGACTTCGCCTCGATCTCAATGGGATCACTGTGGCACGCCATTTTTCATTCGGTGTTCAAATTGCAAGCTTATGGTTTGTTCTGAACATTTCTTCGATGTCTATGCTGTCCATTTTGTGCGGTGTAATAGATACATCGCATAGAAAGTTGTCTCTGCACCTCCCGGACTTTAATTTTTAGTCCCCATCCTCATGCACATGTTGAGTCATTAGCATCTAATATTTTTCCTGTCATAAGTAACACAACTCCTTGTCAGTCGTGCACTATCCTGTACTTTGAAATGGAAGTTCTTGTGCAATGGAGCACGTGATATTGGCGAATGAACTGAGTTTATTTAATGTCTTAGCAATTTTCGTTTCATCGAAAGTGGAAATTTGTGGTAGTTTCCAGTAGCTTCTACGTCAAAATGTTTTTCACTTGTAACTAGTTTTGATAATACTTCTTATTAATTTGATTTCACTTGTTGATTAGTGGTGTACTGCAAAAATGTGATACACAGACTAGTATATAGAGTTTTGACAAGATTTTCGGGACTGTAGCGTTTTCAATTTGAACAGAATATATGTTCCCAGATTCCGTACCATGAGTACGTTGGAACAGTTTTACACAGTTGTAATGACCTAACATCTCTGGAGTAATTTCTGATATTTCAGAAAAAGACTGCAATACTCATAGAGTCAGTGCTACCATTTCAAAATGGAACAAGAAAATAAATTAAACTTCTATTACAGGACTGGCTAGGGATGAAAATCTGAATTGTTCCAAGTACGGCACCCTCTCCTACTGTTCCGCCTAACACTTCCCACATTTTATTTTTCTAAACATCAGCAGAAGTGGACTCGTACAATCTCCTACGCTTCCTCTACCTGTCTGCTCTTCTTTTGTGAGAATTGAATTCAGTATGCTCTAAGAGGATAGTACTGCTACCTGTATAACTTTTTCACAATGTAATGCGGAATGTGGGAATATGCCTGACGTTTCTAAATGCGTCCAACACAATGATGGATGATACGTGTCGGGAGAATATTGAGACTAATTCATTCAATAAAACCGCAACTACAAAAATTAATAGTAGTTTAGATTATAATATAGAACACGACTTGTTATGCATACATCAAAAATTTCATTCTCACAACGGATGACAGGACAAATCCAAGGATAAAATTGGCTACAAACGTATGAAAACGTCATCTCTATTTAATACTAATAGTGATTTCTTCAGATCACTTCAGAAATACGCTAAGAGAATTCCTCAGCAAGTTCGAGGCTTCTTCCCCTCCCCATCTTCTAAGACTGATATAGTGCAAATCACCCCGTCAAACCTCCATATACGAAGTTAGTCCCACTGTGTTTATACAGATTGGCAACAGAGTTCAGTAGATGTCAATGCAGTAGCAGTTTCGTTCATCCCTCGATCATTTTTGCAAGGATAATGGACATGTCATGGTGTTATAGTTTAACAATAAAAGCAAAAATAACAGTTCGTAATTACAAGTAATAACACAAATACACATCTAGTTTGACAGGGATGAGACACGCAGTCAGTTGTGGCCTTATAGAATAGAACAGAATGGAATCTTTATTTGTCTTTTGGTATATTTTCCTTACAGTTGGCTTCATCAATGTGTTGAATACATAAAACAATGAATACATAAAACAATGAAAACAATGAAATTGCACACCCAGGACAATTAGTTACATATATTAAAATAATGGGTGATAATAAAATAATCATAAATACAGTGGTACTTTAGAATGTTAACATAATAATAATAAAAATAATAATAATAGCACTAATAATAATACATTATACTAATCACATATTATATGACAATATCATATATAATTACGTTTAAACGTTAAATACCATGTAGAAAAAAGTGCAACTGCTTATTCTTAACTGTCAAACACATATAGGCATGCTTCACATTGTAGTTATCGGCTGCTTCTTAAAACTATTCATTGGTACATCGCTCAATGTTACTGGGAGTTTGTTATGGAGTTTCACACATAGGTACTTATATCTCATATATTAGTGTCAGTCTTGAGTACAGAAGATCTAGGTTATTATTATTTCGAGTATTATGGACATGGACTTGGGGTCTTAAATTAAAAATGCTTATGTCTTCTTTGGCATATATTAAACAGTTGTAGATATACATACTAGGCAGTGTCATTATCTTGAGGTCTTTGAAGTATATTTTGCAGCTTCCTCTGCGTGCTCGGCCTAATATACATCTAACTGCTTTCTTCTGCCACTTGAAGATGGCAGATAAATTTTACTGAGTTTCTGCAAAATAGCACGCCATAGCGTATTCGTGATTGAAAGAATGCAAATATGCAAAAATTAATACATAATTTTTTTGCTAATAGTGTGTCCCAGCTTATGCAGTAGCAAGAGAGAACGAGTAAGTTGGCCACAGAGATAATTTATAAGCTTATCTCATGTGACTTTTTGTTCTAAAAGCAATCCCAGTAATTTCACGCATTTTCTATTCTGTTTAAATACCTTTCGGGTAAAATAAACTTCTTCAGTTTTTATTTTATTTATAGATAAAAGATTGGCACTGCACCATCCAGAAGTAAATTTCGGAAAATTTAAATCATGATGGATGGATGGAGACTGGACCTACCATTCTGCAGACCACAAGGCCAGCATGTTCGAAAGACCACAGCCTTATTCGGTTTGCTACTGATGTTCAGTGCTTCCTTGTTTATACATTATTGCCCAGAAGTTACTAAATAATGCAAAAACTAGTGCTACACTGTTCATTCATTTCTCAATACTGATCACTGATCATCCACCAGACTGGCATAATTTCGTAATGGAACGCTACACTAATATACTCAGACCGTACATACCGGAAAGGCCCACGAGAAACTTTAACAGGCGCGACCGTTTGCGCGTCCTGTTCTAACATTAGCAGCTGAATCGGCTGGTATTGTGACAACGAAGAGCGTGTGTTTTGACAGATGTGGGTGCCAAGCTTTGTGGCGCCGTCAATAGTTGTGCGGCAACTTAGAGGCGCGATGTCTGGCAAAGCTCAAGGTATGAGATATCTTGAGTGCAGGTCAGCTCTGACCACACGATGGGGAAAATCCAGCCATTTAGGTGGACTTCGAAGAATATCCGCCATAGCTGAGTTGACTGAACAGAGAAAATATCAGATAAGAAAACTCTAATAGAAACTAAACCCAAATAGTGGCAGAGAAGTCAATAACATAGTTTCAAAGACAGACTTCAGGTGGGTGTTTGTGTGAAGACACGCCCTTGCTACCACATTTTGTTTATGTGGTTATTTAATGTTTCTGACATCAAATGATTGTTAAAATTGAATCACAAAGTTCTTAAAGGAATCATACAGATGTAGCTCCTATAGGTGTGTCTGAATGAATATTACCGATGTGTTATGGATGATTTTTTGTGATTATTACGTATTTTAAATTACAGGCCAGAATGTGTGTTCTGCACATTGTGAAGTCAATCTGCTTGTAAATAGAACATGAGAAAGTGAAATTAGAGGCAGCATTAGTAAATATATGCGATTAGGAATGTATGGCTGTAATTAATTTTAATTGTTTATTTTAGTGATGACATAACAACACAAATAAGCGTCGGGCACTTTCCACTCGTCCGACAGTGAGGGTTGAGATTGGCAACGGACAAGATCTATGTGTGGCAGTAAGTCGGATCATGTGTGTATCAGAAATACTGGATGAGTCAAAAAGAACTTTACACCTTTGGAATGATTTAGAAATTTGTTGAGATAACTTACAGAATCGATGGATGTGGCATTTTGTAGCAAAGAACATCAAGTCTGGTTCATGTAGTGCATCGGTACCCCATCCCACCACAAGGAGCGCCAGCATAGTGCACAGTTAAAATGGATACTTTCACAGCTTCGGAGTGTGTTCGCTGTGTTTTTTGGTTTCATAAAACGAAGTCTGCAACAACTGTTTGGCATAACTTCCGCTCCAGGTAGGTTAAAGAACATCCAAGCAGTTTACTCTTGGCACAAGGACGTTGTTGAGATGGGTTGTTCACTGTGACACGATAAACCATCCGCGTATTGCTGATTATGTCGAGCAGGTTATGGAGAGGTTTGCCCACAGTACACAAAGACCGTGTGTATGTTCCTCCCCCACCAAAATGTCTGGCGCCCTGAAAAAGCGAATCTACTCTGTCGTTGCACAAGTTAGACCAATATGCTGCAACGAGTATGGGAAGAAACTGATTGCCGGTGAGATGTTTGTCACACCATGAATACTAGTCACATTGAACCAAAACGACGCTTGACACTTTTATGTGAAACGTAAGGTTGTTTGCTACAAAACGACACTTCTACTGATTCTGTAAGTTATCTCAGTAAACTTCCATATCATTCCAAATCTGTAAAAATCCTTATTGACTCACCGTTTATAAGGGACAGTCTAATGTAAAACGAATACCCATCACAATGGGACCATGAAATGGTTACATTCAAAAGCAATCAGCTCACGCATTGAAACATTTACCCAATTGGGGGACGAGACTATCAGTTTGTGTTGGATAGAATGCAGTCAGTTGTTGACCGATCCACAACGGCATCCACTCTCACGCTTCCTCACCTGACTGAAAGCGATGTAAACACATCCAACCAAATCGCTGAAGCATAGCTTTCTTCTGATTGGTAGTGTAGGGGTGGGCGTTATCGTGCAGCAGGATCATTCCTTTGCTCATCGAGCTCCTCGAGCATGGACCCACAGTGAGCGTGCAGCACTATGAAAACATTTTGCAGAAACTACAAAACGCCCAGGAATGCTGTTGGATGAAATCATCCTGTTGCGCGATAACACTAGCCCCAGTACCGCCAATCACAGGAAGGCTATGCTTCACCGATTTGTTTGGAAAACACTGCAGCATCCCTCCTACAGACCTGGTCTTTCGCTGGGTGATTTTCATATCTTTGGCGACCTGAAGAAAGACATGCGTGGACGTCGGTTCCTGTGAGACTAGGAAGTGCAAGAGTGGGTGAGGTTGTGGATCCATCAGTAGCTGACCATGTACTACGAAACAGGAACTGATCACCTTCTCTTCCAGTGGGAGAAATATTTTAAGTCGTGTGGTGATTACTTGTAACTGACCAATCCATGGTGCCATTTCGGCTGATATTTAGTTCTCGTTTGACGGTCGTTCATGTCTCTAATTATACGGTTTGGACTTGCAATATTTCGTGTTTGTCGATGGCGAATCTTCTGAAATATTTTTAACTTGTGTTGACTTACAAGATATCACATCAGATGAAGCTGTTGCTTTGGGAATGAGCCGTGGTGAGCTGGCGACAGTGTAATTTTGTCCACGTATCGTTGAGATCGATTTTGGTTGAGCTAAGCTATCTTTGCTTTTCGCGTGTCTTATCTTCCGTGTTGGCGGGAGAAGCGAGTTGGTCGTTAGCCTTCGACGGGTAACCCTCGAGATCTCATGACATTCGCTGGGAGACGAGTGTCAACGGCTGCCGAACCAGCGTGATGACCGTTGTATGTTGTGGTGTGAAGTTGGTCGGGCGTTTTGGCGACATGGGCAGTTGGAGATACAAGTTCTGTGACTTCGCTGGGAACAAAATTTGAAGTGAAGCGGTGAAGCTGTGGAACCCACTCCTTCGTATTGTGTACGTGATATGAGTAAGTGGTCGTAATTGTGTTTTGTTCACCGACGCACTCAGAGGCATTTAAATTTCATTATTATGGTGAAACTTTCATAGTGGAACTTTAAGATGGTGTGGAAGAGTTCAGTTGGCCTAGTTGGCCGTTATTTGAAAGTTTTCTCAGAAGTTCTACTAGTGCTTTGTGTTTCTTGTAGTCAAATGATTTTATGTTGGTATTTTCAAAGACCGCACTCTATTAATACAGTTGTCCATGTGTAAAATGCTTAAGGTCAAAGTTGGAATTGTGTCAGTAGTGTAACGTGTTCCTTTACACGCTTACCCATATATCGAGTCAAAGGTTGTGCCGAGTGTTTCTATGTTTCTGAGTTATTGGAATGTCTTTGTGATTCGGGCAGAAACTTTTGATTGTGCCAGCGCCTTGGCGGGGAGTGAAATGTCGTCCGAGGTCTAGGCCTGGCAGTGTTTAAGAATCTGGCCACTACAGGAGTTGTTTACGTATCCCCTTCCAAAGTTTAGTATTTATCTTCCTTCCACCAAGGCGAGTCAAGCTGGTAGATATATAAATATGTATTGTATGCAACCTGTTCTAATATGAATATGTTTCCTTATATATTAGGGACTGGAAACTGGGTAAACCTTAAGCCGCACAGCATCTGCTGAGTTCCTTGTGCATCCCTTTCTAGTATTTTCTTTAACACGTCTGAGCACGTGAACATTTAATTTTAAAAATCAGTGTTACTGCTGTAGTTTTTTTATTTAAGTGGTTCTATCTTGTTATTTAATTGGATGTTAGCTTGGCACTCGTTTTCAAGTGTCATTAAGTCACCCTTTGCTGGTAATTGATATTTGCTATGCTTAAGGTTTCTATAAACGCTTGTCACAGTAAGTTTTGCTATTACGGTCTCTTATAGGACTGTTTCTTTGAGTACTGAGTACATTGGGTTTCTAACTGTATTTGCAAAGCTTTATCTAGTGGCTCGTCCACAATTTGTAATTGTCAAATTCCTTAAAAGGCGTATTGTCAATAAATTGACTTAATTATAAATTATTACTACCAACCATGATTCCATCCTACTTCTTCTTTTATGGTATTTAAGATATGGTGTGTGTGGTACGATTAAGGAAGTGACGTACCAGGGAACTTGTAATATTTCGGGCGTGTCGATTGCGAATACTCTGAAACATTTTCATCGTGTGCACTCCGAATATTTTGGGTTAGGCGACTTAGCTTGAACTTTAAAATTTTTCTGTTGTCAACTTTGATAGTAACCTACACTTAAAATTTAATTAATTCCCGGTTACAGAATTTCCACTTAAACCTTGTGTTAAGGCAACTTCAACAAATATTCGAGAATTTCCGCAAGTTTATGCGAATGTATTATGTTGGTCAGTTCATTTAAAAACTCACACCGACATTCATAATTTCAGTAATAAACAATTGCGAACTGTGAGCAGTGATGCCTTGTTTTACTGCAATAAACTCAGATTGTTAAAATTAAAACGCCTTGAGCAGTGAACATGATTTTGCCGCTATTTTCGGGCCTCCATATATTGAATTTGTGATTGAATTTATTTAAGGTTGACACGACACATGCATTGGTTGGTCCTGAACAAAAACGTAGCCAACATTTTAGAAATCCACCCACGCATTAAGAAGTCCTTGTAAACAGTGTTTTTTTTTCAGACATCTGGACAATGTAAACGATGTTTGGATCCCACTTTGTGGACCGCAACTTCCCATTTGGTTTCCCGAAAAACTGTGTTAGCATCTCTCCGTAATGAGTGTGATGTTGTGCTGACACAGAGGATAAGATGTTAGAATTAAGTATTGCCGAGTTCCTGTTTAAGGATTTTCAGGAAAAAGATCACTGTGTTGCGACGGTGAATTTTGAATTGACAGAGATGTTCAATTGTTATTATTATTAACACTATTACTTTTTTTCGAATTTTACCAATTGAGGTCCGTGTGAAACTACTGATTTATCTTCCTTTTCTTTTATTGTGCTTCTCAATACTTCTTCATTCTTGTTTGCTGTGTTTGCCTTCTTTCTTCTGTTCATGTTCCTCCTGTCTTGTTTTGTGTTTTCTTGTGGTAGCATTTGAATTTTTGTACTTCTTTCCTGCAGTCATGTTTCTTTTGTACGTCTTTTATTCCCAATTCCAGTCCATCATTCTTAACTTCGATAAACCATGAAATTGGGACTTTTTGGGATATATGTCAAATAAGTTGAATTTTCTTTTTGTCACTCTTTTGTTCTGCACTCCTTTAAAGTGACCATAAAGCGTAATGATCAACATCATAATAATATCTATTATAGTCTAAGATTTTTAATATACCAACTTTCTGCTTGTCAATTTTCAAATCCAGGTTTCATACTTCCGATCCAAATACTTTCATATTATTCTCATTTCGTTCTTCTCGACATTATTTCTTTATTTGGTTTTGTTTATAGCAAGGCATTCTGAGGTGGAGAGGCACTCCGAGAAATGCATGCTTGAACACAAATATAGAAGCTAGGTAAGCTTCCAGGTTGTGCTGTTGTATTTGACCATGAACAGTGTCTGTGCAATGTTCTCAATGACTTTCAAGTGACAGTCGTAGTCAAAACAATGTTCTACGTAGTTGTGAGCGCTTATAATGGAGCTAAGTGAATCCGAATGTATGCAAATGATGGGTGCTTGTGTGGTGCACGCTACGTTAACCAAGGGAGACGATGTGTTTAGAGTTTCAAGAGGCACCGTATCGATGATTTATACCGTTTGCAGAGAAATAGGAAAACCACCATCTGCTAAGTTACAACGCTGACGGAAGTGAGTGTTGAAGAACTGTGACGGACGGGCATCGAACTGGGTTGTGGCGAAAAATAAGAGGACAACAGCTTCAAAAGTCACTCTAAAACTCGCGAATCCAGCATCAAAAAACCACGAAGACAGCTCCAGAAGCAGAGAATGCCAGGACGAGAATTGGAATTCCAAAACCACACATCAGTGATGCAAATGCCCGCAACAGCATAACGTGATGCCAAAGCCATGAACCTGGACTTCGCACCGATAAAAGGATGTCATTTGGTCGGAAAAGTCTCGTTTCACACTGTTTACGACTTCTGGCTGAGTTAACGTCACAACAGTGAAACATGGCGGGCGTTCGCTGATGATTTAGGCATCCATATCGTTGTATTCCGTGGACCTCATGGTTACTGTGAAAGGTCGCATTGCTGCCAAGGGTTATGTGAACTTTTTGGCTGATCAGAGCCATCCCATGGTACAGCGTTTGTTCCCCGTTGGTGATGCTGCGTTTCAAGATCATAGAGCGCCTTTCCACACAGCTCGTATCGTCCAAGAGTGGTTTTGTGAGCTCGAGGATGAACTGTTGCATCTTCCTTAACTACAGTAGTCCCCAGATTTCAGTATCATTCAGCCTTTGTGATCTCCTTTCGAGATAAGTGTGCATAATTGCTATTCCTCTCCATCTTCGTTAGCTGAACTTGCAACTTTTGCAGAAAGAACGGTATAAGTTTCCTTTGAAAACCATACGGGACCAGCATTTAAAGATTGTGAGACGACTGGAAGTTTAATGCCATCTGGTTTCCCACACGGTATAAAGCACGGCAGCGTATTCTGTTTTTGGTGTTTCCATAAATTTCTCCAACCCGTGTAACTGAATTTTGTATTAATGTATAAGGATTTTTTATTGTACGTGCCCTTTGTTAATTTGAACATCATTTCCCGCTTCTGACTATTTAAGTTAGCTGATTCTTGTACTTTTGTTATTATTATTATTATCATTGATTTCTGTTATTATTACATCCTTATCTTATATTTTTACCAAACCCGTAATCTGTGTTATCTAAGTAATCCTTCAATGTATAGAATATATTGCTTCTTCTTTTTCTTGTGCCTTTGTCCTACATCAGCGCAAGGTCGGGGAGGTTATTAACGAATTTGGTACACTCAGTTTTAAGGAGTGGTCGGATGCCCTTTCTGTCGCCACCATGTTACCTCCGTGGACGGAATGCGTGCACCCCAACTGCCTGTGCTTAGTGGTATTCATCTGAAAGCGTTCGGAAGTTTCTAAATGTTTGAGAATCGTGTAACTGAGGCGGGGCCTGGGAACCAGCCAGGTATTCACCTGGTGGGACCTGGAGAACCGCCTACAAACCACATACAAGTTGCCGGCCCACTGACCCTCGTCATTAATCTACCGGGCGGATCTGATCAGGAACCAGAGCGTCTCCTCATCCTGGAAATAGCGCTTTAGCATGCGCGGCTATCCGGGAAGGTGTAGAATGTGTTAGTTAACAGTTACATGTTAAAGGCCTTTTTAAAGAAGTTTGTTTTAGTAAGCTCTTTTATCATCCTTTTCAATTCGTTGTTCAATTGTATTCCCTGGTAGAAATTGCTGTTTGAAAATGTTCAACCACAGCCTTTTGGACAAACTACAGTTTCGAACATTAGTTTTAGACCTGGGAATAATCCGTCTAGCTTATGATCTGGGCAATCGCAGAGGGTGGGCTTATTGGTAGTTGGGAGCTCCAATGTTAGGCGCGTAATGGGGCCCCTTAGGGATATGGCGGCTAAGGGGGGGAAGAAATCCTGTGTGCACTCCGTGTGCATTCCGGGTGGAATCATTCCTGATGTGGAAAGGGTCCTTCCGGGTGCCCTGAAGAGCACAGGGTGCAGCCAGCTGCAGGTGGTGGCACATGTCGGCACTAATGACGTGTGTCGCTTTGTGTCTGAGGAAATTCTCTCTGGATTCCAGCGGCTATCTGATTTGGTGAAGGCTGCCGGTCCTGCTTACGGGATGAAGGCAGAGCTCACCATCTGCAGCATCGTTGACAGAACCGACTGCGGACCTTTGGTGCAGAGCCGGGTGGAGGGTCTGAATCAGAGGCTGAGACGATTTTGCGACCGTGTTGGCTCCAGATTCCTTGACTTGCGCCATAGGGTGGTGGGGTTTCGGGTTCCGCTGAATAGGTCAGGAATTCACTACACTCAGCTGGCGGCTACACGGGTAGCGGAGGCTGTGTGGCGTGGACTGGGCGGTTTTTTAGGTTAGAAGGCCTCGGGAAAGTACGGCGTGTGCTGCAATCTCAAAGGGTGCATGGCAAATACAGGACGTGCTTGGATCAAGGAACAGTCGGAATTGTAAATTGTTGTAGTTGTGCTGGGAAAGTCCCTGAGCTTCAGGCGCTAATAGAAAGCGCAGAAGCTGAAGTCGTTGTAGGTAGAGAAAGCTGGCTAAAGCCTGAAATAAGTTCTGCAGAAATTTTTACGAAGTCTCAGACGGTGTTCAGGAAAGATAGATTAGGCAGAATTGGTGGTGGAGTGTTTGTGTCTGCCAGTAGTGGTTTATCTTGTAGTGAAGTCGAAGTAGATACTCCGTGCGAATTGGTACGCGTGGAGGTTATACTTAACAGCCGAACTAAGTTAATAATTGGCTCCTTCTACCGACCCCCAGACTCCGATGATATAGTTGCTGAACAGTTCAGAGAAAATTTGAGTCTCGTAACAAATAAATACCCCACTCATACGGTTATAGTTGGTGGGTACTTCAACCTTCCCTCGATATATTGGCAAAAATACATGTTCAAAACCGGTGGTAGGCAGAAAACATCTTCCGAGATTGTCCTAAATGCTTTCTCCGAAAATTATTTCGAGCAGTGAGTCCACGAACCCACGCGAATTGTAAATGGTTGAGAAAACACACTTGACCTCTTAGCCACAAACAATCCAGAGCTAATAGAGAGCATCATGACTGATACAGGGATTAGTGATCACAAGGTCGTTATAATTAGGCTCAATACCGTTTCTTCCAAATCCACCAGAAACAAACGCAAAATAATTTTATTTAAAAAGCGGATAAAGTGTCACTAGAAGCCTTTCTAAGAGACAATCTCCATTCCTTCCGAACTGACTATGCAAATGTAGACGAGATGTGGCTCAAATTCAAAGATATAGTAGCAACAGCAATTGAGAGATTCATACCTCATAAACTGGTAAGAGATGGAGCTGATCCCCCATGGTACGCAAAACAGGTCCGAACGATGTTGCAGAGGCAACGGAAAAAGCATGCGAAGTTCAGAAGAACGCGAAATACCGAAGATTGGCTAAAATTTACAGACGCGAGAAATATGGCACGGACTTCAATGCGAGATGCCTTTAATAGGTTCCACAACGAAACATTGTCTCGAAATTTGGTAGAAAATCCGAAGAAATTCTGGTCGTATGTAAAGTACACAAGCGGCAAGACGCAGTCAATACCTTCGCTGCGCAGTTCCGATGGCACTGTTACCGATGACTGTGCCGCTAAAGCGGAGTTATTGAACGCAGTTTTCCGAAATTCCTTCACCAGGGAAGACGAATGGAATATTCCAGAATTTGAAACACGACCAGCTGCTAGCATGAGTTTCTTAGAAGTAGATACCTTAGGGGTTGCGAAGCAACTCAAATCGCTTGATACGCGCAAGTCTTCAGGTCCAGATTGTATACCGATTAGGTTCCTTTCAAATTACGCTGATACAATAGCTCCCTACTTAGCAATCATTTATAACCGCTCGCTCACCGATAGATCTGTACTTACAGATTGGAAAATTGCGCAGGTCGCACCAGTGTTTAAGAAGGGTAGTAGGAGTAATCCATCGAACTACAGACCTATATCATTGACGTCGGTTTGCAGTAGGGTTTTGGAGCACATACTGTATTCAAACATTATGAATCACCTCGAAGGGAACGATCTATTGATACGTAATCAGCATGGTTTCAGAAAACATCGTTCTTGTGCAACGCACCTAGCTCTTTATTCGCACGAGGTAATGACCGCTATCGACAGGGGATCTCAGGTTCATTCCGTATTTCTAGATTTCCGGAAAGCTCTTGACACCGTTCCTCACAAGCGACATCTAATCAAGCTGCGGGCCTATGGGGTATCGTCTCAGTTGTGCGACTGGATTCGTGATTTCCCGTCAGGAAGGGCGCAGTTCGTAGTAATGGATGGCAAAACATCGAGTAAAACTGAAGTGATACCAGGTGTTCCCCAGGGAAGCGTCCTGGGACCTCTGCTGTTCCTGATCTATATAAAAGACCTGGGTGACAATCTGAGCAGTTCTCTTAGGTTGTTCGCAGATGATGCTGTAATTTACCGTCTAGTAAGGTCATCCGAAGACCAGTATCAGTTGCAAAGCGATTTAGAAAAGATTTCTGTATGGTGTGGCAGTTGACGCTAAATAACGAAAAGTGTGAGGTGATCCACATGAGTTCCAAAAGAAATCCGTTGGAATTCGATTACTCGATAAATAGTACAATTCTCAAGGCTGTCAATTCAACTAAGTACCTGGGTGTTAAAATTACGAACAACTTCAACTGGAAAGACCACTTAGATAATATTGTGGGGAAGGCGAGCCAAAGGTTGCGTTTCATTGGCAGGACACTTAGAAGATGCAACAAGTCCACTAAAGAGACAGCTTACACTACACTCGTTCGTCCTCTGTTAGAATATTGCTGCGCGGTGTGGGATCCTTACCAGGTGGGGTTGACGGAGGACATCGAAAGGGTGCAAAAAAGGGCAGCTCGATTTGTATTATCATGTAATAACGGAGAGAGTGTGGCAGATATGATACGCGAGTTGGGATGGAAGTCATTAAAGCAAAGACGTTTTTCGTATAGGCGAGATCTATTTACGAAATTTCAGTCACCAACTTTCTCTTCCGAATGCGAAAATATTTTGTTGAGCCCAACCTACATAGGTAGGAATGATCATCAAAATAAAATAAGAGAAATCAGAGCTCGAACAGAAAGGTTTAGGTATTCGTTTTTCCCGCGCGCTGTTCGGGAGAGGAATGGTAGAGAGATAGTATGATTGTGGTTCGACGAACCCTCTGCTAAGCACTTAAATGTGAATTGCAGAGTAATCATGTAGATGTAGATGTAGATGAAAGCTGACAATAGCAACAAAAATATGTTACGAGTGACCCGCACGGGTAACTTTTTTTCGTTATACCACCAGTGGTCACTCAGGTACTGTAAGACGTCATGGTTCAAATGGTTCAAATGGCTCTGAGCACTATGGGACTCAACTGCTGATGTCATCAGTCCCCTAGAACTTAGAACTAGTTAAACCTAACTAACCTAAGGACATCACAAACATCCATGCCCGAGGCAGGATTCGAACCTGCGACCGTAGCGGTCTTGCGGTTCCAGACTGCAGCGCCCTTAACCGCACGGCCAAGACGTCATGTTTTCAATGTTAGAAAACATCACAAAGTCCATTCGTGCCGTTCAGACCCTGCAGTTGTTAGTACCCGAAAGGTAACTGTCCAGCTAGATCGCTTCTTTGGAAACAAATATGGAGTGGGCAATCACAAAAATAATGTGAAAAGTCTGTATGTTCTACTACCTAGACTATGGGTTCCCAATATGAGGGATGGGACGGGGACGAAACATGTAATTTTCTGAGGCGTCAAACTTTGTTCAGTCATGGTTTAATCATCATTCTATATTAATTTTGGAAAAATCCCATGATCTCTCTTTCATTAGATACAAATACTTACAAATATCATCAGCGATGTACCGTTCACTGCTTGATAAAGTCTCCCCTAGCTCTTTCTACACCCTGTTGATTCCAGACATACGCACCCCAGTTACACATGCATGGTCCCTACCTAGCTAACCGCAACCTTGTGTCATCCGTTTGACTGCATTAAGCAACTTTCTCGGTGTAACCACCGCCAATTCGCCTGACTGCATGTACAGTTGGAAAGAGAATTCGCGAGACCTGCCGCCTCATCATTGTGTTCAACTGCACAGCTTTACTGCTACCAAAATATTGTCTACAGACATGACGCCAGAAAACTTTTCCAGCATTGTCAGACTGTTTTAAATACTGTGGAAGAGTATATACCTGCTGATTAATTTACCTCATGTTTATCTGCAGTGTTCAATAAACTAAGTAAGAAATGGTATTTAGTATGCACTATACTGATGCAAATGAATTATAGCTTACTATGATATCGTTGTGAAAACTGTCTTTTTCACTAAAACAAAGTATCCCCAGCTACTGCGGATTATCTGGATAACACATACTGTCGGCTTAGGAACAATCTGTGTCTACAAGCAGTCCACAGTCATACTGAAATGGTGTTACAAGAAAGACTGCGACGAAAGTACGCAAATGTAGCAGTAGTTATAGATACATGACGAAATCCAGTTAACAAATCATTCAGTGCCACAATTAGATCAATACTATTGATAGAAGCAGAAAAATCAAGTATTAACAAATGTGCAGCTCTGCAAGTTTTTCAACTTTAGATCTGTAGGATACAGATTCAAGTGAATGATAAAACATATGGGAGAGAAGTTGTCTTAAGATTTCTTTACTGACTGTCGATTTGCCTGCTAATGTCTCTTTCACAGAAGAGGATAAAATCTTGTCTGGAGAGAGATTAGAACCGAAAACTAACGCAGTCTTTTCCCTGAAAAGTGAGCGATTGACCACTCAGCTAACATACAACTTTAGCCAAGAATGCTCCCTAATTATCCCAGTGAAAGCTAACATGTAAGCTTGAGAATTCGCAACGTATATGATGATGTAAGCTGCATTTTCTGTTGGAAAAAGCTTACTGAATCAGAAACATAAATTTGCTACTTCTGTTTCATCCCTTTAGTGAGAATCATTCAATATATTTGATCTGCTTGACAAGAAAATGGCGAGTGAATTTAGCAGGGTAACTCTGAATCATATTTACACGTTCTTTCTGACATGTCCGAAAGAACAGACATCACACTATAAATATGGTCATATTGTACAAAGGTTTACGTATATACGTAAATATGTGCTACCTGAATGCAGTGGGAACATGGGCTGGACGTTAGATGGGCTCTGTTAGGCGAGGGAGACTGTTTGCCTTTGGTGGTTCCATGGTGCAGGCCATGCTCAGCCATACATGCCACAGCACACATATAGTCTTTGTTTACTTCCACCTCACTGTTCTTCTAAGCCAAAATAACTATCATCGCTGTCTCTTACAAGAAGAACACTCTCAAGTTTACGTTTTGGAATGCACACACATGACGCAAAGCACTGGCCATTGAGCACTTCTAACATGATGATGTCAAGTTCCTCAGTGACAATTTCATTGGCATTCACCTATCGACCGCCAGCAGCGTCTTTTATGCTAAGATCACCTCCGATGGTATCTGAAACGAGATTATACAATGGACGTGACACTCCTACTGCAACATCGGACAAGTGATGGTTCAAATGGCTCTGAGCACTATGGGACTTAACATCAATGGTCATCAGTCCCCTAGAACTGAGAACTACTTAAACCTAACTAACCTAAGGACAGCACACAACACCCAGCCATCACGAGGCAGAGAAAATCCCTGACCCCGCCGGGAATCGAACCCGGGAACCCGGGCGTGGGAAGCGAGAACGCTACCGCACGACCACGAGATGCGGGCCGGACAAGTGAACCTGAACCACAATAGACATAGCCTTTGAACGATCCATTTTTTCGAACTGCCGTTAGAACTACAGGAAGAAAAGAAGTCATTGTTGTGCCAAGCTCATACGCCAAAAGTCCACAGTCATGTAGCAGAAACATGGACAAAATTTATGACACACCCGATGTGTGGTAAATGGTAAGAGACAGGTCCAAATAGACGTTAAATGGCCTGTCCCATCATACATTTTTGTACACAGATGCCAAGCAGTGCCTATTTACGACCTCGAACGTGTTCTGGTTATGGCAAACAAGGCCATGCCCATAATGAATGCCTGTAACACTGCGTCACACAACTACAGCATGACGACATGAACTCTGACCAAACCACAACTGCCTTTCCACTCACACATGTGGTGGCACTGCACATAAGGTCTTCACTAGATGTGTTTCATAACCTACTATTAGGACTGACACATCCAGAGGCATCACAGAACATTGCTGTACCGCCTGTGGATCTGGTTTCCAATTGGATGCACCTATGGCCGAAGTTCACAAGGATATTTGCAGCAGTGTTATGGAGACTGATGATAACATTATGCCGGCCACAGGTTTTGTATCGGAACACCCAAGACTTTTCCGCCCTCAAACACTGACACACATTATCAGAATCAAAAATCACCTAAATGCCAAAAGAAACGCCACAAGACATCGTAATCAGCCAATGAGCCACGTTTGCAGGAGGAAGAAGTGGCACAAAAATCTTCAGACATACACAATGAACCATTTTCTCTTCCATGTGGACATGTTCTCCACAAGGCTGTGAGTCATCCACCAGTGATTGTAAGAACCGCACCGGGAAGCCGTGGATAATAGCACAACTGACTTTGCCAAAGCTGCTGAGCCGACTCAGCCAGCACCATCAGCTCTCGACAATGTTGAAACTCAGGGATTATTTTCGTGGGTGGATGATGGGGATTTTTAGCCTCCACCTGACAGAGAGAAGAGGTGTGTTTCTCAGCTAGACCAAAATTAAAATGGGGAATCTTCCCACGATGACTCCTGTGACCAATATGAAATTCCACGACCCCCATGACAATCTTCCATAAAAATGAGAATAGTGGCAACACGTTTACCTCACCAGGCATAGCAAATAGTTATTATCAACAACAATATCGGCTCCTGTGTTAAATTTCAACTACTCTGTGACACGCTGTGAGCAATGTAAATCGACATCACTCTGGTGCAGGAAATGAGGACAGCAACTTGGTCTGGATCTTCCAGATAAGAGACATATACCACCCGATGGATATGGAACACACTGCTCTGAGAAGTGATTGCTGTTTCCGAGGTTGCATATCCACCAATGGCGTGAGGAGAGGCTCTCATAGTTGAAGGAACCAGAATCATAAACCTCCATGCACCTCTGGGCATGGAGCGAACGGTCCCAGTTCTACACAGAAGATATCACGCCTTTTTCTCAGCAGACATAGATTTCAACTGTGTTCTCGAATGTACAGACGAACACCCACATCTCACCACATACTGGGTGTTCCACTTCCTGGTTCACCACCTTTGTCTCATTGACATTTAGAGGGTGATGCATAACGACTGCCTGGGGAATACACACATCATCAGCCACTCTGCCAGCCATATCGATAGCATATATAGTGCTGATGCTCTAACGCCAAGTCTTCTTGAAACAGAAGATTGGCGGTCTGCCTTTATGGATCATGACTTCTACAACTGTACCTCCTGTACCATTCCAACATGCGACGCTGGAAACTCAACACCGTGCTATTATGAGAGCCCAGATGACGAAAATAGGTGTTGGACACCTAACACAATTGTGTTAAACGCATCATGCAATATGGGACCATACTACAGTGCGACGACAAACCAGCCATCTGCCGCACCTTGCTACAATATAACAAAACAGAACCATCACGCAACAGATTTCATTTAGCACTCTACACAATCTCATGGACCATCCCCCATCCCCAAATAATCAAAAAGAAGTCTGACTCACCAAAGCAAAAATTTTAACCTCAGCCAGATGCCGCTTGGAGGGAGCCGTTATATGAGCATACAACCAAGACAGGATTAGCGGTGAAGAACCTTCTGTGCATCATGTCGTTCAAAATTTTCGACTTCGTCGATGGGCCTTCATGACAACTTTAGACCTACCTGCTGGACGACAGCTGACATAGCAAACTCTCATCTCTGATGCCTTCACAATTCACTACAGACACTTTATCAAGAAGAACCAGCTGCTGTGGAGGCTGAAAGGTGGCTACACTGAGCCACAGCGCCAGAGATTGCGCCAAAGAGTATTATTCCGCCGCCTCCACTGGCAGTGCTTGTCGAGAACTCGTAGTAGTCAGTGCTTGCTGAGATGTCGTAGTGAAGAGTTCTTATCGAGAAGTCGTGGTGGAGAATGCTTGTCGAGATGTGGTAGTAGCGAGTCGGTGTTGAGATGTTGTAGTAGGGAGTGCTTGCTCCATGTTTAATGCAGTTGTTTGATGGGCTAGACAGCAGATGTTGTTCGAATGGAGATATTGTAATGATCAGAGTGCTTTTCGTCAATATATATGAAGGTAAAAAAAAAAGAATTCCCTATTCTTTTTATTATTTCAGTGTCTTAAATAATGCGTCATTACAGGTTCAGTCAACAAAGCACCTGGCTTGTGTTCTTGTATTAGAGTGTAATTCTGGTTTTCTTGCGCAATTATAGTATTTCTATTTTTTTTAATTACTTCAGTATAAATGGTATTTAAAATTTCTTGTCTTGTTGAAGAAGAACCGTGCCAGATGTGTACGTTGAATCACACTCCCACACACAGAACAATTACACTTGCGTTTTGGTTTTGTAGGTTTTATAGTTGCTGGGGACTTAATTAATTAATTGTGTTAACGAAAATTTTCTTTCATTCTTTGTTGTTATTCTATGCAGTCAGATTGCGTACTATAATTAGTCAGGGCCAACCGTTAACGAGACCTCGTAATCGGACATACAGCTACTAAAAATTTAAAAAGAATTTGCATTCATAATAAATAATTAAGCCCCCATGCACGTGGCGACCGCTGCTTCGGATCGTCCCTTGGAATTCTTCTGATTGCAAAAATAGTAGACAGTAGTATTGTTGTAGTTTAGTAATTGTAGTCTATATTGCATGTGTAGGTTTGGTAATTGTTATTCTTCTAATGGTATTTTTTGCATAATTTAATTTTTGTTGTCTTGTCTACGAGTTTGACAATTTAGTGCAATTATTTCAATTGTTCGTTAATCGTGTTTGAGGGAAACATTTCGTGTGAATGGTATTGTTGGAGATATAGTGTCATTGTGTGTAATTTTCGTACAGTGACGAGTTTTGTATGTTCTGTAAATGATTACGCGATCAATGAAAAAGGCAAAAATGATGGATAGTGAGAATGACGAAATTGTTGACATGGCGAACTCGCCAACACAGGAGAACAGTATGATGAATAATGAAGTTGAAAACAATTTTATAAGTCGGGAAAGTAGCCCGGAACCAGTTCAAAATTTTTCACAATCTAAAAATTTTCAGAATATGAGATTAACGACAGAAGATTCTGGAATAGTGTCGAACACAGATAGCTTTACAGCTTTGACGGAAGAAGTTGATTTTGCAGGAAATGTTAGGGGCCAAAAGAATTTCGAACAAGTTAATATGGAGCAGTTGATGAGTGCAATATTAAATTTGGGATCACGGTTAGACTCACAAATAGGAACAATTAAAACTGATATGGGAACAATGGAAACACAGTTTAGATCTGAATTAAAAACACAGATGGGGACAATGGAAATACGGTTAGACTCATTGGGATCACAGTTAGGATCTGAATTGAAAACAGTGGCAACACGGCTAGAAACTGAGATGGAAACAATGGAAACACGGTTAGATTCACGGATAGGGACATGTTTCAAAAATATGAAAGATGAATTAAAGAAAGAAATCAGAGAAGAAGTACAACAGATTTTGAATTCTCACAATAATAGATTAATTGCAATAGAAATCAGACAAAAGGAACAGGATAGAGAACAGGAGGAAAGAGATCACGTGATAGTACAGAAATTTTCAGAGTTAAATTTACAACGTGCACACGATAAGGAGGAAATATTTGAGAGAATCGAGGAATCCGTACCAAATGACAGATTAAATAACCTAACACAACAATATGAACAGTTAACTACCAAATGTGTCAATACTGAACCCGAGTCGCGACACTTACGGAAGACGTAAATAAACAGAAAGAACAAATAGATGATTTATCGGAAAGAGTTGAGGAGATTTCAGATAAATTGACAAGTCTTAATTTAAATGGGGACAGAGATTCAGATGATACAGCTCCATTGCCATTTGCAGAAACCGAAGAGTACCAGAACATAAATAAGCATGTTGAAAATCAAGGAAAATTTAATGAACGCGTAAAAAGGGAATTTGAGGCATTACGAAAGCAAGTAAAACAAATTGAAGGTGAAATCGTTGAAAAAGACAGCAGAAGAAATTTAGAATCACAGATAGCAGAGGGGTTTGAAGAAAGTAATTTATTTCATTTACGAGAAGCAACAACAGAGCGCCAGGCGCGCGAACTTGACAATAATCGTCATTGGGACTGGGACAGACGCGGTAGGTCTTTGTCGCCACGAGGAGAAAACTTTGACTATAAACACTTTTTGACTGTTCGTAAATTTAAGATCTTTCGTAATTCTAAGAATGACATACATCCATGTTCATGGCTAGATCAATTTATGTACGCACTTCCACCAAATTGGCCACTAAGTCACAAACTGGAAATTATGTGCGGCTATTAATGTCCTCAGGGGATTCACTACACTAAGTGAATATGTGCCGTAGCGTACATAGGGCCCCGAGCTGTAGTGGTGCTATTTCCCTTTTAGTTTTCTGCACTGCTGCCTACTCTTGTACTATTCTTTGCATCTGTCAAAACAACTCTTCGACTATCAGTCTATCTACAGAGTCCTTAAACAATAACCGGATATGACTACTTTACCCAAAAGTGATTTCGGAAATTACCATTTGGACTTACTGTATCTTCATCAGCATTCATTCGTAGTTTAAACGAAATCTTACCTGTTTATCTTCATGACAATATTACTTCATATGTTGACGATATTCTTATTGCCAAACATTCTTGGAGTGAGCACAACAAAATTTTGGATTCACTATTACGTATCTTTACAAGAGTTGGCATTACTGTGAACTTGGAAAAATCTGAATTTGGTCGTTCCCAGGTGAAATTTCTCGGTCACATTATTTCTACAGAAGGTATTCTTCCTGATCCAGAAAAACTTGACGCTATTCGTAATTATGCTGTTCCTGCCACAAAACGTGATGTTCGTAGCTTCCTTGGTGTCTGTAATTTTCTTAGACGCTTTGTTAAACTGGATGATTTGACCACACCTCGTTTATGTGAACTATCTGGAAAGAATTCTAATTGGTGTTGGGATGAGGAAGCTCAGTCAGAATTTGAACAACTTTGTGATGCTTTAGTTGCTGCTCCACTTCTTTCACATCCGAATTTATCTAAAGATTTTTGTATGGCGACGGACTCATCATACAAAGGCCTAGGTGCACATTTATGTCAAGAGATAGAAGAAGACGGCGTTGTAGTACAGAAGACTATTGCATTTGGAAGTCGTGTTCTCTCTAAATCAGAAAAGAATTATTCGATTACGGAACTTGAAGTTTGGCTGTTGTATGGGCTTTCACAAAATTTCGCATATTTTTGTATGGCAGACATACTAAGGTTTACACCGATCATCGCGCTCTGGAATATCTTATGTCAACAAAATTAACTCATGGAAGAGTGTCACAATGGGCGTTGTATCTACAGGAATTTGACTTTAGTATTGTTTACATACAGGGTTCTTCAAATATTGTTGCTGATGCTTTATCACGTGCACCTATGGGATTGAAACAAAGTGCTGAAGAGGACTGCAAAGAAAACAATTATTGTTTGATGTATATTCAAGGTGTTGCGTTTGAGAACTTTGTTTCGTCTTCGCTCCAGGACATCGCTAAGGAGCAAAATAAGGATCCAGTCTGGAAGGACATTAAGGAGAAGTGGAGGAAAAAGGAAAGCACAGCAATTAGACAGTGTTATTTAGTTCGCAATGATATTCTTTTTAAACGAACAACTCTGTTTGGTTAGTTTGTATTCCTGTTGAGTGGGTCAATAAATTGATTTGGTACATACATTTCAGTTACGCACACTTTGGTCCCAGAAAATGCTTTCGTAAATTACGAGAAAATTGCTACTCCAGTAATATGGAAAAACGTATTCGATCTGTTCTTGCCAAATGCAAATTATGTCAAAAGGCTAAGCCGCCAACTATTTCTCACAGAGCACCGTTGTTTCCTATCATTCCCGCAAAATTAAAGGAGATGGATGCAGTCGATTTGTTCGGTCCAGTGGTTCGTTCTACTAATGGTTTTGCGTACATTTTGGTAGCAGTGGAATTGACATCAAAATATGTGTGTTTTACACCTTTACACAAAGCTACAGCTCGTTCAGTATCTAACGCTTTCATCAAACATTTTCTTAAAGAAGTAGGTCATGTTGATAAGGTTATATCAGATAATGGATCACAGTTTCGCTCTAAAATTTGGCTTCGTACTCTACGGCGTCGTAAGATTAAACCAATTTTCATTTCACTTTTTCACCCTCAATCTAACGCTTCAGAGAGATGGATGAAGGAAATCAATAAATGGTGTCGACTTTATTGTCATCAGAATCACAGAACGTGGGATCAGTATCTTCATATTTTTCAAAACATTCTGAATGAACTCCCTAATGATTCAACTTCTTTACCGCCTATACTGATATTAAAAAGTAAAGTACCGAAAAATCTCATTTCTTAAATCGTTCCTTTTCCACCTTTACGGAAACTGCGGCATTCTGAAGTTGTCAACCTGGCTCTACAAAATATTGCATCTGCGGCTGCTAGAAGAGAGAAATCAGCTAAACGTCCTGGTCGTTTAAAAACCGTGTCAGTTGGTCAAAAGGTGTTAATTAAGTCTCATCGTTTGTCTCATAAAGGAAAAGGTTTGTGTCGCAAATTTTTTTTGCTTTATAACGATCCATATAGAGTTCGCAAAATCATTCATGATAACACCGTTGAAGTAGAAACTCTTAAATCTCGGCGCTCTAAGGGAATACATCATATATCAAACGTTAAAATTTTTGTGGAATGACATACTTTTTGACACATCAACAGTTATACGTAAACACACGGAGAATACAAGGATACCGCGCCTTTGTCCGGCGGCGGCACAGACTCAAAGCAACAGTCAAGTCTGCGCGGGGCACAAGGCAGTCGTGGACCGCAAACAATTACTTCCTAAGTCACGCGTACCTACAGCTGATCGAGCGCTCAGTGCAAATGCACTGACAGCCGTAAACTAATACACATTCTAATTTCTCCGACTAAATTCAGTATAAAGCTATAGTGACTTTATGAATTATGTTATTAACGTTCAGTATTTTTCAGGATACGGTTGTATAAAATATTTAAGAACTTCAGGTAAATTCTGTGCGTGTCCGACGTTAAGACGACTTGCTATCGAGAGAATTTCAGGAAGAATGTAATTTCGAAGAAAAAAGTAATAAACCAAAAAGGTAACTATTAATTGAGTATATTTTTCAGGTAACATATTTCCACTTGGTACGTACTTAGACGTAATTTGCTGCTCGCGATTACGTGATTTATACTTTGTGCTAATTTTATGGTCTATGAATTTACCTGTGAAGCGACAAGCTTGCGTACGTTAACTGATTTTGACAATGATTGATTAATGAACAGGGTTGTTATTTGTATATTAAGCATCGCTTGGCTACTATGCTTTTTCACTGATGTCATATTTTTTTATTATGTGCCTGCTGTGCTTATTTATTTAAATTATAATTGTCACCTGATTAGTTGTGCTGATATGGTTATGTTTGTAAGTTATACTTTGTGATTTATTGCTTGCGCCTTCGTGTTTTCTTATTAAGATTACATACGAATATTTATTTGCTTATGCTGATATGATTCTAATGATCTGTTTATTACATAAGATATATATTTGCTGCTTTGCGTATGGATTGCATATTTACACATTTCTGTTTTGTTGTCGTAACTACTCTATAATTTGGTATATAGAAATGCTCACATACTGTGTATGAACATAGTTTAGGTTACACTATGGTATTAATTATAGATTGTTCGCTTGACAGAGCCTCGTTGTAGGGATTGTGCTGCATCCACTTGTTGACATTCTGTTCTCTACTGGTATATTTACTCGCTATTGCATGTTTTGCTAACGCTCAGTGCCTTATATTTTTAACATAAGAAAATGAACTGCTATAATTCGACGAACGACATTAGTACAAGAAACTTCATAGAAGTCACATGAGCTGGAGGTTTTATGGAAGCTGTATAAATTTATGCTAATAGGAAGGAAGCTAACGACATAACATACCAACACTAGGGTTAGACCATTGACAGTTATTACACTGCATTCTTTGTGAGCAATTGAAATAGCAAGTGACACTTGACACAAAAAATACTCCACATGTTTGCTTCTGCCATGATTCTTGAAGTGGTGTACACGCTGTGAAATATTCACACTCCGAAATTGTACTTAATTACTGAGAGTTATTCGAACTAAAGGCTGTTAGAGGTCATGTATGCATTTCTTCTGTTTAATGATGGACAAGGTAACCAAAATGTATTTTATAATTCATAATGAGTAGAAGATTTGGCTCAGGTGGACTACACAGAGGTTGTGTGTGGACATTGTGTCTTCGGATTGTATGGGATGATGAACTGAAGTTTGCACTAGGATTTTATCTGTACTTGTTCGAGGAGACTGAGTAGAGGAAAGATTTGTTATGGAAGTGAAATGATATTGGTAATAAGGTTTATATGTATCGACGTATTGAAGAGGTATTATTGAGGTATTGAGATTGTGTGAAGTTGATGATTATTGGAGTTTTGGTGGACAAGAGGTAAGGCAAATGATATTGATGATAAGATTTATATGTATCGACGTAAGAGGTATTATTGAAGTATTGAGATTATGTGATGCTGATGATTATTGGAGTTTTGGTGGATAAGAGGTAAAGTAAGTGAGTAGCATATTTTTTTGTTTGTTGGTTTATATGGAACAAGGAGGATGAAGATGGCAGACTAGAACACTAAAGTGGAAGGAAGATTGTCTACACACACACTTTGTTAAATCAATAAGCAGTATATACTTATTTTTTGGAGAGAGGAAGTAATTGCATATCTTGGCACACTGACAGTTGTTCAGCAACCGTACGTTTTGATTTGGCTTGGCAAACAGCGGTCTTGACATGATGACTATGACGTTGACTAACTATTATTGACTGTTATACACTATGCCACTACTACTTGATACACATGATGAACATCAAATTTTGACAGAATTGCATTTACACAGTTAACACTATTTAATTACACAGTAGTACTTAATGTGGATGAAAGATGAGTGAGTGTGTTTTGTGTGTTTTCCCTTCCTAATCCCAGAAAAGTGGTACCGACTTACCTCCTAAATATTATTTTACTTGTTTGTTGTGGCTTGCACTGACACCCATAAATATTATAGGTTTACTGATATTTGTGCATTTGTAATAGTTAATATGACAATTATCTGATATCATTTGTGTGTTTCTTATAATTTGTACGTTTAGTGTAAGAGTATTGATAATAATTTTGTAAAAGCAATTGTGTGTGCATTCAAACTATTGTTCATGCCTGAACTATCTGATTAGTGATGGTGAATATTATGGACTGTTACCTGCGCTTGTTCAACATAATGCGTGCCACTTAGAAATGTTTAATTTCTGCTGATGAACTGTGTGATCAGTGATAGTGAATATTATGGACTGTTACTTGTACTTTTTCTACATGATTGGTGCCACTAGGACATGTTTAATTTCTGCTTATAAACTCTGATGAACAGTGTGATTAGTGATAGTGAATATGATGGACTGCTGTCTGGACCTGCTCATCATTGCTAGGTGCCACTGATGAACTGCTTCTACTGACATAATGTCACTTGTTGGTGTCTGCACCTGTTCAACATTGCCGGGTGCCACAGATGGAACTGCTTCTACTGAAATGTCACTTGTTGGTGTCTGCACCTACTCAACATTGCTGGGTGCCACTAATGGAACTGTTTATGCTGAATGATGTCACTTGTTGCTGTCTGCACCTGTTCAACATTGCTGGGTGCCACAGATGGAACTGCTTCTACTGAAATAATGGCACTTGTTGCTGTCTGCACCTGTTCAACATTGCTGGGTGCCACAGATGGAACTGCTTCTACTGAAATATTGTCACTTGTTGGTGTCTGCACCTACTCAACATTGCTGGGTGCCACTAATGGAACTGTTTCTGCTGAATGATGTCACTTGTTGGTGTCTGCACCTGTTCAACATTGCTGGCTGCCACTGATGGACTGCTTCTACTGAAAAGATGTCACTTGTTGGTGTCTGCACCTGTTCACCATTGCTGGGTGCCACTGATGGACTGCTTCTACTAAAATTATGTCACTTGTTGGTATTTGCACCTTTTGACCATTGCTGGTTGCTACAGCTGGAACTATCAACTACTTGTTTTTTTTTTTTTTTTTTTTTTTGAATCATTGAAAGCATTTTATGTGAACATTTGTATAAACTGATTTTTTGTGTATTGTGTAAACTGTTATGTAAAGTCACATGTATGAAGGAATTTGTATTGCTTACTGTATTTTATATATTAGGTTATTGAAAGGTCAGTGCAAAGTCAAAAATTTTATCTAATTATGTGATATTTACGTATTAATATTATCTTTTATTTTTGTCTGTATTTTTGTGGACGAATTTGGTGGTATTTTCACCACCAATGCTGGCAAAAATACCATCAAATTCTGGCCCATGGAGGAGCGGCATATGAAAGGTGGCTACACTGAGTCACAGCGCCAGAGATTGCGCCAAAGAGTATTATTCCGCCGCCTCCACTGGCAGTGCTTGTCGAGAACTCGTAGTAGTCAGTGCTTGCTGAGATGTCGTAGTGAAGAGTTCTTATCGAGAAGTCGTGGTGTAGAGTGCTTGTCGAGATGTGGTAGTAGCGAGTCGGTGTTGAGATGTTGTAGTAGGGAGTGCTTGCTCCATGTTTTATGCAGTTGTTTGATGGGCTAGACAGCAGATGTTGTTCGAATGGAGATATTGTAATGATCAGAGTGCTTTTCGTCAATATATATGAAGGTAAAAAAAAAATTCCCTATTCTTTTTATTATTTCAGTGTCTTAAATAATGCGTCATTACAGGTTCAGTCAACAAAGCACCTGGCTTGTGTTCTTGTATTAGAGTGTAATTCTGGTTTTCTTGCGCAATTATAGTATTTCTATTTTTTTTAATTACTTCAGTATAAATGGTATTTAACATTTCTTGTCTTGTTGAAGAAGAACCGTGCCAGATGTGTACGTTGAATCACACTCCCACACACAGAACAATTACACTTGTGTTTTGGTTTTGTAGGTTTTATAGTTGCTGGGGACTTAATTAATTAAATGTGTTAACGAAAATTTTCTTTCATTCTTTGTTGTTATTCTATGCAGTCAGATTGCGTACAAATACTAGTCAGGGCCAACCACTAACGAGACCTCGTAATCGGACATACAGCTACTAAAAATTTAAAAAGAATTTGCATTCATAATAAATAATTAAGCCCCCATGCAAGGCTTTTGCCAAAGTCCTCAGGAGATCCGTAGTACACTAGATGCCACGACAGCAGTTCTCACCACAGATGTAACATTGACGATGTCCTTATAGCTGTTGCCAAAGGATCACTGAATCGATCTTCCAGCCCAGACAGCTTACTGATCAAGGTTCACAGATCCTTCCAAGACATTATGATATTCCGATGGACAGACATGTGTGGGGACTTTCATCTGGCACTGTGCTCCCGCCGCCTACGGTCATGGAAGGCTTACTTATTCCAGTCCCAAAAACCGTGGGAGGGATACAGCTTAATAGCTACACGCCGATCATGTTACTAAATTCCGATTTCAAGATCTTCACGCGCTTTCTAGATATGCGACGCAGACAAGTGCTACAACAAGTTATTTCTCACGAAAAAACCTCCTTAGGTGACAATAGTAATATCCAGACTGCCCTCAGTGAACATCGAGATGCGATCGCCATGGCTACACACTCCCAACTGCCGGGTATTTCAATGTCCATCGACTTCAAAGAAGCATACGACCACTTCAGCCATGCATTCCTCAACGCAGTGTTGGACTGGATGGCGACTACTCCGATGTTGGCGCAGTTGAACACGCGCTTTCTTAGAATGGCGACTTCCAGTCTTCTCTTCTGGGGAAGACTGACGAAACCTATACATATGAAAGCTCAATACGGCACTGTTGACCGTGTTTTACGCCATCGTGATGGAACCTCTCATCTACATACTATAGCGGGGCTTGGTGCGTGTTCCACTTTGGGTCCACATTTTTTGCTGTCATGCCATTGCAGACGACTTGGTTCTCATCGTACATTCAGAGGCCGGAATACAAGCAACGATGCAACGGGGTACCTGTTACAGCTTGGGGGGAGGAAGAGTTATGAGCGTCGCAGAATCATGCACCATGAGATCGACCAGAGCCTTCCCATAGATAGCGTAGCTCCCTCTCAACCAGTGGACATCCTCCACTCTTTTGGAGTGGTATACACGCATACATTTGCCGTACCTCGGCGATCAACTTTCTGGCGCCATTACAATGCATACAGGCGAAGATACAGCGCTAGCTGCTACACCCATTGAATACGTGCCAGAGGAATACTTTTGTCAATATAGGAGAACATCTGGAGCCGAGACAACCCACACGCCGCAAATTATGCCCCTCACTTCGACAATGTCGGCCAGACTGCAGGTGGCCTTCGGGTATTTTATGTGTTCGGGACTGGCGGCACCATGGTGTCTCGTCCTCGCCTTACCGAAGTGGTTTAGCTGTGGTTAATGTTACAGCTAGCACCACGGCACTGTACTGGTTGCGGAAAAGCCAAGATATGAGTTTCACTGGATTGTTGACCGGCGAGTTCGCACCTATTTCGAGATGCCCACCGACGTCATTAGCTCACATCCCATCTTCAGTCTCACGAATCAGCTGGCTCTTTGTGGAATACAGCTACGTATCCGTCGAGCTCCCCAGGAGCAGAAAGATGGCCAACCGAGACATCTACCGACTTGTCCGACCTCCTCCACCCCGAGACCTCGTCGAAGCCTGTCACGCTCATGTTTCGTGGCCTACAGTTTGGAAAACGATCCATCAATATTACCACACATCTGACACCACCGCGAAGTGGTACCTTCCCATCAATGGCAAATATACTAGAATACAGAAACTCTGCCACCTCTGTCTCCAGTGCAATGTGGAAGATATGGATGTACATCGTTTTGAATGTGGGGCAGCATCGGCCGTCTGGACCCTTGTACAGGAAACCGTGGCTTACCTCCAATTATTACCAGCATATCACATCTCTCCTCCCATGATGATATATCCTGATTAGGCCTATTTCACATCATCTGATTGGATTAGTTGCTTGGCTATCAACTACGTCTTCAGGAACGACATCGTCCATCCACGTCGAGAGACGTCTCCGAGTGTAACACCACACCCTGCGCCGACATAACTCTATCGGGCCACATTCACGAACTACTGCAGAGTATTTACGACAACCAAGATTAGACGACCATCCTTCCAGCGATAGAACGAACATTGTTATGATGGCGAGACACCATGAAATATGGCGCCGCGTGTCTTTCTCGTTTCCTTAACTTTGCCCTCTCTTTTATTCTCTTTTCGTCTTCTAAACATTTTCCCTTAACAACTCTATTCGTGGATGGCTTCGCATCCGCAGCCGTATTTGTTTTTATTTTTCATGTGGACTGCTATTGTAGCCATTTGCTAATCATGGCAATTTATAAACAGCTACATTCTCCCTTCCTACATATCCCACAATCATCTGATGCAGTGGGTAGAAATTAATCTACAGCTACATCTACGGGATTACTCTGCTATTCACAATAACGTGCCTGGCAGAGGGTTCAATGAACCACCTTCAAGCTGTCTCTCTACCGTTCCACTCTCGAACGGTGCGCGGGAAAAACGAACACTTAAATTTTTATGTGCGAGCCCTGATTTCTCTTATTTTATCGTGATGATCATTTCTCCCGATGTAGATGGGTGGCAACAGAATGTTCTCGCAATCTGAGGAGAAAACCGGTGATTGAAATTTCATGAGAAGATCCCGGCGCAAAGAAAGACGCCTTTGTTTTAATGATTGCTACTCCAATTCACGTGCAAGCAATGCTCCACAAAAAAGTCGGTAGCTCCCGCAAAGGTAATAACTAAAAAAAAGTAGAAAAAGACAGTTAAGGCAAGCATTATATAGGATTTATCAAAAAGAAACATCCGATTTAAAAACAAAAAAAAGTAACTATGATGTTATTTTAGAAATGTGCGTCAACAACGTACTATTGCAAAGAGAAAACTCTCGAGTGCTGCGTGGTTCCTGCTAGGCAGCAGTAGCGAGCGCCCAGTTCAGTTCTAGTACAAATGGTGTCTGGAGAATAGAAAGCGTTTTGTGTTATGCGTTTTGCACAGTAAGGATCAGTAATAACTGTTAAGCGTGACTTTCGTACTAAGTATGGCGTGGATCTTCCTACAGCACAGAGTATTAGACTATGGCATGAACAATTCTGAGAAAGAGGTTGTTTGTGTAAAGGCAACTCGCAGGGCCGTCCCCGAGTGTCTGACACAGACGTCGAACGCATCTGCCATACTTTCACAAGGGGTCAGCAGAAATCCGTTCGCCCTGCAGCTCGACAGCTCAGAATGCCCCCGATATCCGTCTGGCATGTGTTGCGTCGACGTTTACACATGACACTATGCAAAATTCAGCTACTGCAAGCTCTTCGTGAAGGTGACAAACAACAACGTGTGGAGTTTTGTAATTTCGTTCTTGGCATGATGAAGGATGATAGCTTTCTTCCACGCTTAGTGTTTAGTGACAAGGCAACATTCCATTTAAATGGAAAGGTGAACCGACATCATGTGAGAATATGGGGTACAGAACAACCACATGAAGTTGTACAACATGAGAGGGACTCTCCAAAATTTAATGAGTTTTGTGCAGTTTCACAGGAAAAGGTGTCCATTTTTCTTTGCGAGAACACTGTTACAGGAATCGCATGTCTCGTTATGTTTGGGAACTCTCTTTTCCCACGGTTGGAGACTGATTCGAACGACTTCATTTACCAAAAGGACGGGGCACAACCACACTGGCATCTGGAAGTACGTGAATTTTTAAATCGAAGGATTACTGAACAATTGATCGGTCACACTGGACCA
This sequence comes from Schistocerca serialis cubense, assembly GCF_023864345.2. NCBI lineage: Eukaryota > Metazoa > Arthropoda > Insecta > Orthoptera > Acrididae > Schistocerca > Schistocerca serialis. Next base: position 566,361,093 of record NC_064645.1, read on the forward strand.
AATGATTCAGCCTCTCGTTGCTGGCCTCCAGGGTCACCGGACCTTACTGTGTGTGATTATTTATTGTGGGGTTTATAAAGACTCTGTTTATGTGCCTCCGTTAGGAACAACAATGAATAACAGCAGTTGTGGAAGCTGTAACTCAAGACATGCTCGCTGCAGTATGGGAACAATTTGAATACTGTGTTGACATATGCCGCGTGTCTCAACGGGGGCGTATTGAACACCTATGAAAAAGTATGAAAAAAAAAAACTTTTTGAGTTCTCCGTTCATCAAAGAACCAAATTTATTGTATACATTTATTAGTTTCGGAAATATAGATATGCCAAATTGGATAATTCTTTTTGATACACCCTGTATAGAAGCAGAGCATCCGCTTTCGAGTTTAGCATAGTTTTCACATGTCGCCGTTGTATTTAAGTCAATGTTTGCATGCAGCAGAGATCTGAAAATTTCTCTTTAATTTTGAAGGTCTTCAGGAAGTAAATCAACAGTCATATAGCTGTCAAACGTATTCTGCGATGTTCCCATTTCTACATTAGACTGGCGACAGGCAGAATACGTGTGCTCAGCCGATGTGTTGCTTGAGCTGTCTAGCACTGCAGAATCTCGCACTTCAAAGCGCGGTGGCGCTGGCTGCCACCACGTTAACTGGGAGCAGACATACCTGGTGTAGGCTATCGAGTTTTATTGTCATTTCTGTAACTATGACTTGGGTCTACTGGTTACAAACAGTATCCAGGTGGACCAACTGCAACTCGAACATCATAAATGAAGAGCAGGGAAAATTATTTGGCTGGCTCTTCTAATCAATACCTATCATAGCCGTTTTTTTTTCCCTGCATTAAGCGAGTGTGCCGGCCAGCCTGGATGTGTATTTTAGGCTATTTTCTACATCCCACTAGCCGAATACGTCCTTATGTCTGACTATATACAGCTTCGTTTGCCATAACAGAGCTCAAGTACGCAGATACCTAATGTTACTACAAAGGAACATACGCCTCATTCCATGAAATTTTTGCTTCATGGTCTAGCTCGTGTTAGTGTATTCCATACGACACTATTAATGTTTGGTGTAAAAGCAGTGATGGTATCAACTTCTATCTTAACTGCAAGCACACGAACAGAAAATTATCCACCCCAAATTGAAGTCACGCCCATACCGTATACCACATCCTTTAACTTTGATAGCCTCAGTTCGACGAAGAATCGACTGCACAACTGTCTTCAGCTTGCTATATGCAGCCGAGGCTAGTCACTGATGATGAGACCCCACAGAGATTTCTAACTGCTACGTTTCACCCACCGGTAGAGACACATCCCACACATTTTCAACGGGATTACGATCGGGTGATTTAGTGGACCAGTCGATACAGCGCCTGAGTGATCGTGGAACCAGGAACTCACGCCTACAGCCCTGTCAAAATGGATGTTCTCGTCTTGTATGACGGGAGTATCGACATCATATACATCGTGAAGATGTAGGGGAAAGGGTAACATCTTTTACAGAGAATGTTGCACTGAAGATGGTGGTTCATGTTCACGGTGACAGAAACGAGTGGGCGCAAGTCATAGTACGAAAACCGCCTTCAAAACATCACAGAATCACCTCCGGCCTAAACTATAGCTCCCACGCAGTTGGGATTAAAAGCCTCATTGGGCCATCGGTCCGCAGGTCACCTTGACTACATTCCATTACCCTCGTTTTGTTTTTGCTGATTTTCATCTTGCATCCTCCTCTCAAGAAACTGTCCGTTCCATTCTACTCCTTTTCCAAGCCCTTTACTGTCCCTCAGGTGAAATCGTGACTCAATAGACCACACTATGCGTCCCCTGTCAATTTCTGTGTTGAAACTTCCTGGCAGATTAAAACTGTGTGCCGAACCGAGACTCGGGTCAGAGTTCGAGTAGGGGGAGTAAAGATTATAGAGGGAAGCAAGTAAATGAATACAGTAGGCAGATTCACAAGGATGTAAGCTACAGTAGTTATTCGGAGGTGAAGTGACTTGCACAGGATAGAATAGCATTGGAGAGCTGCACGGAACCAGTCTTCAGACTGAAGACCACCACAACAACAGTATGCATTTACCTTCGCAATGTTCGCTTGAAAACTGGTTGGAATGGACCTACATTCACTGGCAACAGCAGTTCCTGTCGAGTTTGAAGCCGACATTGCCACAACTAAGGGCCGGGCGCGGTAGTCTAGCGGTTCTAGGCGCGCAGTCCGGAACCGCGCGACTGCTACGGTCGCAGGTTCGAATCCTGCCTCGGGCATGGATGTGTGTGATGTCCTTAGGTTAGTTAGGTTTAAGTAGTTCTAAGTTCTAGGGGACTGATGACGACAGTAGTTAAGTCCCATAGTGCTCAGAGCCATTTGAACCATTTGAATCACGACTAAGGCCAGTGGATGGAGGATCACGTCGTCAACTGGCCCCAATTTTATACCATCTGCAGCGCTCAAAAGCGACCACACCAGGCTGCTTTTTAATGAGATGACCACCATTTTTCCGGATGATGTTGTGCTGTATTTCATTTCCTCTAGTTGTAATGTTTATCTGATTTTTGATTTCTTGGAGCACATGGGCACTTCTATCTCTTTTGAGTTAATTTCCATTTTACACTCATCCCTAAGTGCTGTACCCATGACTTGTACGGTTATTTAGCGATTTCTTTCATCTGGAGGTATTAAAGCTACGCCATCCGCAAAGCTGTCTTCATTCTTCATTATTTCTGATACTTATAGAGTATTTTTAGTACCCGCTTATTGCATGTTCTATGTAGATACTGCATAGTAGCACCAAAACACTGCATCCTTGTCTAACGTCTTTAAGATTTCTACCTTCTGTATGTGTATTTCATGTTTATGCCTTGTGTATTTCATGTTTATGCCTTGTATACTTATGTAATTATTCTTCTGTCTCCTAGAACTTCCCTTAGCTTGTTCCAGTGGACAGTGAGATATAGGAAAGCTGTAAAAAATTTTGTATTGATTTTCGTTTGTACTGCGAAGGCATAAATGGCTTCTCCTGTGGCTCTGCCTTCTTGGAAGCCAAACTGCTCGTCAGATACGTTGTCTTCAGTTTTGTTGTAAACGCGTCAGCTAGAATTCCGTTAATATTTCCGAAATCCGAGTTACAGAAGAGAAAGCAATGTTCAACGTCACTATTGAAGTGAAGTAAATGGTGGTTACAAGCTACATTTGGAGCGAAGCACCTTATTATGGTTGTGCAATATGGACAACAGGAAAAAGAGAAATAAAACCTCTTGTAGCATTTGATGTACGTTGCAGGAGACGCCTGTTTAAAAATGGACTGATAAAAACAACAGCTAGAAAATCCTGCAAAGAACTAACAAAGCAATGTCATTTAGTGAGGAAATCAGGAGTTGACTGGGCATATAACACGGTGCAACCAGTTCCATGAAAATGTGACTGTTGTGGATTGCCAGGACAGCCAACCCGTATGAATGGAGGAAGCCGAAAGGCACGCGTTTTAGCTCACGCAGGCTGGCGTGAGGTCTGAAACAGGACAAGGAATTTAGACTTCAGAAAAAAAAAGGAGGTAACTGGTGGAATACTTAACTTTAATCCATTAATGTTGAACGTAGCTCTTGTCTGTACATTATTTACAATATCAATAGCAACTGATAATGGCGCCTTGCTAGGTCGTAGCAAATGACGTAGCTGAAGGCTATGCTAACTATCGTCTCGGCAAATGAGAGCGTATTTTGTCAGTGAACCATCGCTAGCAAAGTCGGCTGTACAACTCGGGCGAGTGCTAGGAAGTCTCTCTAAACCTGCCGTGTGGCGGCGCTCGGTCTGCAATCACTGATAGTGGCGACACGCGGGTCCGACGTATACTAATGGACCGCGGCCGATTTAAAGGCTACCACCTAGCAAGTGTGGTGTCTGGCGGTGACACCACAGTGACATGCGAGCATCTCTCACACTTGAGTCGCATCAACCTTCCCCAGAGTGAAGGAAATCCACATAGCTGGAGAAATGATTAACATGTCGTGGACTTGAAGTCATGTTGAAACACGTATGTTGTGTGGCGGCGATGGCGAGGCATTGCAGAGTCTCTGACCAGAGAGCCATTTATCGTGGCTAGTCTGCGCTTGACCGCGCGAGAGTTGCGAGCAGTAGTCTGTCGGTAGCAGTAGGCCAGTGCAGTCTGTGGGTAGTCTGTCGGTAGCAGTAGGCCAGTGCGGTCTGTGGGTTGTCTGTTAGCAGTAGTGGTCTTGTAAGGTCGCGAGAGAGTCGCGAGCGGGACGCAGTCCGCGGGCGTCGACATGGGTCTCTGGTCAAGATGCTGAATGAGGTATATTGTTAATTAAGGTAACCAAGCTGCATTGCGCACATCAGATACTGTAAAGTTTATTTATTGTAATTAATTTTCAACAAGTGCCCCAATAATAATTTTGATTTCAAAGCAATTTTTAACAAAAGAACCATTTAATTGAACCAACGATTTCCTTCCATTTCCTTTAAAGAAAAGTTTCAGTTAAATTTCAAAAATAAAAAATAATAATAATAATTGCAATGCATTTCCTCCAAGCCGTGGCCAACAATAAGAGCAGAACTTTGACATGCAGTTTCGAATGAGGTAAGAAATTAATTATGATTTTTTGCACAGGGCCAGAGACCGATATTTCGGTTTAATTGAGTTTACATTGTCACTGAAGTCTCATTAGCATTGAATTGTTTTTCATTATTTTCGTGAGAGCTTACACCTTGAGTCAGATTGCGATTCTCATTTTTATTGTCATTAAATTTAATTGCTAGGGATGTTACGCTTGGCTCCCACCCATTTATTTTTTTGTCTTTCAAAATTTCTGTGGGGAGGTTACAATGTTCCCCATTCCTTTTACAATATGTCTGGTAACAGTAGTTGAGTTCTTCTCTTAGCAACCTGTAGTGGTTCCGCAAGCTTTCAAAGGGAATTGTGAAGGTTATCTTCGATTCTGTGCTTGCACACAGTAGTCTTTGACCAGGGAAGTTCCTGAAGCTGTAGAAGTATTCTGTGGAGAAATCTGCAATGACAAGATGACGATAAAAATCAAGATAGGCGGCAACGGTCGAAAGACACTTCCTCCTTTTCGATACCCAAGGGTGGATGCAAATGCGGCTAGCCTGCTCTGGTATATTTTGGGCCAGCGTGAAGAACTGGTAGTCTCCACTACATAGAATTGTGAGTGCTATTCAGTTGTTAGAAGTGTCATCGATGTGTTTCGGTAATCGATTTCACAAATATTCCGAATTAATTACCTAAATTGATGTCGTTCTTTTTGTACGTTTAACCATGTTGCCGTGGATCGGCCGTTCGCGTTGTAATTTACGTATATGTCTTCAAAAATGGTTCAAATGACTCTGAGCACTATGGGACTCAACTGCTGAGGTCATTAGTCCCCTAGAACTTAGAACTAGTTAAACCTAACTAACCTAAGGACATCACAAACATCCACGCCCGAGGCAGGATTCGAACCTGCGACCGTAGCGGTCTTGCGGTTCCAGACTGCAGCGCCTTTAACCGCACGGCCACTTCGGCCGGCTATATGTCTTCATACTGCTTTCGTTCATTACTTATGATTTCATATAGATTACGATTTAAAGAAGTGAATTTATGCCACTTTTCTTTGTGTAGCGGACAATGTGGGTGTCTACATCTGCATGTACTTGATTCCTCTGCAATTTACAATGAGGTGCCTGGCAGAGTGTTCATCGAACCACCCTCAAGCTATTTCTCTACCGTTCCACTATCGAAAAGCGGGAGGGAGAAACGAATTTATATCTTTCTGTACGAGCTCTGATATCTCTTATTTTATCGTCATGGTAAGAGGGCTGATCTCCCTACGTAGGAGGGCTCCAACAAAATATTTTCACACTCTGAGGAGAAAGTGGGTGGAATTTCTTGAGAATATCCAACCACAAGGGAAAACGTCTTTGTTTTAATGGTTGCCACCCCAATTCACGTATCACATACGTGGCGCTCTCTCCCCTGTTTCGCGGCCCCTCTTTGAACTTTTTCGATGCCCTCCGTCGACCTTATCTCACGCAGATCCCACACCGCACAGCAGTACTCCAGAAGAGAAAGTACGAGCGTAGAGTAGGCAGTTTCTTTAGTAGACCTGTTGTATTTTCTCAGTGTTGGACCAATAAATCGTAGTCTTTGGTTTGCTTCACCCACAACTATATCTATGTGACCGTTAGAATTTAGGTTATTCGGAATTGTAGTCCCTAAGTACTTAGTTGAGTTTACAGCCTTCAGATTTGTGTGATTTATCAAGCAACTAAACTTGAGCGGATTCTTTTTAGTACTCATGTGAATAACTTCAAACTTTCCACGATTTAGAGTTAACTACCACTTTTTGCACCTGTCAGATATCTCGTCTAAATCATTTAGAAAATATTGATGACTTTACATTACTGTAAATGTCGGCGTCATCTCCAAATAATCTAAGAGGGCTGCTCAGATTGTCTCCTAAATCGTTTATATAGACCAGGAACAACAGGTGGTCTATAGATATTATTTCTGTTTTACTCGGGAACGGTATCAAAAACCTTCTGGAAATTTAAAAATAAGGGATCAGTTTGACGTGTCCTGTCGATAGCACTCATTACTTCGTGAGAATAGATAGCTATTTGTGTTTCACAACAACGATATATTCTGAATCCGTGTTGTCTTTTTCTCAATTAATCGTTTTCTTCGAAGTGGTTCATAATGTTCGAGCACAATATATGTTCCGAAATAGTACTGCAACCCGATGTTAGTGATAAGGGTCTGTAATTTAGTGAACTACTCCTATTTCCTTTCTTGGGTATTGGTGTGACTTGTGCAACTTTCCAGTCTTTGAAAAGTACGTGATTGCTAAGTATGGAGCTATTGTATGAGCATACTCTGAAAGGAATCTTGCTAAGTATGGAGCTATTGTATGAGCATACTCTGAAAGGAATCTGACTGGTATACAACGTATTTACTTCTTCTTCTTTTGTGAAGGAACATCGGAAGTAGGTTAAGTTTGGACAGTATTATGCGATGAGTATAGGTTTCGTAATTATTGTGTGTGTGTGTGTGTGTGTGTGTGTGTGTGTGTGTGTGTGTGTGTGTGTGTGTAGAGAGTTTGGAATATACTCTGTTCCTCGTGCGTCCCTGTTATTTCTCCAAGCTATTGCACTTGATTAAGACGTGCAAATATTGTTCGCGTGTCATTTTTATGTCCACCTTTGAAATGTCGTTTCTGTTGTCGTGGTTAATATGATGTGAACTTTTATTATTAATAGTGTGTTTTGTTTCGTCTTAATGAATACCAAATCACCGAATTTATTTTCCTATTTTATTCAATATATGGAAGCTACATATGCAATAAATGTCATAAAATCTCAATATTCTCTTGCTCACCAACCAGTACCCAATGCACTCTCTCGATAACGATTAAGTAATGGGACTGCTATGTAGCTCTTTTGCCATTCCCGTTTATTAGAACAAGTCCCAAAGTTTTTAAGCGAGATTTTTGCATAAATGCCAGCCTTTGTCAGGACTGTTGCATAAATAACAGCCGATGCATAAGCTAACCTGCAGATGTCGTAGAAGGAACATTACAAGGAAGGCAGCAAGAGTGAGGCTACGACAGGCATTTTTAACCCATTGGCTTATACAGCCTGGTCACACCCGGTCGCAGGTTTCAAGGGCGTTATTACATTGCCGACTTGATCTTTGGTGTGACGTCACGTGTGCTGCACTGCTGTTGAAATAGCTCGTTAATATTTTATAAATTTTAGACTTCATTTACTTATTTTAAAGTTTATTTGTTTTAATATTTGCCGTAAAAGTAACTTATTAGTGGATTTTCATTAATCTCAGTCTTTCTTCTGGTGTTATTGAATCGAGCGGTCTATTATTTATGAGTCTGCTTTCGTCATTCGTCTAAACCTCGCGCCTCAGTAGGGTGTTTACATTTAGCGGCGTGCACTGCAGCTGTAGAGGATATAAGCTAAGTACTGACAAACTTATTTGTGCTCTGTAATACAGTTATTAAATTTAATAGATTTCAGCGGTATTGCGTGCCGTTTGTGGCGAAATAACGACTTAATAAACTTTTGTAATCGTTCGCTCGCTGTGTTTTATAGCCGGCCGCGGTGGTCTAGCGCTTCTAGGCGCGCAGTCCGGAACCGCGCGACTGCTACGGTCGCAGGTTCGAATCCTGCCTCGGGCATGGATGTGTGTGATATCCTTAGGTTAGTTAGGTTTAAGTAGTTCTAAGTTCTAGGGGACTGATGACCACAGATGTTAAGTCCCATAGTGTTCAGAGCCATTTGAACCATTTGTGTTTTATAGAGTTTTCAGTGTGTTGAAGTCGTTTGGTAAATTTCGTGCTTTAGTTTTCAACTGACGTTTATTATTCTTTATAGCGAAATATTTCAGTAAAATTTTTATTTAGTGTTTTAACTTCGCTTAGTGTTACAGTGGTCGTTTTAATTTTTTGGTTTTAGCAAATAATTTTGTGAAGTTTTGCTGGTATTGGTATCGGCTGTGTTGTAGTAGTATTAATACAAGTAGCTGCTTTCTTAGTAGGCAGAGAATTTCGAGACCATTATTGTTAGTTCTTAAATAGTTCTACTGGTGTTACTGAACTTTGGTAACGTAGACGTATAGTTTTTTTCAGTAACTGTAAAATTTTACCATGAGTAGGTTTATGAGTAGTGGATTACGGTGTGGGATTTGTTCAAAGTATTTTCATTGAGGGGAATGCAGTGGGGAAGCCAGTGGTCATTTTAGGGAGATCCTCTCCTGGGAATGCAGAATCTGTAGTAGAAAAAAGTTAATAGAGGAGCAGGAGCGTAAGATCTGTGCCCTTTAGGTGCAGTTACAATGCGCAAAGGAGGAACTAGATAGGTTGAGGAGGGTGAAGGGTGGTGGGGAATGGGAACTGGCAGTTGGCAAGAAGGTAGCTAGGAAGAGGAGGTATTCAGACCGTTTCACTTAGCATACATGCAATAGATACGACCAACTGTCAGAGTTGAGTGGAGAGGAGCCTCGTGTAGCCGTAGATGTAGGTAACTTGCAGCAGTCCTCAGCAATTCGGTTAGTTGCAAAGTCTAGCAGAAAGGAGGTTCTGCTGCTAGGTAGTTCCCACGGTAGAGGTGTGGACCAGCGGTTGCAGGAAGTGTTGGGGAGTGAGTACCAGGTCACCAGCATTGTGAAGCCTAGTGCAGGGTTGGCTCATGTGACTGAAAGCGTAGGGGAGTTATGTAAGAATTTTACGAAAGAGGTTCAGGAAGTGATAGTGGGTGGAGCAGGGAACAGTCTCGATAGGGACGGGGAATATGATGTCAGTGGTGACTTGGTTAACTCAAACTGGTGGCAGTAACGTGCAATTCGTGCAACTGTTTCAGCGTCATGATCGGCCTCACCTTAATGTGGCTGTTAGGCGCGTTAATGTTGGGCTGGGGAGGGCATGGATTACATCTCAGTGGTGCCAGTTGGGTCTATCAGTAGATGGGGTTTCACTAGGCATGGCCTGCACCTCAATAGGTATGGGAAGGGGAGGCTGGCTAAGCTTATAGGAGACAGTGTAGTGGGTGGTGGTGGTGGTGGTGGTGGTGGTGGTGGTGGTATCACTCATGAAAAAATTCCTGTAGTAATTGGTGTTAGAGCTGCACCTTTTTTAGACTGAAGTCAGCTGATAGGTACACCTGCTTAAAGGAAGTGCCTCTAAGGGCTCACCTCCAGAGGATGTAATGTTTCCAAGTAGAGAAGGAATTAGCATATTTCATCAAAATATAAGAGGTATTAGAGATAAAGTTAGTGAACTGCTAATAGATGTTAACTCTGAAATTATTGGTATATCAGAGCACCACTTAAATAATTTGATAATTCAGAGGCTTCCTTTACCAGGCTACAGATTAGCTGGCTGTTTCTCAAGGAGTTCCTTGCGGGGTGGGGGACTGGCTCTGTACGTAAAAAACAGTATTTCGTTTGAGTCCATAGACATATCACGACACTGCACTGAACAGATATTTGAAAGTTGTGCAGCATTAGTTAAATTTAGTGAAACTAAACTTCTAATTGCAGTTGTTTATAGGTCCCCTAACTCCGACTTCAAAGCATTTTTGCTTAAGCTAGAGAGGGTTCTTGAATCACTTTGTAGGAAGTACCAGAAAGTAGTTACATGTGGTGACTTCAATATTAATTTTGTACATGATTGTGCAAGAAAAAGGATGTTGGTAGATCTCCTAAATTCATATGATCTGATGCAAACTGTGTTTTTTCCAACTAGGGTGAAGGGGAACAGTAGCATAGTCATAGACAATATTTTTATTCATTCTTCATTACTAGATGGGCATTCTGTTATTAAAAGGGTGAATGGCCTTTCAGACCATGATGCACAAATTTTAAGACTAAAAGGTTTTTGTACTCAAATCAATTTCGTATTTAATTACAAACTACGTAGGAAAGTTAATCCAACAGCAATAGAGAATTTTTCAAAACTTGTCAAGGAACAAGAGTGGCAAGATGTTTATAGTGCCGATAACATAGATGATAAATACAACGCTTTCCATAACACATTTCTCATGCTCTTTGAGAGTTGCTTTCCATTAGAACATTCTAAACGGGGTACTAGCAGTAATTGACAGCCCAGTTGGCTGACTAGCGGGATAAGGATATCATGTAGAACAAAGCGGGAATTAATCAAAATGTTAGAAGTAGTCACAATCAAGCTACAGTAGCCCATTACAACCAGTATTGTAAGGTGCTTAAAAATGTTATTAGCAAGGTAAAAAGTATATGGTATGCAAATAGAATAGCTAATTCACAGAATAAAATTAAAGCCATATGGTCAGTTGTGATGAAAGTGTCTGGTCAGCAGCACAAGGTTGATGATATAAAGTCAGTTCGCAGTAGTAATATTTCTGTTACTGATAAATCAGATATATGTACAGTATTCAACAACATTTTCTGAGCATTGCTGGTGAATTAAATAAAAATTTAGTTTCTACAGGAAATCATATAAATTTCTTAGCAAATGCCTTTCTGAGATTGACGTCTGGAATACTCCTCTGTGATACGGACAAGAGGGAGATTGAGTCAATAATTAAATCACTGAAGACTAAGGACTCTCATGGTTATGGTGGAGTATCTAGTAGAATATTAAAGTACTGTGTTGCACATGTTAGCCCTGTATTTAGCAATATTTGTAATTTTTCCTTTAGGAATGGTCAGTTTCCTGAGCGATTAAAGTACTCAGTAGTAAAGCCGCTTTATAAAAAGGGAGAAAGGGATAATGTAGATAATTTTAGACCTATTTCTATGCCATCAGTGTTTGCAAAAGTTATCGAAAAGGCTGTGTATGTAAGGTTAATTGATCATTTTATATCACACGATTTGCTAACAAATGTACAGTTCGGCTTTAGAAGTCAGTTTGACAACTGAAAATGCTATATTCTCTTTTCTCTGTGAGGTACTGGATGGGCTAAACAAAAAGTTTCGAACGCTTGGCGTATTTTTTGATTTAACGAAGGCATTTGATTGTGTTGATCTCACAATATTGCACCAGAAGTTGGACCATTACGGAATAAGGGCAGTAGCTCACAACTTGTTCACCTCTTACGTTAGCAACAGGCAGCAAAAAGTCATTATTCACAATGTTGATAACGGCTGTGATGTGGGATCTGAGTGGGGTACTGTCAAGTGGGGGGTGCCCGAGGGATCAGTGTTGGGGCAGCTCCTGTTCCTTATTTATATAAATGATATGACCTCTAGTACTATGGGTAACTCAAAAATATTTCTGTTTGCTGATGATACTAGCTTGGTAGTAAAGGATGTTGTGTGCAACATTGACTCGGTTTCAAGTAGTGCAGTACATTACCTCAGTTCATGGCTTGTAGAAAATAAACTAATGTTAAATCACAGTAAGACTCAGTTTTTACAGTTTCTAACACACAATTCAACAAAACCTGACGTTTTAATCTCACAGAACGGGCATATGATTAGTGAAACTGAACAGTTCAAATTCCTAGGTGATAGATAGTAAGATGTTGTGGAAAGCCCACGTTCAGGATCTTGTTCAAAGACTTAGTACTGCCATTTTCACTATTCGAACGGTATCGAAAGTGAGTGATACTTCGACACGTAAATTAGTCTACTTTGCTTATTTTCATTCACTTATGTCGTATGGTATTATGTTTTGGGGTAACTCTTCCCATTCTAGAAGGATATTTTTTGCTCAGAAACGGGCGGTTCGGGCAATAAGTGGTGTGAGTTCACGATCCTCTTGTCGACCTCTGTTCACGAGTCTGGGTATTTTGACATTGGCCTCACAATATGTATATTCCTTTTTGTCGTTTCTTGTTACCAATATTAGTTCATTTGCAACAATAAGCAGCTTTCACTCGGTTAATACTCGGCAGAAAACAAACCTCCATTTGGATCGGACTTCCTTAACTCTTGTGCAAAAAGGTGTGCAGTATACTGCTGCATCCATTTTCAATAAGCTGCCACTCGAATTCAAAAATCTTAGCAGTAATCCACGCGCTTTCAAATCGAAACTGAAGAGTTTCCTCATGGGTCACTCCTTCTATTCTGTCGAGGAGTTCCTTGAAAAATTAAGCTGATTCTCATTGTATTGCTGATAGCGTTTGCTTAAACTTATGGACTGATTTTCGTTCAGGTTCATGAACATTTATTTTTATCTGTTATTAGTTTTATGTTGTAAGTTCATGTACTGACACGTTCCACGACCTTGGAGGCTTGCTCCTCAATTTGGTCCTACGGAACTTGACATGTAAATATGTAAATAAAAAAAACTGAGACGAGTTGCGTAGCTGTAGCTTCCTCTTAGTTTCATCTTCTCTGTTAGATGATATGACATGTTATGTAATTTCGAGAAAAATGTGTAAGATAAAATATGCTCATTTTTGTAAAATAGCGCCGGCCGGAGTGGCCGAGCAGTTCTAGGCGCTTCGGTCTGGAACCGCACGACCGCTACGGTCGCAGGTTCGAATCCTGCTTCGGGCATGGATGTGTGTGGTGTCGTCTCTAGGTTAGTTAGGTTTAAGTAGCTTTTTTTTTTTTTTTTTTTTTTTTTTTTTTGTAAAATAGCAAATACAGGGTCGACTGCACGTAAAAATATCAGTAAGTCAACAGGTTAAAATGAGCTATAAGAAATAATGCAGAAATGAAAATGTTAATTTCCAATAGATCAAATCATAAGACTGATACTAAGGAGGAAGGGAGGGTTATGAGCTAACCCGCCCCGCTCAGTACAGTTACGGTAGGCCTGGCCAGCCACCTCACGCTGACGTCTGCCCGTGCCATCCACTGAGCGCCGGCCTGCGCTGTCGCAGAATGGGATGCCGGAGGCCGGAGCGACTGGCCGTCCAGGAGCAGCGCCGGCGCTGCCTAATGAAGGCGGATCCCCCGCTCCCCCGTCGTCTTCTTTTTGCGGCGCGCGCCGCATCTGTCAGGGGGCGGACGGCGGCGGCGGCGGCGGCGCGACAAGTGTCCGCCTGACGGACAAGCTGGCTGCCACGCCACGCCACGCCAGCCGCCGAGCGCAATTACCCGCCGCGGAACAGCTCAGCCCCGTAATGGCGCAGCCCCACCCCCTCCCCTTCATCATCTCGTCCGCCTCAGCCCGGAGCCACAAGCGGAGCAGGGGCGGCGGCCTACTTCCTTGCAGGCTCTCGCTGTCTTCATGCACGGGTACCGCGGGATTTACATTCAGGCAAAGGTGGGGTAACGTGGCCTCTCTACGAAAAACTGAAGTTTCATCAAACCATGGTTATTAATTGAAGCTTACCACTCACACATTCTGAATCCACACATTTTATAAGAGCTGACGTGTGCATGTGGTCCATTGATCGTGACCGGGCCAAATATCTCACGAAATAACCGTCAAACGAAAAAACTACAAAGAACGAAAGTTGTCTAGCTTGAAAGGGGAAACAAGATGGCGCTATAGTTCGTCGGGTAGATGGCGCTGCCATAGGTCAAACGGATATCAACTGCGTTTTTTACAATAGGAACCCCCATTTTTTATTACATATTCCTGTAATACGTAAAGAAATATGAATGTTTTATTTGGACCACTTTTTTCGCTTCGTGATAGATGGCGCTATAATAGTCACAAATGTATAAGTACATGGTATCACGTAACATTCCACCAGTGCGGACTGTAATAGTCACAAACATATCGCTCACAATTTTAGACGATCAGTTGGTAACAGGTACGTTTTTTAAATTAAAATTCAGAACGTAGGTACGTTTGAACATTTAATTTCGGTTGTTCCAATGTGATACATGTACCTTTGTGAACTTATCATTTCTGAGAACCCATGCTGTTACAGCGTGATTACCTGTAAACACCACATTAATGCAATAAATGCTCAAAATGATGTCCGTCAACCTCATTCCATTTCGCAATACGTGTAACGACATTCCTCTCAACAGCGAGTAGTTCGCCTTCCGTAATGTTCGCACACGCATTGACAATGCGCTGACGCATGTTGTCAGGCGTTGTCGGTGGATCACGACGGCAAATATCCTTCAACTTTCCCCACAGAAAGAAATCTGGGGACGTCAGGTCCGGAGAATGTGCCGGCCATGGTATGGTGCTTCGACGACCAATCCACTTGCCATGAAATATGCTATTCAATACCGCTTCAACCGAACGCGAGCTATGTGCCGGACATCCAACATGTTGGAAGTACATCGCCATTCTATCATGCAGTGAAACATCTTGCGGTAATATCGGTAGAACATTACGTAGGAAATCAGCATACATTGCACCATTTAGATTGCCATCGATAAATTGGGGCCAATTATCCTTCCTCCCATAATGCCGCACCATACGTTAACCGGCCAAGGTCGCTGATGTCGCAGCCATCGTGGATTTTCCGTTGCCCAATAGTGCATATTATGCCAGTTTACGTTACCTATGTTGGTGAATTACGCTTCGTCCCTAAATAGAACTCGTGCAAATAATCTGTCATCGTCCCGTAATTTCTCTTGTGCCCAGTGGTAGAACTGTACACGACGTTCAAAGTCGTCGCCACGCAATTCCTGGTGCACAGAAATATGGTACGGGTGCAATCGATGTTGATGTAGCATTCTCAACACCAACGTTTTTGAGATTCCCGATTCTCGCGCAATTTGTCTGCTACTGATTAGCTGCGACAGCATCTAAAACACTACTTGGGAATCATCATTTGTTGGAGTCGTGCCGGCCGGAGTGGCCGAGCGATTCTAGGCGCTTCAGTCTGGAAGCGCGCGATCGCTGCGGTCGCAGGTTCGAATCCTGCCTCGGCATGGATGTGTGTGATGTCCTTAGGGTGGTTAGGTTTAAGTAGTTCTAAGTTCTAGGGGACTGATGACATCATAAGTTAAGTCCCTTAGTGCTCAGAGTTATTTTTTTTTCTTTTTTTTTTTGGTTGCAGGTCGTGGTTGACGTTTCACATGTGGCTGAACACTTCCTGTTTCCTTAAAGAACGTAACTATCCGGCGAACGGTACGGACACTTGGATGATGTCGTCCAGGATACTGATCTGCATACATACACACTCCCTTTGGCATTTTGATCACAATAGCCATACATCAACATGATGTCGACCTTTTCCGCAATTGGTAAACTGTCCATTTTAACACGGGTAATACCCAAAATATGGATGTCAACGTTGCGCCAGCAGAATGACAATCGATTACTCTTAATCGAGAATGATGACGCCTTCCAAAGAGAGGCATACCGTCGGCATCACGTAGCGAATGGTGGTGTCCTTTATGCGTTCTACAAATGCGAGAGAACCTGGAGCCTCAGTGGCAGTAGCCGGACGACGTCAAAAAATGTCTCCCGTAGATGGAGACGAAACGTTAGGTGGAAATTTTGTACATCGACCACGGCCTCTCAGCCCTGAAGTTTCAACTGAAGGCGGAATGCTGAAGTTAGTTTCTCGTCTTTTGCCTAGAGATTCATTCTGGCTTGGAAGTATTGTACAGAATGATGATGGAGCCCGACCTCGTCATTTTGTCTGTTATCCGGCTCGCTGTGAGAAACGTTCGCGTGATTTCTAGTTCAGAAGAAAGAGCCCCTTGAAACATTTTTACATATGAATCAGTTTTATTTATTCTTCTGACTTATTTAGGAGATACAGATAAGTAACGATAGCTCTATAAATATTGGTCTAAGTGAGAAGAGGTGCATAAAATTTCGGTTCTTTCAACATTGTTTGTGTATCGTTTGATTTTCGGTGCCCATTGTAAAGTCACAGTTTGTATATGAAATTTGTAGTAAAAATTCCGTCACAATTTGAAAAGAATAGTAAGGTCTACAACTGCAATATTTGAAGGGAAAATGACTTTCTTCACAGATCGGTAAAGCTGTCAGAGGCAGAAACAAGTTACCACAGTGCAGCTAAAAAGTCCTGTATCATTTCCACGGTCACATAACAAACAAAAGTAGATTCAAATATTATCTCAGATCGTTTAGTTGGGATAGCAACCGTGTTATGGAAGAATAAGTTCTTTTACATGTCTTGTTAAAGTTCAGTATGTAGCAGTAGCGAAGGCACTGGGTATCTACTAAACCTGCAAAAAGTCAACATGTAATCTACTTCATTAACAAATCTAGTGTCCATAGCCTGGAAATTGTAAAATGCTACGTTATTTATATAAAAATCGCGCTAAAGATGTATGGAACACACAATTCGTTCGCTAGCTGAGACACAGTCTGCAGTCTGGTCACAAGAAGTGCATTAAATCAGACACGTTTGGGCAGACGCCTACAGTTTCGTGCCGATGCCACACCTGTTTTGCAGACAAGAGAAGCACCGCCTGCTGTCGTCCCTTGCTCCGGCTGGAATACTGGCGGATCGTCCTTTTGGAGGCTGATTTACCGACCCGTGTGTCCGGCGGCATTCCTGCAGTGGCAGACCTAATTACCGCGGCCGCTGGAAGCGAACCCGGTCCCTGAGGCTGCGAGCCCACCGTGAGAACGTGCCGACCCAAAAGGTACTCTTTCCTCAGCGCTCGCCGCTCAGAAAGGGCAACGCCTGCGGCTCCTCTAAGGCGATTCAATTAACAGCAGCGGCTGTCGCAACGGCACGGCCGTTACGTAGCCGAACGACGATAGTAAGCGACACCGACATACGTTCCGCCTTCACGAAATCGAGGAATGTGATAGTGATCAATACACAGGCTATCGCTGTCCAAGACAGGATTATTGGAAAGAGTTTTTTGACAGAATTTGGCCGTTTCCAAAAACATGCGAAACGTCTAAGTGCGTTTCACTCGATGTGACGAGTAGAAAAACTGAAGCAAATTTACGGCAAGACTCAAAACTGAAACTTAGACCTTGCTAGCGGAGGTTTAGCTCAGTAAAGCGACGGTAATTGCAAAAATAGCGGTGTGCTGTAATCTAAAATGTCGCTTTCGTGATACACGAAGTATTCGAAGTGTGTGTAAGAATGTAAATTACTAACAATCACACGGGATATAAGTTTCAACACACACTATGAAAATAAATTAATAAATACATCGTTAGACTCACTGGATGACCAACATCATTAATCTGAAGGATATAAAATAAAAAACTACGATTACACGCAAAGTAAGTAGCAAATGAAACCATTCCTCCGTTATGGCACGAGTTTCATTTTTCATTAATGTTATAACAAACTAACATATTACAAGTGTCACAATAAAGTAGTGATTATAGAATATTTCTGAGTGAACCTCTTATATGAACTTCACAAACTCACTGTGGTGGAAGACCGATTTACCATCAACCCAACAACAAAACTTCGTGCATCAAAAATTTTGTCATATCCGTTCGAAACTTAACAATATGACCCTTCCAAAAAGCGTCATTCTACTCTTACACAATTCTACTTTTCTTGTATCTTCTACTATTTCGGGATACACGAACAAAACGTACGATAATTGCCACCACATTGTACATTATGTCGAGTGAGACGTCGACATTGCCAGTTTTCACCAACATGCTCATTCCACCGCTCACAAGGTTCTATCGATTTCAGCTGAAGAATCTTCCAAAAACAAAATAAAAGTAGAGTCATATCTGTCTCACGCAGTTCACGGTTTCTAGAGCTTTCTCTTGGCTTTATGGGAAATGATGGAAGACGAAGTCTCCCCGTACATATTCACAAATTAGACATTCCTTGCACCAGTATCGGCTTGCCGCGAACGGTCTTCACCTGTTTGTAGGGAATTCATAGTAAAAATTGGTAAACCAAGAAATTAAACATGAAAAAAGTAAAAATGTTTAGTTAGGTGTATATGAGAAACTATTTAACACTAGCAGTAATATTTTAAGATCTTACTTTTAGTTAAGCTACTGTGCTGTACATGCGATTCGTAGTTCTAGAACTAGGAGTGTTGGAAAATGGTACGTAGCTAGTATGGCAATGCAAATCCCCTCTGCGAAGGAGTTAGATAGCATCTGATGTAGCGAAATTTACTTACTAATGAGAAAGATTCGTAACTAGATCGAAACTATTTGTGTGAATACAATGACAACATCATTGGCAACTGGAACGTTCAATAGGAGTAAACAGCTAGAAATACAGCACGTAAAACACGAACCAGACAAGAAGTTACTGATTTTTATGTAGTCAGTTTTCATCTTGTGCGGTTTCTCATAAAAGAAAAACAAGAATTAATTGTTTCCCCGTCGAATATACGAAAATAAAGAGTTAAATTCTTGCCGCAGCAGTCTCCGTTCCACTGATTTTCTTTAAGCGTACCGCGCGTACCATTATTTACAGTAACGCATGTACGTGGCTATATAGACAATATGTATTTTTGTTCAAATTGTGATACGAGTCGTTACCTCATCTCAAACCAGCTGAGATGGTATAAATCTTCACATATAGTGACTGAGAGTTGAACGCAATGAGAGCCTATCACGTTGATGTTCTGCGCCAACTGCTAATTAGGTGGGCAAGTAGCTGTTTCTCTTTTAGTGTATGTCTCACATGTCGAATAAATAACTGTTGGTATGAAGCAAACTGCTGTCCCAGCGGTAACGGAAACTAACTTGTGATACACACTGAAGAGTAAAGAAACTGTTACATCTGCCTAATATCGTGTAGGGCCCCTACGAGCACGCAGCAGTGCCGCAACACGATGTGGCATGGACTCGACTAATGTCTGAAATAGTGCTGGAGGGAATTGACACCATGAGTCCCGCAGGGCTGTCCACAGTCCGTAAGAGCACGAGGAGGTGGTGATCTCTTCTGAACAGCATGTTGCAAGGCATCCCAGGTAAACTCAATAATGTTCATGTCTTGGGAGTATGGTGGACAGCGGAACTGTTCAAGCTCAGAAGAGTGTTCGTGGAGCTACTCTGTAGCAATTCCGGACGTGTGAGGTGCCGCAATATCCTGCTGGAATTGGCCGAGTCCGTCGGAATGCACAATGGATATGAATGGATGCAGGTGATCAGACAAGATGCCTACGTTAGTGTCAACTGTCAGAGTTGTATCTAGATGTATCAGAGTTCCCGTATCACTCCAATTGCACACGCCCCACACCATTACAGAACCTTCACCAGCTTGAACAGTACCATACTGACATCCATGGTCCCTGGCTTCATGAGGTTGTCTCCATATCCGTACACGTCCATCTGCTCGATACAATTTGAAAATAGACTCGTCGACCAGGCAACATGTTTCCATTCATCAACAGTCCAATGTCGGTGTTGACGTGCCCAGGCGAGGCGTAAATCTTTGTGTCGTGCAGTCATAAAGGGTACACGAGTGGTCCTTCGGCTTCGAAAGGCCATATCGATGATGTTTCGTTGAATGGTTCGCACGCTGACACTTGCTGATGTCCCAACACTGAAATCTGCAGCAATTTGCGGAAGGGTAGCACTTCTGTCACGTTGAACGATTCTCTTCAGTCGTCGTTGGTCCATCTCTTGCAGGATCTTTTTCCGGCCGCAGCGATGTCGGAGATTTGATGTTTTACTGAATTCCTGATATTCATTGTACATTCGTGAAATGGTCGTACGGTAAAATCCCCACTTCATCGCTACCGCGGAGATTTTGCGTCCCATCGCTAGTGCGCAGACTATAACACCACTTTGAAACTCACTTAAATTTTGATAAACTACCATTGCTATGTAGTCACTGATCTAACAATAGCGCAAGACATTTGTTGTCTTATATAGGCGTTGCCAATCGTAGTGCCATATTCTACCAATTTGCATGTCTCAGTATTTGAATACGCATACCAGTTGCTACAGCGTTTCAGTGTTTGTATGTAGGTGATCAGGGAGTAAAGAGGGCGTGAAATTTAGTACACACAACTGACACCTCTTGCAGCAACAGTGCCTAGAACGTGGCTGGGCAGTGAGTGGAACTGCGTCTGGATGTCTGATACGGTTACTTGACCCCATGCTGCTTTAACCCTCTGCCAGCGTTTATCAATCGTAGTGGCTGTTGAGTGGTGGTGTGCCAGTCTTTCGCAACTGAAGATTTGCGAAGAGTATTGGCCACAACACTCTCTGTATGAGGTAGGCCAGGACATCACTGGCAACATGTTTTGTTGTTAAATAACGTACCAGAGACCTAGAAGACAGGGCACATCCCCAGCGTTAATACGTCATACGTGTGGCGGATAATGTCCAACGTACCACCTATGTGAACCACCAGAGTAGATCGTGTGGAATACTCAGTGACAAACCAGACTGTCAAGCCAGGTGCTGGCCTTATATGACGGTGACGAATGTAACCTGACAAATTTAGTTCACCTCGGATCTTGCCGATACAGATACGGCCACCGTGGTGCCGTTTGCACAACCGGGGTAGCCTGAAAACACCAAGCGATACTACTCCAGTGTTCATAGACATCTACATGTACATAATTACTCTGCTATTCGCAACAAAGTGCCTGGCACAGGGTCCTATGAACCACCTTCAAGCTGTCTCTCTACCGTTCCACTCTCGAACGGCGCGCAGGAAAAACGAGCACTTAAATTTCTCTGTGCGAGTCCTAATTTCTCTTATTTTATCGTGATGATCATTTCTCCCTATGCAGGTGGGTGCCAACAGAAAGTTTTTGCAATCGGAGGAGAAAACTGTTGATTGAAATTTCATGAGAAGATCCCGTCGCAACGAATAACACCTATGTTTTAATGATTGCCGCTCCAGTCACATACAATGTCTGAGGCAGTGTCTCCCCTATTTCACCATAATACAAAACGAGCCGCCCTTCTTTGTACTTTTTCCATGTCATCAGTCAGTCCCATCTGATGTGGATCCCATACCGCACAGCAGTTCTCCAGAATAGGGCGGAGAAGCGTGGTGTAACCAGTCTCTTTAGTAGACCTGTTGCACCTTCTAAGTGTTCTGCTAATGAATCGCAGTCTTTGGTTTGCTCTACCCACAACATTATCTATGTGATAATTCCAATTTAGGTTATTTGCAGTTGTAATCCCTAAGTATTTAGTTGAAGTTAAGCCTTCAGATCTGAGTGACTTATCGGTAATCAAAATTTAGTATATTTCTTTTAGTACTAATGTGAATAACTTTACACTTGTCTTTATTCAGGGTCAATTGCCAGTTGTCGCACCATACAGATATCTTATCTAAATCATTTTGCAATTCGTTTTGGTCACCTGATGACTTTACAAGACGGTAAATGATAGCATCATCTGCAAACAATCTAAGACAACTACTAAGATTGTCTCCTATATTGTTAATATAGATCAGGAACAATAGCGGGCGCTTACAGCACTTCCTTGGGGAACGCCGGATATTACTTCTGTTTTACTTGATGACTTTCCGCCTGTTGCTACGAACTGTGACTTTTCTGACAGGAAATGACGAATCCAGTTGCACAACTGAGACGATATTCCATAGGCATGCAGTTTGGTTAGAAGACGCTTGTGAGGAACGGTGTCAAAAGCCTTCTGAAAATCAAAAAATATGGAATCAATTTGACATCCCCTGTCGATAGCACTCAATACTTAATGAGTATAAAGAGCTAATTGTGTTTCACAAGAACGATGTTTTTTGACTACATGTCAATAAATCATTTTCTTCGAGGTAATTCGTAATGTTCAAACACAGTACATGTTCCAAACCCCTACTGCAAATCAACGTTAGTGATATGGGCCTGTAATTCAACGGATTACTCCTACTTCCCTTTTTGGATATTGGTGTGACTTGAGCAATTTTCCAGTCTTTAGGTGCGGATCTTTCTATAAGCGAGTGGTTGTATATAATTTCTAAATATGGAGCTATTGTATCAGCATACTCTGAGAGGAACCTGACTGGTGTACAATGTGGACCAAAAGCCTTGCCATTTTTAAGTGATTTAAGCTGCTTTGCCACACCGTGGATGTCTACTTCTATGTTTCTCATCTTGGCAGTTGTTCTTGATTGGAATTCAGGAATATTTACTTCGTCTTCTATGATAAAGGAGTTTCGGAAAACCGTGTTTAATAACTCTGCTTTAGTTCGTTGTCGTTGGATGCACCACTGCCGGCGCGACCCTCTCTCCGGCCGCTTCGGGCGAAACTGCGACCACGGTCGCCTTTCTCACACTCCGCAGTGCTTCATACGCCGGTCGCGTTGTGTGGGGGTACTTGTCTTGTTGCAAGCAAGTCAGTTTCTTTACTCGAGGCTGCACGATGCTCCACAGCTGAGAGAACAAAATGTCTGTCCTCTCTGGAGCTAGTAGCGTGGGATCGTTGAGATCCTACATGGTGCTGAGTATGGACGTCCCGTATCCCTGGAAACGAGAGCAGTGATGTCGCCTACCGACAAACCGCAGTCTCGATGTGCGACTGTGCTGCTCCCTGTGGAATTCCGACATGTACTGGTAGATGTTTCTCCTTGTTACAAAAGGCAATATACCATCTTCTTACAAACAAGCAGGTTTCAAATGCGATTACTAAATGAGAAACGCACCCCTTGACCTTTGCTTGTATGCAGAGAACTGAGGGCTTATTCCTACCTGCTTAGTGTAGTTCCGTTGAAATGATAATTCTTTGAATACCCAAGAACATAGAACACTCCAGGCCAATTTACCTCATGAGGTGCTTGTGGACGAGTCTGTTGTATGAGCTGTTGACCCAGATTGCAGCATAATATTCTGCCACAGGGTAAACCAGTCTCTGAGAAGTTCTTAGTGGTGGAGCTAATGAAACCATGTCGAATCCAAGAAGTTCGTTAGCTGCAACACTAAGAACATCCGCTGTTCGATGGGTGTACCCTGTGGCACAATAATACGCTGCAGTCTGGATCAACAGACTGTAAACCAGGCTAGTCGACATGCAGCACAACCACACTATGTGCATCATCACAGGAACGATCTTTAACAGTCTAATTTTCTCGTTGTCCATTTCGGCCACATAGCTTCCCCATTTTTTCTGCGATAATCTGCTCTCAAGCAAGAGCCTGTAATGATAAGTGGTAACCCTTATCTTCCTGTTTATAGTGATATTCCTGCACTCAATGAAAGCATACTTTTCTCCTGTCGTCCGTCTCCACAACGTGCAAAATTTTTGACGAACAACAGACCGACGGGCGGAAATACGACAGAACAATGCTGCCCTAAGAAGAGCTTAAGATGCGCTGAATCTCGTCCAGGCCATCAGGTTTTGAAGAGCAGCGCAATATGTGGTCTGCGCTTAACTGAATAACGAGTAATAGAGGAACATTCGCTGACTCAACGTTAAACGGGATCGACAACCTCGTCCAGCTGCGACAGTCATGCAGAACAACAGACTGTTCAACACATCATACGAGGACGGTTTGATCAGTCTGGTACAAAAAAGGAATAAAATATATTTGATTCGTAAATAACTCGCTTCACTTCTCTATATAGTCTACCTTGAGGGATACACACTTGGTCCAGCGATCCTGAAACTTTTCCATCCCATCAGAAAAATATATTCTGTCAAATTCTGCAAGATACTCGTTGACTGCAACTGCCACTTCCTCATCCGATAACAATATCTTTCCAGCAAGCCAGAGTTGCAGGTTAGGGAACAGGAAAAGATAAGTCGAGGCTAAGTCTGGTGAACAGTGTGGATGAGGAAACAATTCGAAGTCGGGTTCGTGCACTTTTCGTTGATGTATGTGACGGTGCGTTATCATGATGAAAGGGCACTTTTTGTGTGGCAACCTTGATCTTTGTTCAACCAACACAAATTTCAAACAATCCAATAATGAAGCATAATAACGTCCAGTTATGGTTCAACCTTTCTCCAAGTAATCTGTGAGGATTATTCCTTGTGAATCGCAAAAAAAAAAAAAAAAAAAAAAAAAAAAAACCATACCAGCTGACAAAATGGTGTTTGCCTTCTTCGGAGCACTTTCACCAGACGTTGTCCATTGTTTTGACTGCCGTTTTGACTCTGATGTGCAATGACCGATCCAGGTTTCATCAATGGTCACAAATCGGCTCAAAAAGTCTTTCTGATTGCCGTTAAACGTCACCAGACATAGTGTTGAGATGTGCCGGATGCCCTTTTGGTCGACTGTGAGCAATCGTGACACCCATATCGCACACAGTTTCTCCATTTTCCGCGCGGGATATTACGCACTCGCTCATTTGAGACGCCAAAAGTCTCGGCAGTCTCACGAATTTTTATTCAGCGCTCTAGCATTGCCATACCACGGATTTTGTCGATGGTTTCCTTTGTGGTGACTTCAGTTAGACATCCGCAGCACACTTCGTCTTCAGTGAATTGTCGGACCTAGAGAACTCGATTATCGCTGAAACAACCGGTTTTCACCTCTATCGTTTTTTTCCACGCTAGTTTAACCCGACCGTGAAAACCGCTCAAAAAACGGTTTTTGAAGTAACCGATTTTCGATGTTTTATTCCTATTATTTCGTAAAATAAAAGTATAAACTGAGTAAAGATTGAAAAATTCTGACTCGCTCAGAATGAAGATACGCAGACTCAAATTACTAAGTTAAGTAGGAAAATAAAAGAAAGCATAGTCCGTCCATCCTGTACAGCTTTTCTCGAAAAGTGACAAGTGAGTGGTTGAATACTACAAAAAAATTAACAGCATTCTCCAATTGATTGTTATTTTTTGAAACTCTATTCAGTAATCATGTTACAATCAGGGAAAATACTATTGTTTGGGCATAACGTGTAGTCAGTGTTAAAGGGTCTAAACTTAGACTGAAGAGCTGTGTTTTTTATGTTAATTTGTCCGTTTTCAGTGACTTACGTAGACACAGGCAGCGTATCAGCTAACTATGAATGAGCTGTCGTTAAGTTTTTTTATCTAGTAGTGTTACCATAACTTCTTTCCTCTTTTATTTGTTTATAGAAATAGCACTGATGCTTTTGCCATTTTCTGTACTAACGCGATATTTCAAACCAATGCAGATTTTCGAATAAAAATTTGCTACTTTTTTAAAAAAAGCGTTATTTAAAAACAAAAACTTTTAGCACTGCTGCTATGGCTAGATGATATTTCGTTTTTTTTATTTGGTTCTAAGTAAAAACTAAAAAATACCTGTTGTAAACGAGACGAAACTAATACGGAACGATACCAGTTGTTCAAAACTAAAATACCCGTATCTGTTTTAACCGGTCAGTTTTTCCCCGTCTCTAGTCCAACTACGTTTAAATTCATTAATTCAAAAATAAATGGTCTTGGATAAGGGTGCAGAGTCCGCGTGACCTCCATACAATTTGTTTTGATTTGTGTGGCAGTTCAACCATTCAAATAAAAATCTTAACTAACACTACAAAACTCAGTTTTCTATATTTTCAGTCACACTGACCAATTCAGCTGGCTGTCGGCATCGAACTGTACCTTGTACATTGTTGAAATTCTTTATATGATACTTAAAATAATGAAGCTTACCAACCATGGAGGTGGAACCAAAATGTTTCATTCTTTCGTGGAAATTTACAAGACTTATCTAACTGCCGGCCGGAGTGGCCGTGCGGTTCTAGGCGCTACAGTCTGGAGCCGACCGACCGCTACGGTCGCAGGTTCGAATCCTGCCTCGGGCATGGATGTATGTGATGTCCTTAGGTTAGTTAGGTTTAATTAGTTCTAAGTTCCAGGCGACTGATGACCTCGGAAGTTAAGTCGCATAGTGCTCAGAGCCAGTTATCTAACTACCCCCGTACGTGCGTTCCCAAAGTTAAGATTTCCTGGCGATCCAGAAGCAGTTGAATATATTCAAGAGCTGGGCATATGACAGTGACCTGTTGTGCTTAGAAATTAATACAAATTTAATTAACTTACAATTATGAATTTTTCTGTGTGAAATTTGTGTATACAGGGTGAACATTAATCAAACAGACAAACTGTAGGACCGGATTCCTGACTGGAAATGGAGCAAGAAAGGTCCTATGAGCATGTGGCTGGAAGTGAATGATGAGCCTACAACGACAACAATAGGTCCCAGAAGACAGTATAGAGCTGCATCACATCCACGTCACACCAGAGGTTCAAAGTTGCTTAAATGGGATCCAAGGCACGCGTTCACACGTCGCATCATGGACTGCCAGAGTCTTTCACACTTTCTCGCCTCTCTCCGAAAAGCATCACAGGCATCGCAAACACATACTGAAGGATCTGTACGTCAGGAACTGGTTAAGCATACACAACGCTTTTCGAATGTCCCCAGAGGCAAGAACGCTGGGGGTTTAAGTCCGGTGATATAGCAGGTCATGCTACAGGGTCTTCGCGTGCAATCCAGCGTCAGGAGAAGATGTTGCTGAGGTGTCGGCGAACTGTAATACGGAAGTAGGGGTGGTGCTCCCTCATGCAGAAACCACCTAACCTATCTTATTGCCGAAGGCACTTTCTCAAGCCGCGCCGGATTAGCCGGGCTGTCTCAGGCGCTGCAGTCATGGACTGTGCGGCTGATCCCGGCAGAGGTTCGAGTCCTCCCTCGGGCATTGGTGTGTGTGTTTGTCCTTAGGAGTATTTAGGTTAAGTAGTGTGTAAGCTTAGGGGCTGACGACCTTAGCAGTTAAGACCCATAAGATTTCACACACATTTTTAAACACTTTCTCAAGAAGCTTAGGCATTCATCAGGAATCCAGGTACGTTCCATCGTCGAGACGTTGCGGAATAATAAGCGGGCCAAGTGTGTGGCCGCCAAGAAACCTAGGTACACATTGATGCTGAATCGATGCTGATGAGACGCCTCAACCATTATTCTAGGATTGTCTGTAGCCCACAGGTGACTATTATGTAGACAGATGATGCCAGATATGGTGAAGGCTGCTTCATCGCTAAAGGGGACTGATATTAGAAATCCCATAATTGTGATGGCCAGGTGCAAAAACCTTCGTCAAAATCCTTCCCGTAGAGGGAAATCCGCTGCTGATAATCCTTGCACTCGCTGCAGGTAATAGGGATAGTAGCGGTTGTCGGACAGGATACACAAGTCATACTTTGGCTTACACCATGTTGGCAGGCCATTTTCCTGGAGCTTATACTAGGGTTCGTCTCAATATCCTGTAGAACCCGGTCCTCCAGATCTGGTGTACGCACAGTCCTCCGCCTCCCTGCACTTTCGTCTGTCTGAAAGGACCCATTATCACACAAACGCCAAAAAAGAGCTTGAAATGTTGTGTGATGTGGCTGATGTCTGTGAGGGTAACTGTTTTAGTATACCCGCGCTACCTCGATCCATTTGGCCGTACACAAACACCATCTCGACTTGTTACCAACATGAATACCGGACCATTCTGCTGCCTATAGTACGCTGCGTCAACCACACAACCTGCAACACACAAGGAACACACGGAACGTGGTCAGAGAAACTTTCGTTCGTCAGCCCCATTTACGGTTGCAACGCTGCATTTCCGAACACATATTTATGGGACCATTTATCCTCCATTTCCTGCCAGGAATCCGTCGCTGGTGATTGTCGATTTTATTAATGTTCACCATGTGTGCACTGTTAAAAAAAAAGTTTTTCTTCAGTGATGCGGTACTAGTCACACGCTACATAAAAAGTATGCGAATGCAACTGGAATGTACGGGGCCACTGGAGCGGTAATGGATTCCTGCCCGGCCAGATGTTGGGGCGCCCCAGCCCCTCACTGCCCGCCGGTGAGCCTTGGCTCCGGACATCTCCTCTCTCCTCGTGACAAGCCGGGAGCGCGCAATTAAGCGGCCCGGCCGGCGCCTCGGTTCGATGCCCAAACGGAGCAGCTGGGGCCCGCGGAGCCAATTAACGAATCAATCAATGAATCAAGCGCGACAGCGGCCGTCCCCAATTACCGCGACGTGCCGGCCCGGCCGGGACTCACTCCGTCTGCACGCCGCGGCACACATTCCGGATCAGTTTGGCGGCCGGCAGGGGAGCCCGAGGCCGCAGGGGCCATTCAGCCGCTCTTCATCCGCCCCATTGTTTCTCAGCTGGTGGCGAATATCAGCGAAGGAGGCGGTGTGACGCCGCCGGACATGCCCTTTCACTTGTAGACCGTCGATACTGAGCTCTGAGCCAATGGAGCGCAACGCTCTTGAACGTTTTACTCACAAGGGAACCTCCCCATCGCACCCCCCTCAGATTTAGTTATAAGTTGGCACAGTGGATAGGCCTTGATAAACTGAACACAGATCAATTGAGAAAACAGGAAGAAGTTGTGTGGAACTGTGAAAAAATAAGCAAAATATACAAACTGAGTAGTCCATGGGCGACATAGGCAACATCATGCATAATATGAACTCAGGGGCGCCGTGGCCTCGTGGTAGCGTGAGCAGCTGCAGAACGAGAGGTCCTTGGTTCAAGTCTTCCCTGGAGTCAAAATTTTACTTTATTTATTTTTGCATGGTTATTATCTGTCCGTCCGTTCGTTCATTGACGTCTCTGTTCACTGTAATAAGTTTAGTGTCTGTGTTTTGCGACCGCATCGCAAAACCGTGCGATTAGTAGACGAAAGGACGTGCCTCTCCAATGGGAACCGAAAACATTTGATCGCAAGGTCATAGGTCAACCGATTCCTCCACAAACGAGAGGTCCTTGGTTCAAGTCTTCCCTGGAGTGAAAATTTTACTTTATTTATTTTTGCATAGTTATTATCTGTCCGTCCGTTCGTTCATTGACGTTTCTGTTCACTGTAATAAGTTTAGTGTCTGTGTTTTGCGACCGCATCGCAAAACCGTGCGATTAGTAGACGAAAGGACGTGCCTCTCCAATGGGAACCGAAAACATTTGATCGCAAGGTCATAGGTCAACCGATTCCTCCACAGGAAAACACATCTGATATATTCTATACCACACTGGTGACGGCATGTGCACCACATGACAGGAATATGTTGCCGACCCACCTAACTTGTACACTTGGCGATTCTTCTACCTTGCCCGATTTAGGTTTTCTTGTGGATGTGATAATCACTCCCAAAGAAGTGATGGCACATAAACTGAAAATAAAAAATTTTCGCTCAATGGAAGATTTGAACCAAGGACCTCTCGATCCGCAGCTGCTCACGTTACCACGAGACCATTGCGCTCCTGCAATCCTATTGTCCTTGATGTTGGATACGTTCCCATGAACTACTCAGTTTGTATATTTTGCTTATTTTTTCACAGTTCCACACAACTTCTTCCTGTTTTCTCAATTGATCTGTGTTCAGTTTTTCAAGGCCTATCCACTGTGCCAACTTATAACTAAATCTGAGGGGGGTGCGATGGGGAGGTTCCCTTGTCAGATGCGTGGTGATTCTCTTCATCCTTGTCGACAGCATCCGCAGCACTGTGGGTATTACACTACTGGCCATTAAAATTGCTACACCAAGAAGAAATGCAGATGATAAACGAGCATTCATTGGACAAATATATTATACTAGAATTGACATGTGATTACATTTTAACAAAATTTGGGTGCATAGATCCTGAGAAATCAGTATCCAGAACAATCACCTCTGGCCGTAATTACGGCCTTGATACGCCCGCGCATTGAGTCAAACAGAGATTGGAAGGCGTGTACAGATACAGCTGCCCATGCAGCTTCAACACGATACCACAGTTCATCAAGAGTACTGATTGGCGTATTGTGACGAGCAAGTTGCTCGGCCACCATTGACCAGACGTTTTCAATTGGTGAGACATCTGCAGAATATGCTTTCCACGGCAGCAGTCGAACATTTTCTGTATCCAGAAACGCCCACACAAGACCTACAACATGCGGTCGTGCATTATTCTGCTGAAATGTTGGGTTTCGCAGGGATCGAATGAAGGGTAGAGCCAAGGGTCGTAACACATCTGAAATGTAACGTCCACTGTTCAAAGTGCCGTCAATGCGAACAAGGGGTGACCGAGACGTGTAACCAATGGCACCCCATACCATCACGCCGGGTGATACGCCAGTATGGCGATAACGAACACACGCTTCCAATGTGCGTTCACCGCGATGTCGCCAAACACGGATGCGACCATTATGATGCTGTAAACAGAACCTGGATTCATCCGAAAAAATGACGTTTCGCCATTCGTGCACCCTGGTTCGTCGATGAGTACACCATCGCAGGTGCTCCTGTCTGTGATGCAGCGTCAAGGGTAACCCAGCCATGGTCTCCGAACTGATAGTCCATGCTGCTGCAAACGTCGTCGAACTGTTCGTGCAGATGGTTGTTGTCAGGTAAACGTCCCCATCTGTTGACTCAGTGATTGAGACGTGGCTCCACGATCCGTTACAGCCATGCGGATAAGATGCCTGTCATCTCGACCGCCAGTGATACGAGGCCGTCGGGATCCAGCACGGCGTTCCGTATTACCCTCCTGAACCCACCGATTCCATATTCTGCTTACAGTCATTGGATCTCGACCAACGCGATCAGCAATGTCGCGATACGGTAAACCTCGATAGGCTACAATTCTACCTTCACCAAAGTCGGAAACGTGATGGTACGCATTTCTCCTCCTTGCACGAAGCATCACAACAACGTTTCACCGGGCGACGAAGGTCAACTACTGTTTGTGTATGAGAAATCGGTTGGAAACTTTCCTCATGTCAGCACGTTGTAGGTGTCGCAACCAGCGCCAACCTTGTGTGAATGCTCTGAAGAGTTAATCATTTGCATATCACAGCATCTTCTTCCTGTCGGTTAAATTTAGAGTCCGTAGCACGTCATTTTCGTGGTGTAGCAATTTTAATGGCCAGTAGTGTAGCTCGAACCAGTACGTTGAGAGCTGTTGTGTTGTGTTATGTGAGAATATGTAAGTGGCTGTAACACAGTGTCTGCACATACCCTGCGAGGGAACGAGGGACATTCAATATGTAATGCAACATTTTTTTTTCTGAAAGCAGATTGATTTTATTCAGGATTCCAATACAAGCAGTGTGGTTTTATTCAGGATTCCAATACACCGTGTTATTCCCGACGCTTTTTGCGACAATAGGCTTTTTTCAACATAGTCTCCCCTCAATGCGATGGTCTTACACAGGCAAGGCTCTTATGGTACCACTCCACTGGTCGAGGTCCCAACAAACGTCTCGCTGCGTCAGTAACCTCCCAATCGTCCACGTACTGCTTCCCGCGGAGTGTTCCCTTCATGAGGCCAAACAGATCTGGACTGCACCGTGGATGAGTTAGAATAGTCCAATGAGGTTTTGTGAGATGCTCTCGAGGACGCAGACTTGTGAGAGACCTTGTGTTGTCATGGAGAAGGAGAAATTCTGCGCGATAACCGTCTTTCTCGTTTACGTTGCTGACCTGTGCTGCTTGCCTGCTTCGTTGTTTGGTGCTCATACACTAGTATGACACAGTATTCTTATCTCTCCTACAGGGTGCTGAGGTTGAATGTGCGTGATAATAATTCGTGTGAGTACGAACATGATTTTTCATTATTGATAAAACACTAGTGTACCCAACGAATAACAAGACACACACACACAAATCCAACGCACTCAGTAACAGAGGCGGTAACCACTACCATTTTTTCAGGCCTACGTACATATTCCCACCGGATTATCAAGAGGGGGAAATGTTAGTTGATTAGGTATTATTTCCTAAGGTAGTAAGGGGGCTCTTACTCTTATAATCACGGATTTGAACTTTGGCAGACGAGAGGTAATTGTCGGTTAGACCGTGAGAGTGAGCGGATCGCCACTTCCTGCTACTTTTAAGGCGAGTACACCGTTCGCTTTTTACATATTTTTACGAGCTTCAAACAGGAGAGACTGCAGTAATGGATAGGAACTGTGATTGTTGTGTTCACATGCGAGCTGAGCTGGCAACCCTTCGCTCACAGCTTCAGACTGCTGCCAGGGGGCGACACTGTGGGGGACCGGACGCGGGGATGCGAGGGACGTCGAGCACGTCCCACGTGTCCCCCGTTCGGTCCGCTGCTGTGGCCGCCCCGGGTACTGCCTGCACTGAGGTTGACCCCTCACCCGTGGTCGAGTGGGAGATCATTCCAAAGTCTGGCAGGCAGCGAAAAACTTTTTCTGGGGCCGATCTTAGGGCCTCCCCGGTTCGTTTGACGAACATGTTGCAGGCGTTATCTGTGGCTGACGACGTCTCTGAGCCGGATACAGTCGTCCACCCCGTTGCAGAGGAAGCTTCTCAGCCCGCAAGGTCTGGGCGTTCACAGAGGGTGGGTTTGCTGGTAGTTGGGAGTTCCAACGTTAGGCGCGTAATGGGGCCCCTTAGGGATATGGCGGCTAAGGAGGGGAAGAAATCCAGTGTGCACTCTTTGTGCATTCCGGGGGGAGTCGTTCCGGATGTGGAAACGCTGCTTCCGGATGCCATGAAGATTACAGGGTGGAGCCAACTGCAGGTGGTGGCTCATGTCGGTACCAGTGACGTGTGTCGCTTTGGATCGGAGCAGATTCTCTCCAGTATCGGGCGGCTAGCGGAAATGGTAAAGACTGCCAGTCTTGCTTCCGAGATTAAGACGGAGCACACCATCTGCAGCATCGTCGATAGAACCGACTGTGGTCCTTTGGTGCAGGGCCGAGTGGAGGGTCTGAATCAGAGGCTCAGGTGGTTCTGTGACCGTGTAGGCTGCAGATTCCTTGACTTGCGCCATCCGGTGGTGGGTTTTCGGGTTCCGCTTAATAGGTCAGGAGTCCACTACACAGAGGAGGCGGCTACACGGGTAGCGGGGGCTGTGTGGAAGGGACTGGGCGGTTTTTTAGGTTACAAGGTCTCATGGAACCACATAAGGGGCGTCCGTCAGAAAGTGGGCAGGTAAAACACAGTAAGGTAGTTGTAGAAACGATTGGTACTGTAGTTGTCGTAGCTTTGTTTGGAAAGAACCAGAGCTCCAAGCCCTAATAGAAAGAACTGAAGCTCAAATAGGCGTAGGTACAGAGAGCTGGCTAAAGCCGGAAATAAGTTCAGCTGAAATTTTTTCAAACGATCTAACAGTGTTCAAAAAGGATGGATTAAATACAGTTGGTTGTTGAGTTTTTATTGCTGTCAGAGGTAGTTTCCCTTATAGCGAAATTGAAGTAGATAGTTAATGTAAAATAGTATGGGTAGAGGTTATACCTGGCAATCGGACTAAACTGTTAATTGGATCGTTTTACCGACTCCGCGACTCAGAAGACATAGTTGCTGAACAGTTCAAAGAAAACTTTAGTCTCATTTCAAATAAGTACCCAGCTCATACAATTATAGTCAGTGGTGACTTCAATCTCCCCTATACATGCTGGAAAAATTATACATTCAAAGCCGGCAGAAGGCATAAAACATCATCCGAAATTGTACTGAATGCTTTCTCAGAAAATTATTTTGAACAATTAGTTCATAAGCCCACTCGAAGCGTAAACGGTTGCGAAAGCATACTTCATCTTTTAGCAACAAATAATCCTGGACAAATAGTGAGTGTTGTGACGAATACATGTATTAGCGACCACAAGGCATTTGCTGCTAGGCTAAATACCGTAACACCTACAACCATCAAAAAGAAACGCAAAGTATATCTATTTAAAAAAGATGATAAAAATACTCTTAACGTCTTTTTAAGAGACAGTCTTCATTCCTTCCGATCTGATGATGCAAGTGTAGAAAAGTTGTGGAATGTTTTCAAAGAGATAGTATCAACAGCAATTGAGAGATATACACCACATAAATTAATAAGTGATGGTACTGATCCCCCATGGTACACAAAACGGGTCAGATCGTTGTTGCAGAAGCAACGAAAAAAGCATGCCAAATTTAAAAGAACGCAAAATCCGCAAGTCTGGCAAAGTTTTACAGAAGTTCGAAATATGGCGCGTACTTCAATGCGAGATGCTTTTAATAATTTCCACAACGAAATTCTGTCTCGAAATCTGGCAGAAAACCCAAAGAGATTCTGGTCAAACATAAAGCATACCGATGGCAAGACACAATCAATACCTTCACTGCGCGATATCAACGGTGAAGTCACTGATGGCAGTGCCACTAAAGCAGAGTTATTAAATACGGCTTTCCGAAACTCCTTCACCGAAGAAGACGAAGTAAATATTCCCGAATTCCAATCAAGAACAACTGCCAAGATGAGAAACATAGAAGTAGATATCCTCGGTGTAACAAAGCAGCTTAAATCACTTAACAAATGCAAGACCTCCGGTCCAGATTGTATACCAGCCAGGTTCCTCTCAGAGTATGCTGATAAAATAGCTCCATATTTAGCAATTATATACAACCACTCGCTCAAAGAAAGATACGTACCTAAAGACTGGAAAATTGCTCAAGTCACACCAATATCCAAAAATGAAAGTGGGAGTAATCCGCTGAATTACAGGCCTATATCACTAATGTCGATTTGCAGTAGGATTTTACAACATACAGTGTATTCGAACATTATGAAGTACCTCGAAGAAAACGATTTATTGACATATAGTCATCACGGATTCAGAAAACATCGTTCTTGTGAAACACAATTAGCTCTTCATACTCATGAAGTAATAAGTGCTATTGACAGGGGATGTCAAATTTATTCCATATTTTTAGATTTCCAGAAGGCTTTTTACACCGCTCCTCACAAGCGTCTTCTAATCAAACTTCGTGCCTACGGAGTATCGCTCAGTTGTACGACTGGATTCGTGATTTCCTGTCAGAAAGGTCACAGTTCGTAGTAATAGACGGAAAGTCATCTACTAAAACATAAGTAATATCCGGCGTTCCCCAAGCAAGTGTTATAGGGCCTCTATTGTTCCTGATCTATATTAACGACATAGGAGACAATCTGAGTAGCCGTCTTAGATTGTTTGCTGATGATGCTGTCATTTGCCGTTTTGTAAAGTCATCACATGATCAAAACGACTTGCAAAACAGTTTAGATAAGATATCTGTATGGTGCGAAAAGTGGCAATTGACCCTGAATAAAGAAAAGTGTGTAGTTATTCACATGAGTACTAAAAGAAATTACCTAATTTCGATTACGCGGTAAGTCACACAAATCTGAGGGCTGTAGATTCAACTAAATACTTAGGGATTACAATTACAAATAACCTACATTGGAACGATCAGATAGATAATATTGTGGGTAGAGCAAACCCGACTGTGATTCATTGGCAGAACACTTAGAAGATGCAACAGGTCTACCAAAGAGACTGCTTACGCGCTTGTCCGCCCTATTCTGGAGTACTGCTGTGCGGTGTGGGATCCGCATCAGATGGGACTGACGGATGACATCGAAATAGTACAAAGAAAGACAGCTCGCTTTGTACTATCGCGAAATAGAGGAGATAGGAGATAGTGTCACAGACATGATACGTGAATTGGAGTTGCAATCATTAAAACAAAGGCGTTTTTCGTTACGACGGGATCTTCTCATGAAATTTCTATCACCAGTTTTCTCCTCCGATTGCGAAAACATTCTGTTGGCACCCACCTACAAAAGTAGAAATGATCATCACCATAAAATAAGAGAAATCACGACTCCCACGGAAAAATTTAAGTGCTCGTTTTTCCCACGTGCCGTTCGAGAGTGGAACGGTTGAGAGACAGCATGAAGGTGGTTCACTGAACACTCTGCCAGGCACTTTATTGTGAATAACAGAGGAATCACGTAGATGTAGATGTCTGAAAATTCCAACTCTGTTTATTTTCAGGTGTCTGACATTTTATTACAAATTTAGATGTTATAATTGTACATAATCTGGAATTACTGGTCCATACTATTATCACTGCTGACCAATATTGAAATAACTAATTGGTCTCGCATTATCGATCTATCAATGGTCACCCTGTAGGGAGGCCGAAGGGAATTCATTATCACACACCACTGCACAGCCCTTCTATGTGCTGCCACGCCGAAGCACACCGCGAAACACTACGCGAAATGCCACTTCTACATAAATTAATGCAACTATGCGACCGCACAGAGCTGGGAAGCTACCCACAGAGATGCTTGAGGACGGAACTTTCAAGTGCGCTCATGAAACGAGCCAAAGAAGGGAAGCTGCGTTGCAAACTGTATCTACTATGATGCTCTGCATTTCACATCCTACAACCTTCCAGATGGAGCGTCTCCACACTGCGTCCTCTCCTTAACACATCCCGGCAACCGTCTACCCGCCACGCTACCGACCAGCCACCCCGGCCTTTGTTCGAAGCGCCAAGTTCCTAATGGCTGAAGGCCAACCTCCGCCCTCTAAACTCCTCAGAACCGATCTCTCCAAAATGTCGCAAGTAATCTCTGTGTTTTGCTTCCCTAGTTTCTCTTTTGAGAAGCCTACCGCCTCTACTGACAATCTTTTAAACAGCCCTTCACCTTCCTAAACCCAACACGTTCACACAGTATGCCCTTATACATTCTGGGAAGGTACAGGGAAGACGAGAAAGTGTGATACATTGAAAAAGTAATCGAAGTACAAACCTTAATTGCCTTCTAAATGTCCATTAGTTGGGTTATTCGTGAAGCGCACTCACAATACTGCTTCAGTTCGTTTGCATTTCTGTGGCAATGAACACGCTGAAGTCGCTTCTTCAACACTGCCGAAGTCACAACAGCGTGCGGCCGGCCGGCACGAGGGAGATCGGACACGTTCGGGCGACCTTGCGGTGGTGATGACAGACACCTCGCCCACCAAGACACCGTGCTTTTTTTCACTGCCAGATCTCAGTAGACATACTGCAAGCGTTTATAAATACCTGCGATGCTCTGGTTTCCGGCCAAAAGAAACTCAGTGAGCTCTCCTTGGAACGCACCTTTGTTACAGACGGGCTACCCATAGCGCCGCCACCTAGCAAACTACAGGAGCTTAAGCGGGATTATTCCACGATATCCCACGACAAATTTCGCATTTTTTCAAACAAAAAGAATGTTGCATTACTTATTTAACGCCCCTCGTATTAATAGGATACAATATCCTATGGACTGAAGGAAGTACAGAGAGCAGACGGTAAAATGGTGAGTGAACCCCAAGAAATAGTGAGAAGATGGGGAGAATATGTAGAATGGCTATACGCTAAAGACAGCCGACCAAGTGAAGAAGACCTTGGGATAGAAGAAGAAGAAGATAAAGTTACAGATGATGACAAAGGATATGCAATAGTAACTAGTGAGACTGAAGAATCTATGAAGGAGATGAAAAATGGAATGGCAATGGGAACTGATGAGTTTTCTGCGGAACTGTTAAACGTCATTGGAGAAAGAAGGGACAATGGAGTTGATCGAATTCTGTAATCAAATATACATGACAGGAAAATGGCCAATGGACAGAAAGTATCTTAATACACATAGAAAAGAAAAAGAACAACAAAAAGTGTGAGGAACATAGAACAGTGAGCCTGATATCGCATGCAACCAAAGTCTTGCTGAGACGCTCAACAAAAGGCTATATGGAAAGCTGAATTTCGTAATAGGAGATGAACAATTTGGGTTCAGGTGAGGAGTGGAAACTAGAGATGCCATGGGGCTACTGAGAGTGATAGGTACATGGAGAAGAAAAGGAAGGTGTAAGAAGGCTTTTCACTGTGTCAGGTGGGACAAACTGATGGAAATCCTAAGGAAACATGGGGTTGACTGGAGGGATAGACCGCTAATTAGAAATTTCTATTTGAACCAGAGAGCAAGAGTAAGAATAGGAGGAGTGACGAGTGAAGAAATTGAACTGGGAATAGGGGTAAGACAAGGTTGTTGTTTATCACCAACACTATTCCATATATATCTGGACGAAATTATTAGTGAAAGTTTTGATGGAAGGAGAGGAGTTTGTATAGGGGTCGGAGAGTGGAGTGTATAAGATTTGCAGACGACATGGTTGTGATGGCAGAGAGTGTAAGAGAGAAGGAACAAATGTTAGATGGTATAAACACAAAATTAGAAGAATATGGAATGAAGATTAACAAGAAGAAAACGTAAAGCATGGTAATTGGAGGAAAGGGGAGAAAATGCAGTATGAAAATAGGACGAGAGGAAATAGAGCAAGTGAGTAACTTCAATTACTTGGGAAGTGTAATAATGAATGATATGTACTGCTCAGCAGAAAGTAGAAAAAGAATTAAAAAAGAATTCAAGAGGAAACAGAAATTACTTTGTGGACCACTAAACAAACATCTGAGGAAAAGACTTGCCAAATGTTACATCTGGAGCCTTGCACTATATGGTGCGGAGACCTGGACATTGAGAAAGGAAGTTGAAAGAAGATTGGAGGCACTAGAGATGTGGATATGGAGAAGAATGGAAAAAGTGAAGTGGGGAGACCGAGTAAGGAATGAAGAGGTATTAAGAAGAGCTGGAGAAGAAAGAAACATGCTGAAAGTCATCATAAAGAGAAAACGAAACTGGATTGGACATTGTTTGAGGAGGGACTGTTTATTGAAGGAAGGAATAGAAGGAATAGTGGATGGAAAAAGAGGAAGAGGAAAAAGAAGATATCAAATGCTGGACAATATCAAGGGGGACAAATATTCAGAAATGAAAAGACTGGCTATGGACAGACAAAAGTGGAAGAGGCTCAACCCATGACAAGACCTGCCGTAAGGCAGAATAGCATACTACTACTAATATCTTCACACGTCATATATACTGATGAGCTAAAACACCATTTTTCCGCGTGCTTTGGAATCCACGAGTCCTCGGTTGGTTTTCGGAATATGTGGCATGAGGTCACTACTTCACTTGTCCGAGGATACCTACTTGCAAGTCACTCGTGTTGGCAGCTATTCTTGATTCGAATTCTGGAATATTTACTTCGTCTTCTTTGGTGAAGGAATTTCGGAAGGCTTTATTTAATAATTCTACTTTAGCAGCATTGACATCGATAGTATTTCCATTGCTATTGCGCAGAGAAGGCATTGATTGCGTCTTGCCGCTAACACTTTTTTGAATGGATGTGTAATTTCTGTTCGTCTCGTATCGTATTTTCTTCAGCGCTGTAGCGGTTCTTTCTATGTATGGTCCAAGTTTCATCGAGCTGTGTTACTGGGAACATCAAATGAGAGCTACTTTCGCACTCCAGTGTCTGTAGGTAGCTGTTTCACTGACTACAAAAAGAAACCTCATTTTATAGCAAGTTACATTGCACACCGATATTGCCGTTATTGTAAACATTAAATGGCTACATTTGGTATACGTTACAGGAATTCTGAATTTGTGTCAAAATTGTATGTGATTGGGTATTCTTAGTACTTTGACTAAGACCAGCATCCGAAAATACACTATAAAAATCTTTTACCTTTAAGTAATAAATTTCAGTGTCAGCCAATGTTGTTAAGCGCGGCGTGGATAAATGGCACTGCCTACTCTGTTTTTGGTAAGATTTTGTTTTCACGGATCACACAGGAGTGATACTTACAGGGCTGTAGTGTTTTTGTGAAATATATTGGCAGCTGCAAATACGAACGACCATCAGTTTTATACGGGAATGACGACAGTGAAAATTTGAACCGGAGCATGACACGAACTTCCTTCGGATGAGTGTGCATGTCCAAGGGAATACTGCATCGTTCTTCTTAACAACACAAGCACTGCTATATCGTATCGTTTCTAGCGTATTCGCAGAGTCCATACACAATACCAGTTATTGAAAATTTTGTAAGTAGGCTTTCGTGGAATCACTGACGTCTCTGTCTTTTCGAACTTCTGCTTCATCATGTTTCTCAGCATTTATGAGGCGCTCTTCCGCGAGTCAGACAAACCTGTGACCATTCGTGCCGTCATTATTTGTTTATATTCAGTATCCCTAATTAGTCTTTTCTGATACTGATCCCACACACTGGAACAATGTTCTGATGACGGGCATACAAGTGTTTTTAAGCAGTATCCTTTGTAGACTGGCGGCATTCTCTCAGTGTTCTACCATTGGACCGAAGTCTGTCAGCTGCTTTACCTACCATGCGCAGGTATTTTCTAGGAGATGCCTTATTATAACTGTAGCTCGTTAATACAGTAATCATTGTTGTTGCAGTGGTCTTCAGTTCGAAGACTGATTTCATGCAGGCCTCCACGCTGCTCTTCCTGTGCAAGCATCTTCTTCTCCGAATAACTACTGCAACCTACATCCTTCTGAATCTCTTACTGTATTCATCTCTCGGTCTCCCTGTCCAATTATCCTCATCACTTCCCTCAAATATTAAACTGATGATCCCTCGATGTCTCATAATGTGCCCTCTCAACCAATCCCTTCTTATAGACAGGTTGTGGCAGACATTTCTTTTCTTCCCAGTTCTATTCAGTACCTTCTCATTAGTTTCGGGACATACCCATCTAATATCCAGCACTCTTCTGTAGCAGAATGCTTCAAAAGGTCTGTTGTCTTCTTGTCCAAAGTGTTCATCGTCCAAGTTTCACTTCAATACAAAGCTACTCTTCAGACATATACCTCCAAATAAGACTTCCTAACACTTAAATTTATATTCGGTGTTAACACATTTCCTTTCTTCAGAAACGCATTCCTTGCCGTTGCCTTCTACGTTTTATATCCTCTCTACTTCTGCCATCATGAGATATTTTACTGTTCAAATAGCAAAACTAGTCTATTACTTTTAGCATCTGATTTCTTAATATAATTCCCTCAGAATAACTTGATTTAATTCCTCTGCATTCCGTTACCCTTGATTTGCTTTTGTTAGTGTTCATCTTATGTTCTCCTTTAAATATATTATCCATCCCGTTCAACTGCATATCCTAGTCCTTTTCTGTCTCTGACAGAATTTCAGTGTGAAATTACAATGAAATCAAGATCAGTACTGCTTAGAGACGTCGATAAAATATCAATGGGGACAGTTGAAAATGTGTGACGGCTCCCGCCGGAGGTTCGAGTCCTCCCACGGGGATGGTTGTGTGTGTTGTTCTTAGCATCAGTTAGTTTAAGTAGGGTGTAAGTCTAGGGTCCGATGATCTCAGCAATTTTTCTTTTGTTTCTTTTATTGCTTGCTCAATATACAGATTGAATAACATCGGGGATAGGCTACAACCCTATCTCACTCCCTTCCCAACCACTGCTTCCCTTTCATGCCCCTCGACTCTTATTACTGCTGTCTGGTTTCTATACAAATTGCAAATAACCTTTTGCTCCCTGTATTTTACCCCTACAACGTTCAGAAATTTATTTTCCAGGCAAAATCTTTCTCCAAATCTAGAAATACTATAAACATAGGATTTCCTTTAAGTAACCTACCTTCTAAAGTAAGTTTTAGGGTCAGTATTGTCTCATGTGTTACAACATTTCTCCGAAATCCAAACAGATCTTCCCCGAGGTCGGCTGCTACAAATTTTTTCCATTCTGCTGTAAATAATCCTTGTTAGTAATTTGCAGCCATGCTTATTAAATTTATAATTCGGTAATATTCACACTTATCAACACCTGCTTTCTTTGAATTTGGAATTGTTACATTCTTTTTTAGATGTGAGGGTATTACCCATGCCTCGTTTAGCTTGCACATCAAGTGGAATGGTTCTTTCAGGGCTGCCTCTCCCAAGGATATCAGCAGTTCTGAAGGTATGTCGTCTACTCCAGGGGCCCTTTTTCGGCTCAGGTCTTTCAGTAGTCTATAAAATTCTTATTGGAGTATCACATCCCCTTCTTATCTTCATCTTTTTCCTATTCCCTTTCTATAATATTTCCTTCAAGTTCATTCACGTGGTATAGTCGCTCTATATATTCCTTCTAACTTCCAGCTTTCTCTTCTTTGCTTAATACTGCTTTTCTATCTAAGCTCTTAATATTCATTAAGCTGCTTCTCTTTTCTCTCAAGAGCTCTTTAATTTTCCTGTTGGTAGTTGTTATACATTCATCTACTGACTTGCATTGGTACTCTAGCCATTCCTCCTTAGCGATGATGAATTTCTTATCAGTTTCAAATTTGAGATGTTTACATTTCCTTTGGCCTGCTTCAATTGTTTTACGTTTTTCTTACATTTCCTCCCTTTATCACTTAAGTTCAATATCTCCTCTCGTATCCAAGGATTTCTGCAAGGTTTTGTCTTTTTATCAATTTGATCCTCTGCCCCCTTCGATATTTCATCTCTCAAAGCCAGTGATTTCTCCTCTACTGTATTTCTTTCTCCTTTTTGCTCCCTTTGAAACTTTCAACAACCTCTGGTTCTTTCAACGTAACCAGGTCCCATCACCTTAATTTCCTATATCTTTCCGAATTCTTTAGTTTTAATCTACATAACACTATATTTCTGCGTATTGTGCTGTCTACAATTAAAACTGCAACATCCTCAATGACTGTTTTCAGTGACACAAGGGTATAACGTGTGCATATTGAGGGACTGTAGTGTTAGTGATACATTTGTTACGATCATCGGCTATCAGATGGCGCTCAGAGGGGTATTTGTGCACACTATGTTTTTACTCCGCAAACTGTGCTGAGTTTAGCCGTGAGGAGTGTGTGCAACATTCATTCTAGGATACAATCACTCCCCACCATCGAGTACCTACTCCTGCTCAACAGTTTCAGCCATTTAAACAGGATCACATTGTGGGCCTGCGGGAAGCTGGATTGCCGCCCATGTTCGGCATAATGTATTGGTTGTGTGCCGCTGCTTTCACCAATGATCTGAGGAACTTTCTCACAACCGTAGAGCCGATTTTGGACACGCGTGTAGCACGGACACACGTCATGATAGACGCATTGTGCCAGCAGAGGTTGCAGACAGAACATCATCATCCAGGGGCGAAATCCGACTATATGTTGCACTTTCTGGACCATCAGGGATAATTGTAACGATGTGCTTGTAGCAGAAGATCACGTGTGCCTTTGGTCAGGCTACAACTGTCTCTAACGCACCGCCAAGCATAGCTTTTTCGATCTTGTGAAAGCGTTCTCTGGAGAGTAGAATGGCACTCTCAGAGTCAGTTCTGGCTGTTTGCGTGTGATGGCCGTATACGCGTATGATGTAGACCTGGTGAGCTGTGTATACCAGCCTGCATTCTCCCGCAACACACAGGTCCGCCCCAGGTTTCATGGTATGGGGAGGGGACATCAGTTACAACTCGCGGTCACATTTGCTATTTCTGCATGGTAAAATAAACAATACCCGCTACACTATACAAGTTGTTATCCCCATGCTACTGGCGTTCTTTCGACAAGAAGGTGATGTGCTTTTTCAGCAGGGCAGTGTACGTCCACATAAGGCTGCTGCGATGGCTAACAACTGCCCTGGCCAGCGAGACCACCAGATTTCTCATCGAGTGGACACGTATTGAACGTGGTGGGGTGGGAACATCCTCCTTCTGCAAGTTCTACAAGAACCATTGCAACAAGAGGCGCAACGTGTTTGGGATAATCTATCGCAGGATGCCATTAGGCACTTTTAAGATCGTTTGCGTGTTCCCACCAGGAGGACAGGAGGGGTGTTCACTTTGTATTTATGTGCCTGTTTTGCACTCTATGCTGTAGCATCTGTGCTCATTTGGTCCGAACTTGATATCGTATATCCTACGAGGGTAATCCCAAAAGTAAGGTCTCCTACTTTTTTATAAGTGCAGAACTCTGTTTGTGTGGCAGTTGGTCACACTGTTATGAAGAGTGCTTCACGCGCTGTGTGTAAACGTGGCGCACGCCGCGCTGAGGCGCTCAGTCTTGGCTTTGCAGCCATTGAGTGAGAATTGCGCTCAGTTATTCGGTTTTTGAACGCAAAGGGCACTGTGCCGATTGAAATCCATCGCCAATTGTATAGTGAGTCGTGCATGGATTTCAAAAATGTTCGTAAAGTGATGTAGAGAGTTTGCAGTTGGTCGGACCGAAATTCACAACAAGAAAAGGAGCGGGAGACCGTCAGTGTCTGAGGAGACAGTGTTGAAGGTTGAGCAAAGCATGCGTGAAGATCGGCGGGTGACCCTGGATGATCTCTACACGTTGGTTCCTGAGGTTTCCCGAAGCACCGCTCACAGAATTTTAACGGAAACATTGAACTACCGGAAGTTGTGCGCAAGATGGGTGCCACACATGCTGACTGAGGACCACATGCAGCAACGAGTTGATGTTTCCCGCGCATTTCTTCACCGCCTTGAAGCCGAATTGCCACGGGCTACGAAACCTGGGCATACCACTTTACACCTGAGACCAAGCAACAGGCACGACAAAGACGCGAAAATTGAGACAAAAACAGTCTGCCGGTAAAGTCATGACAACCGTTTATTGGGCTCGGAAAGGGGTATTGTTGGTCGTCTTTATGCCCACTGGGACCACAATTGAATCTGACAGGCACTGTGAGACTCTGAAAAAACTCAAACGGGCAAATCAGAACCGGAGAAGAGGAATGTTGAGCATGGGCGTACACATTCTCCATGACAACCCTCGCCCACACATCGCTCAGCAAACCGTTGCTCCCCTACAACAGTTTCAGTGGAACATAATTACCCACCTATAGTCCTGACTTGGCTCACAGTGACTATC
This sequence comes from Schistocerca serialis cubense, assembly GCF_023864345.2. Classification (NCBI taxonomy): domain Eukaryota; kingdom Metazoa; phylum Arthropoda; class Insecta; order Orthoptera; family Acrididae; genus Schistocerca; species Schistocerca serialis. Next base: position 566,405,842 of record NC_064645.1, read on the forward strand.
ACATGTTCCTAAGTAAAAAGAACATTTGGCTGGAAAGCGATTCAGCACCGACGATGAGGTGAAAGAAGAGGTTCATAACTTTCTGAAGAGCATGGCGGCGAGCTGGTATGACATGGGCATACAAAAACTGCCACAGCGTCTACAAAAATGCATTGACAGAAATGGTGATTATGTCGAAAAACAGCTAAATGTTCAAGTTGTAAACTGATGTAATCCATTGTAGAAATAGACAGGTCTATGAACTTATAAAAAAAGGAGACCTTACTTTTGGGATTACCCTCGTACAATAATGAATTGACCGGTCGGAATGGCCGAGCGGTTCTAGGCGCTTCAGCCTGGAACCGCGCGACCGCTACGGTCGCAGGATCGAATCCTGCCTCCGGCATGGATGTGTGTGCTGTCCTTAGGTTAGTTAGGTATAAGTAGTTCTAAGTTCTAGGGGACTGATGACCTCAGATTTTAAGTCCCATAGTGCTCAGAGCCATTTTAACCCTTTGAATAATGAACTACCTGTTATCTCAATTGTCAATAATACGAAATTGTCCTCATAGATGCAGCGTTTTTTCCATCAACATTTAACGCAAGTTGGCGATCTTTGTACCACATTGAATAACATTTCAATAGTTCTAGTTAATACTACGAAAAATACGGGTAAACAAATAGAACTAGATGAGTATTTAAATCTCACTTTTATGGTAACTGGGAATGGAGCTGTAATACCGAAACTTAACGAATTCCGAAAAGAAAGTAAATGTACGGGTTGTGTTTTAGCGAACCACTTTCTCCATTAAAACAACTTAAAAAGTTCAACATTTGTATGCTCCTAACAATATCTGAGCAAAAGTGTTGTTTTTTATACCCAACTTCAGACACATCATAATTGTATATGAGAAAGTTGTCATTGTATGTATTTAAGAGACCATGGGTCTCGCACAAAAATGTATTGAAAATTTCAGCAAATAGCACATGACTGCGAAGACTAGGCAACTAGTTCCTCTTGTAGTCACTCTAGCTGACTGTTGTTAACAGATAACAAAATTTTTTGTTGAATCTATGAAAAGCTTCTCGATAAATATTCTTGTGTATTTTCATATACGATATTACCTGAATAAATCATAGGTATATTTATCTTCGCTCGTAAGACCGTCCGACTGATTTTCGGTCGGTACATGAGAACATAAACTTTGAATGAAGGACGCAAATATAATTCCAAATAGTTACATGTGACCCACAGATATATTAAATTATAGGAAAGCTGTTCCGTGGGTGTACTGGGTCAAAATAATATTAAACACGGAACATGTAGAGTCAGTGTATTATCTTTGCAGAGAGACGCAGTGTTATGTCTGTGATCTTAAAATGAATGGCTTTGCCATGGGTAGAAATAAGCGTCAACAGTGCACCGTGGGCGTAGTTTCCTTAATGTAAGCATTAAATAACTAAAATTCGCTGATGCCTTAGTTGCATTTCTTTTCCTTTTTCTTTATTACTGTAGTACTGTCAACAATGCTTCATTGCGAGTCTTAGTTCAAATGGGGTTTGAATTCTATGATATGATTTCATTGCGTACCCTAAATAGCCATTTACAGATATTAATATTTGTTAATTCAAGTATGGAAAAAGTAGGCCTATTACCAGTGGGATTCGTTGGAATATTATTTCATAAAAAGCCTTCAATAACTGTAATTTGCAGTGAAACATTACTAAATGACGTGCCACGTCCTGTTTTTTCGGGATGTATAGCGACATCCGAGGTTTTAGTTGCCACAGCTTCAGTTTAATTGTATATTTCTCCCTATTCACGTCGTACAAAGTTATGTTTACCTATGCCGCCGTGTATTTATCTTTCTAAGGACACGTCATTCCGAACGCAATTCTATCATTTGTTCTTATGCTACGTAATAAGTGAACATCACCCGTTGCCAACTGCTATGACGTACGGCGCATGTTTTTCTAAAAAAATATTCTTTTTTGCTAAGGATATGACAGGTTTTATTATTAGCAATTGTAGATTTTATTATTACATACATGCCAGTATTTTTTTTTTCTTTACGTAAAATATATTCATCGCTTGTAATCGGTTTCTGACGTTTGTTAATGTTCAGCTACATTTCTACCAGAAAGGAAGTTTTATACATTTTGCTGTGGATTTCCGACGCCAATAATATGCGTAGCAGCAAGATGATTGTTGCTATCATGTCTTGGCAGAAGCCATCGTAGTTCACTTAGTGCTTGACACAGATGCATGTTCAGTTTCAATCGATAAAGTGTCTTTCTGCAGCGATAAGTACTATAATTTTTAAATTATCAACAATTATGTAAGACTGGTAAAATACTTCCTACACATTAGACGACCGTGCGTTGTGTTACTAAAAATTTTGTTCATCCGAAATAGAAATGATATGATTTTCAAACTTTTATGAAGCTTAGGTGTAAAACATTCTGCGATTGACTGCCGCTTAGCAAGAAGAGAAGAGCCGTAAACTTGCTGTCAGAAACAAGTGGTGTTAACCACATGCATTCTTCACTTCATTAGTTCGTTCTTAAATTGTGCCGTTTCGGGAGGTATTTGGAAGCGATATACTGTTTTCAGAGGTAGAGTAGTCACGTTGGCTTGCTCTGTGAGGAGATTTATAGTTGACCTCACTGCATTCATACATATTCTAATTGCTTCGAACTGGTTTCTGTCCAAAATTTGCAGTAAAGAGTGAGCTGGTAAACCGAACAGGATGTATCTCTAATTCATTAGCGGATGTTCAGCGTGTAGTACTGCGTTACGAACGCTCGTGAGTCTGCACCTCACCGACATGCTGATGATACGTTTGCTTTTCGGTTTTGTACGTTAAATTTTTCAAAAAGTATAATGTAAACTAGTGGTCAATACTGAGATTGAAATGAAGAAACATTTTATCAGTAGAGATTAGTTTTTAAAACAGGTTCTATTAATGACACCCGTGATTTTTATTTCTTTCTTTCTTTTACGATTTCTTACCATAGTGTCATTTCAGCATCCTCTCAATCCAGTTTCTTGTCTACAGGTTATCACAATACAATAATGAGGTTGCTTCGGAAGGGTGCAGTACTACTAATCACAATGCTGTGGAAACCTTGAAGGATAAATAGGAGCAGCAGGTAGGTGAACAATACTTATTCAACTTTTTGGCAAATAATGTTATGTTCTCAAGTCTTTTTTAATCCTACATTTACGATTCTAAGAATTCTCTCTCTCTCTCTTTGTGTGTGTGTGTGTGTGTGTGTGGGTGGGTGGGTGGGTGGGTTGGTGGGTGGGTGTGTGTGAGAGAGAGAGAGAGAGAGAGAGAGAGAGAGAGAGAGAGAGAGAGAGAGAGGAGGGAGGGGGAGGAAGAGCCAGAGGGTGCAGATAGACCTATAATAGATGTAATTTGTATTATAGGCTACGTTTTTTCCTACCTTTATTTATCAGAGGCTCACTTCTCACTGAATGGTTGATGTCCGGAGGGTACAAATAAGAAAGAAAGTTAATATGTTCTATGTTGGACGCTCGGAACTCGACTTTCTACATGTCAGACAAACAGCAACAACAGACTAGTAGTATGACTTTGAAATTTTGTGAGCCAGAGTCCCTACTAAAAGCTTGGAAATGATAACATACCAAGAACACTAGAACCTTTTTATAAACGATTGTTTTTATTTGTTAATTTAATCGCCTTGCTTGCAGTAAAAATTATATGTAAAAGTAAGCACTGCATCACTTACCAAATGAAATATTGAACTGAAATGTACTGACAATGAAAGATGTACTAACTACAGGATGATTCAAAAGCTAGCGAAGAAATTGAAGAAGCTGATCGAGGAGTCAGAAAACAACAGCAGTGTAAGAGGAACTAATAGTCTTGGAAGAAGACCTAACCAGTGCAAGGTTTAGAATGCCAGGAGCAACAAGGATAGCCAATGAATAGGCGCCTGAGTTTAACGAAGATGATGTTCTGTTTCCGTATACGTACGTTTGTATGTAATGGGACGCAGTACCAGCACAACTTTTGTCTGCAAGTACTTGTCGTCCTCGTATTCTAGGCGTTGATCGGAACGGGTTGTCCAATTACATGACTACTCCTCTCGCGTGATCTACTGCCCATTGAATTTATTTATTTGTTTTTTCTTGTTGGGAGCGGGGCAAGGGGGCATAATAAAAGCATCACGTACTTAACACCAGTTCCTGACAAACACTTCTCGCCAGAATACTTACAGCTTCTGATGAGGTTCGTGCGATCCTAGTGTGACTGGAAGGATACACCACAAATTTCTGCTGTGTTACGCCTTTGCTGAATATGGTGGTCGTCGTTTTCGACACCTTGCGCAAAGTGCGACGTTGTTGAAAAAGAGTGCATTATCTTTACTCAACTTAATCGCATCTGTGCACTGATTGCCCCTGTTGTTCCCGACATTCCACAGCTTTCACTGACTCAGGATTACTTCTAACACCATACATTTCTATTCCAAAGTGCTGTATTTTGACTCCTCTACCAGCCCCTTCAGTTCGTGTGCAACATTTTCAGTCATCCTGTAGATAACTTGCATAACAAAGATAGCACAATATTTATACTTACAGTATGTATTCTTTTTATCTTTAAAATGAACTGACAGAAAGAAAATTTAATTATAAAAATACCGACAGTATATTTTTGTTACAGGTAAACAAGTGATTTGCCAGTAAATTCAAACTTAGGTTAATTCCAATAACCAAAAACGAACGCATACCTGAAACACAACATTGTTATCTTTATAGCATGTGCGTTTGTTTATGGCATCTGTCTGGTAGCATTATCAATCACACCGTATCCCACGAACGGCGAAGAGCGTAACTTGTAACGTGCATGTCGTCGAAATTAATAACCGATACTGTACACAATGTCCAGTTTAATACTAAGGAAGTTTTTTTTTTCTCGCTTAAGATCTGAAAATTCAAACTGTGCCTTGCCACTACTACTGTTCCAGGCTTATACCCGTACACCCTAGTCGGTTTTTACATTCTCGAAACATTTGTTCGCTTTTAATATCCATAAAACAGTCCTACTACATTTGGACATTTTATTGGACATTTTATTGCACATGAGGTAAGGCAGACCTTAGTCCATTTGTTCTGGCGCAGTCCACATACTGCTAATTAGACTCATAACATTGTTTTAGCATGTTTATCGTCTGGTTTTCAGTATTTAGCAGTAGTCGTGATTGCAGAGGAGCTTAAGTCGTCAACAGAATTCACACTAATATTATTTAGTTCCTAATGACAAGCTACCAAGGTATAGTAAAGGAGGGATAATCTTATAGAACGCCACAAAATACCGAAAAATGAAGGTAATAACAGCAACAGGCATAAACTGTTTTTGTGGTGTCACCGCCAGACACCACACTTGCTAGGTGGTAGCTTTAAATCGGCCGCGGTCCATTAGTACATGTCGGACCCGCGTGTCGCCACTGTCAGTGATCGCAGACTGAGCGCCACCACACGGCAGGTCTCGAGAGACTTACTAGCACTCGCCTCAGTTGTACGGACGACTTAGCTAGCGATGCAACACTGACGAAGCCTCGTTTATTTGCAGAGAAGATAGTTAGAATAGCCTTCAGCTAAGTCAATGGCTACGACCTAGCAAGGCGCCATTAGTAACATTGCCTGAATCTACAGAGTCCCACTTGTATCGTCAAGAGCGATGTACAACAATGATGGATTAAAGTTAAGTATTCCAGCAGCTACGTACTTTTCTTTATAGCATTCTTTACGTATCCTGTTTCAGACCTATCTCTAGCCTGCGTGAGTCTAACGCGTGCCTTTCGGCTACTTCCGAGTGGCGTGGCTTTCTTGTTACGCCACAACAGTTTTTACGCTTAATTTCCATAGAATTACGTAAAACGTGTTTGCATTAGATAGAAATGAACAAAAGTATTTGCAAATATTGGCACAAAGTTGCTGAAACATGTTTGATGATGTATAAATAATGGTTGTTTGCATAATGGGCATACCTAAAATCAACTAATTATTGCCCTAACAGTTGCGAAGAGTCGTTCTCAATCTGTGTTATAGTTTTTATTGTAACTTTATACTCGAACCTGACTCGCATCCCATAATTTTCTGATCTATTGGGTGAAGTTGCATGACGTTTCACGTGTGGTGATTAGAATCTGTTACGCTAAAGCGCATACATTATCCCATGTAAGATTGTAATGCCGTAGCACCGTAATGGAAGTAAATTTCTGCTTCAGTTTGCATTAAATGAAATTTTTAAATTTAACGTTGTTCACAGTTTTGTTAATGTGGCTCACATTAATTTCAGGAAGTGCAGTTCTTTTGTAAGAGATGCTTCCACATCTTCAACATGCAATAGGAGCTTTGCGTTTCTATAATTCCAGTGCGCAAAATTATAGGTGTTTCGCACTGTTATAAAAATGTTTTGTCAGAGGCTGTCTGCAAGCGCGTGCAAGACAAGGAAGATTCAAAAAGTGTTTTGAAGTCGTCAGAGACACGAACTGTTTCGAAGGTGGAATTTCAACAAACAAACAAAAATGTTTATATGTGTGTGAAATCTTATGGCACTTAACTGCTAAAGCCATCAGTCCCTAAGGTTACACACTACATAACCTAAATTATCCTAAGGACAAACACACACGCCCATGCCCGAGGGAGGACTCGAACCTCCGCCGGGACCAGCCGCACAGTCCATGACTGCAGCGGCTGAGACCGCTCGGCTAGTCCCGCGCGGCGTGGAATTTCAAACTGAACTCAAGATTCGTGAGAGGTTATGTGAGAGTCTTGTAATGTCATATCCCAGAGGCAACTTTGCAAAATTCGAGGCTTAACAGAAACTAAAACCCATTACATTTGCGGGTCATCAAGAATTTTAAATTAGGTTTTCTAAAGCGAGGAATATTTTAGACGCTGTTAAACGAATTGCAGACATCGAGACGTACTGCTCCTTAGTGGAATTGTAGACGTACATAGTTGCAGCATCCAGACAATGAAGTCACGAGCAACACAGGGAACTTCACGCTTCAGCTAATCGTAACAACGCGATGCTAATACACTGCATCTTCTATTCCTGATCGGTTTCTGTCACAGATTGTGTTGCCAAATGTCTCGATTATGGAGGGATGTCCCGATTTGTAGTAGTGTCGCGACCCATCCGGCGTAAGCCTTACACAGTACGTCGAATCGCCCGGCTTTTGGGTCTGCTAACAATTGGCCTATAATGCGCATTCACCCCAAAAGTAGTCGGGAGACATGTTTTTCTGTGAGTACTTGGCGAACGTTTTCGTAGGCCTTGGAGTTCCGTGTATTCGATGTTTTTGTCAAACATAGAGCATGTTTGACAAATAATAGAAATTTTGACTGACAGAAAGTATGACAAGATGGCGGACGCTGTTTGTGTTGATGTTTCACCGCTTGTGTTCAGTGAAAATGATTTTATTTCACTTTATCTCACTATATCGCGAGTTTCCACGACTATGGAAACTACGCTGAAAGGTAAAAACAAAACAGCGTCATCAGTTATCAAAATGGAAGATGTGTCTCATCTTTCCCACCCTTATATTACGCGGGAAGTGGTTAAAAAAAAACATGTTCCACGCACAACATACAAGCTCGAATGCAATCAAATAAGAAAAAATAAAAGTTCTCCCTTCTTCCACAGACGACGTAGGCTATATGTTCCCACATTGTGGTATTTTAATCAACTTTCATTGGAGAACGAAGTAGAAGAGGATACATTTTCGAATATTTGTCTTTTTTCGGTGTGAGTACCGAGTAGCTGTAAACAGAGTATTAAAAGTTCTACAGTCGTTCGCAGAATGCTGGTGTAATCGTCAGATTCCGAGTGTAACTTTCCCGTTAACAGGTATTATGTGTATATTTCTCTCTCATTTTGGCTCCATGACCCAGCGTCTTTTCATCATCATCACCGTCTTCTTCTTCTCCTTCTTCCTCTTCTTTAAGCACAATACCAGAGTCAACGCTAGAAATACTTTACCTACATTTGTAGTCATTCCCACTAGCGTTAAAATACGGAATACAACATCAGCGTCTGCTTCAAAAATGGGGTTAAATTGACTGAATTTGTTGATATGTGGACTGGATTGTTAGACAAATCCGTGGCTAAATAAGGGCGAATTTGACTAACAGGTTTAATCTTTAAAGAAAGCCTTAAGTATGTCCTCCTAAACCGCCAGATGTAAACGGTGTCTGTAATGGTTGTGGGGCTTCCGGTAAGCTTGGCTGTTCATAGTGGGCTATATTGGTAATCTTGTAGGAAGATTAGGTTTGCCGTTATGAGTCACGACGTTTTCCTCTGGTCTATTAGAAATGGTGAAATGGTGCAACGTAGATGTTCGACGCACCATTTATTGTCAACAGATATTCATTAGGTTTTTTGTGGGAAGATGTGAAGGCCTTATTTCAATAGTGGTACAAGTCCGTTACCTCCACTTTTCGACCTATAATGCTTCTGGAATTAATGATCCAAACAAACAGAAAGAAAGGTTCATCCCTAGCAAGAAGCCATATGCTGAATATTTCTGGTATCTCAGTTGCAGATGTTTCAGCGCTCATTTAACTTTAGGACTCTGTACCTGTAAGTGAATAAAAGTTGACTTGTATCACTATTGAAATAAGCCCTTCATATGCACCAAATCTACTTGGTCTTGCAACGATTCCTAACGTACTTAACATAACGTTAACAAATAGTTTTCTATATAGTAAAAATAAATTGTAGTGTACGAAAATTATTATCTGCTAAAGTATGTATAAATAAACCGCACATTGTGGCAAACGGGTCGAAAGTACGTCGAGGAAATCCTGCAAGTAAAAGAAGAAATGTTCCCGAAAGAGGCTGTTATTTTGCAGCTGAAAAACGTAAGTTTATCACTATTTTCCTCTTTCACTTTAGCAGTAACTATATTCAAAATAGAAGTTGGGGAACAACCCACGTCTTTCTGTGAAGTGGTTAACAACGTTCGTTATCCACATGCAAATAGTTTTTCTATCAAGTTTTAGACAAAAATGTGGCCAATCACGAGTAGCTACCGAATTCCTACCCGATTTCTTAAAGCTTATTTTGTGAGTAGGCTGCAAATCTGAATGTTATTCGAGAAGATTGTTTTGTCTCATGACAAAAACATAATTACTAAATCATAAAGCCAAAACATACGGACGTACGCAGTGACAGTTGCTTGTGTTAATGTTCATACAAGCAACAAAAAATTGCATAAACTAGTTCATAAAATATTTCTGTTTGTGACTGGAGGAATTTGTTCTTAGATTCTACGCTGATAAATTCTTGTTGAATTAAACAAAATTTGATAGTTTCTCCATGTTCAGACAGCCTCGTTGTTGATTAAAGACAAGGAGAGGCCACGATCTTCGGATCACGGATTTACGTCAAACTTCTGTACACTTTTGATAGTCCATTAGGGCAACAGAATGTGCAAATTGTAAGGTGTACTACTTAGGCGATTTCGAGAAAATCACAGGTGAAATTTTATCTGTCGATGGTGTACCGATGCATTTCGGCCGTGAGCGTGTGATCGCGAGGGCCATTTGATTAGCGTTCAAGGTATGTAATCCACAGATAGCCGGATCGAGTCCCGCTCATCTTCTTTTTCTATTTATTTACTTCTTTTAACACTAGTCATATTATTTCATATATATTACATCTGTGTGGTGATATAATGAAAACACATGTGTATTTGCATGAATTTTTGTTGGCTGTTTACTAATTTTCGTTCTTACAAGAAATATTACTTGACTTTTATTTCGATAGGCAAGTTAAAAACTTTATCAAGCGCCTTCAAACTTGTTCATATTTGACTGACAACTTCCGAGTAATTGCTTCTCGTGAAGACGCTGTTAAAATACATTCTATCTTATATCGCCAATTTTCAGCACCGGCATTCACGAAAATGTTGCGTTGTGCATGGTTTGCATCCAAATTGTCGGAAGAAAGATAATTTTTTTTTAATGTCGGGGAGCTTTGTTATTCCAGAGAAACTCTGAAGATTTCTTGTGCATGCGGGAAAATTACATTCATTCGATTTAGTAGATGCCGTTTTAATTTCAGTTTTCCGAGTCTGTATGAAAAATATCATGCTGCAGTTTGCAATGTCAGCAGCACATCCGACGATTAATCATACGTTACCCTGATATTCTGGCACATTACAACTCATTGTATTGTTGAATAAAGTTATTTATGCCTTTAGTTATTGATGTTTGATTAGGGCTTTCCAAGCCTGTCCCTCGTCGCTGGAGCCTGTGTCCGCAGATCAAAACGTCTGGGTACAAAGCAGTTCTCGGTACTTCACCCAATCGCAGGAGTAATTAGATTGCGGAAATCATTTACAGGAAACCTTCATGCGTTTTGTGGTTTGTTCTCGGTAATTATATTTAATATCTGTTGTGATAATAACAATTAGCAAACAACAAAATAATAAAACTTCAATAAAATTTCGTGGAAATACACGTGTTTTTACATTATGTTACCTTTCAAATGAATTTGTATGAAATAATATGACTATTGTTGAAACACATATGGATTAAAACAAGGGATGAGCGGGACTCGATTTAGCGATTATCCCATTATGGAGCCTGAACATTAATCGCATGACAGCCGCCATTAGGTGTTCCTGGTCGCAACCCACCGGTACTCTCAAAAGCCTTCTCTTGCGATTTTCTCGAAATTGCCTAACTAGTGCGTCTTACTAGGTGCGCTTTATGTTATCCTAATGGACTGTTAACAGCATACAAAGTCTGAAGGAAATCGGTGAACCGCATGTCGTGCCCGGCCCTTTTGAATTCATGAAGTACAGCTCCTGTTAAAGCTAAGGCATTCTAATATTTTTAATTTATCAAGATGTACAGCTTTTATAATCATGACGCGCTCATTTTCGTGAGATTTTATTCGGTACATCACTTATATACTGTATGTACCCGACTTTTACTTTCGTAATCATTTGATGTTGCACATTGTAATCTATATTTTTCTCTTTTTCCTTATTCTTTTTCTGCACTTATACTTCTAGTTTTTCGTATCCTGCTATGTGGTGTATTTAAGTATCCATTATGGTATGCTTTTACAATGTCAGTTTTAGATCCACTAGAAAATAGCTTCAATATAAAAGCCGAAACCGATAATGGACGAGAACAAAGAGCTTTTAGCAGCTGGAGCTGCTATTTGTTAATTAAAAGGAAATGTACCTAATCACTTTCAATTACTCCACAACCACCAGTGTGAAAAATTTAATTTTTCTCGAACTGCGTAAGAAACAGAAGCGCGTAGTCAAAGCTCCAGTACAGAAACCGTATTGTAATGGAAATGTTGAATTCAGCCTAAGGCGCAGAATGAGTTTTTCGGAGACCAAAAAGGTCACTCCTAGCCAGGAAAAGAGGGCTGAGTACTCTTCAAAAGGGAAAACATGTCAAGCGAAATTGTATGAACCCGTCGGCAACAGAATATGACAGCCACTAAAGTTATCGCTGTTAGTAAAATTGTTACTCAGATTCTTTGTACAACAAAGAATTTTTGGAAAGAGTGTGAAGCACCGTGAACCATTCTACAGTTTCTTACCATTTTTACAAATTGTTTAAAGATCTCTGCAGCACACTTGAGGAGAGACACGTAAATGGCAAATCATTTTTCGTCGAGTAGCTTATTCCCTTTATATTTTAGAAGTGAGGCGGAGGTATGGTTCCATGATTTAATGATAATAATTGTACAGAAATTACATTTTAACAAAGGGAATTTTGAATAAATTTACAAATGGTGTTGAAAAGTCAGCTGTGATTCTTATTACACGCTCGCTGCATTGAAGCAATGACCCTTCAGGTCTGTAGAGTGTGCCTGCTTTGTGTTTCACGACGTGAAACGCACCGTTAATTCAGCCCGTTAGCTCATCTCGGTGGAACTTGGAAAAATATATAGAATACTGTTGATAAGACGGAAGGAAGAAATATATCGAGGGGCATGAAAGCAGGCGAACACATCGTCCACGCAACAGCTTTTACTCGACCTGTTCTGATTTCCATGAAGTTGACAGCTGTGCTTCGTTGTAACGGGATCTTTTCATGAAATTTCAATCACCATTTTTCTCCTCCGATTGCGAAAACATTCTGTTGGCACCCGCCTACATAGGGAGAAATGATCATCACGATAAAATAAGAGAACTCAGGGCTCGCACAGAAACATTTAAGTGCTCGTTTTTCCCGCGTGCCGTTCGAGAGTGGAACGGTAGAGAGACAGCTTGAAGGTGGTTCATTGAAGCCTCTGCCAGGCATTTTATTGTTAATAGCAGAGTAATCACGTAGATGTATAGACGTTGAAATTTTATATGCACCATAATCCCCAACTTATCTCTCACGCTGGAGAAAATAGTGGGTCACTGCAATGTTTTCTGCAACCAGTGTAATCAGAAACATCACTGAATATAAGTAATGGGGGCATGTAACAGTAGTAATTCTTCATGGTTAAGAAGAATGAAGGTTCATCCGATCCGTGTGACTGGTCGCTGTCTTTTTAAAACAATCTGTGTTTTAGTATAGTAGAGATGACCTGAAATTTCGTTCCGGGCTTGGACAATGGACCAAAAAATGGTTCAAATGGCTCTGAGCACTATGGGACTTAACATTTATGGTCATCAGTCCCCTAGAACTTAGAACTACTTAAACCTAACTAACACAACGCACAACACCCAGTCATCACGAGACAGAGAAAATCCCTGACCCCACCGGGAACCCGGGCGTGGGAAGCGAGAACGCTACCGCACGACCACGAGCTGCGGACGACAATGGACCAAATGACCTCGAAATATCACTTTCTCGCTTACCTGATTCCATGCTGACATCCTATTTCCGACACCATTTTGATGTGTGCAGCCATAATATTCAGTACGCTTACGGCATGCTTATGATGTAAATGTTTACTGTAGGCCTGAACCCGTTTGGTTTGCGTAGGACTGTGCCACATGCCGTAACAAGAACACCGCGCAGTGTTTTAAAGCTTTGACAAGGGGCAGTTATCAGCTGGGATATTGTATTATTATTATTATTATTATTATTATTTATTATTGTTGGCGAATTTTCCCTAAAAGGAAATCGTTAAGCTTATGACTTTGAAGGCTTGTTCTTCTTGTCCTTCCAGTACTCCTTCATTCTCTTGGAGAGGGCCTCTTATCTCTCCTCAGACCATTCTTGTTTGGTCCGCTGTTTTAGCGCTTCTGACTTTACTTCCCAATTGTCTATGTGTTTTCGGAAGGTGCTTCTGTCTGTGGTGTTTGTGGTGCCAATTGCTTGTAGATCTTTTCAGACTCCTTCCATCCAGGGTATCGAGACTTTAAGTGTCTTGATGTGTTCTAGAATTTTCTTGGTGAGTCTTGTTTCAGGGAGTCTATCTAAATGTCCGTAGAATTTAAGGCGCCTTTTTCTCATATCGTTCTCGATGTTGGAATATGCTTCTACTGTTGAGTTCTTCTGTAGTCTGTAGCCATCTGGTGTGGGTCTTCTTCCTAAAATTTTCCTCATGATTTTGCGTTCTTCTTTTTTGATTTCTTCAATTTTGATTTTCCTGTTGAGTGCTAGTGTTTCGCTGGCATACAGTACGGCGGGTTTGATCACTGTGTTATAGTGTCTGATCTTGGTGTTTCTGGAAATGCATTGTTTGTTGTAGACGTTTCGTACCATGCCTAGTGATTTCCGTGTCTTCTGTTGTCTGTCTTCGTAAGCCAGTTTCTCTGTTCCGGTCGGTTCGATGATTTCGCCTAGGTATCTGAAGTGTGTGACCCCTTCAATTTTGCCGTACTTGGTTGTGATGTCGTCGCCTTCTCTTGTTAGGACTTGCGTTTTTTCAAAAGAGATTTGTAGGCCGACTTTCTCGGCGCATTCTTTCAGGATTTCGATCTGTGTTTTTGCTGATGTTGGGTCATAGGTCAGTATCGCTAGGTCGTCTGCGAATGCTAGGTAAGGGATTTCCAGTCTTTTCCTTCCTAATGTGACTGGTCTCCAGGTGTTTTGTCTCCTGACTTCAGCTTCCCATTCGCTCATTACTTTGTCCAGGACGATGTTGAACAATAGCGGGGATAGTCCATCTCCTTGTCTTAGGCCAGTGTGGATTTCAAAGGGGTCCGAGATTTCGCCCATGAATTTGACTTTGAATTTTGTATTGGTTAGTGTCCGTTCGATTAGTCTTCGGGTCTTTTGGTCTAGGCCTTTTTCTCTGAGGATTTGGATGAGGGACTTTCTGTCGATCGAGTCGTAAGCCTTTTTGAAGTCGACGAAAGTGCAGATGATTTTTTTGGGGCTTGTCATGTGGGATTTTATGATTGATTTCAGGTTGAAGATTTGTTCGGGGCAGGCTCTGTTGGGTCTGAAACCCGCTTGGTATTCCGAGATGGCGGGTTCCAGTTGTCCTTGCGTTCTGGTGAGAAGGCAGGTTGATAGAATTTTGTAGATGACCGGTAGCAGGGAAATTCCTCTATAAATGTTTGTGTCTGTCCTGTCACCTTTCTTGTGTAGCGGGTGAATGAGTGCGGTCTTCCAGTCGTCAGGTATGATTTCGGTTGTCCAGGTGTTCTGTATGATTTGTGTGATTTCGTTTAGCGAGTTTGGTCCTAGGTTCTTCAGCAGTTCTGCCGTTATTCCGTCTTCACCGGCTGCCTTGTTGTTTTTCAGTTTCTTTATGCAGTGGAGGATTTCTTCTTTTGTTGGTGATGGTGAGTCTTCCGGTGCGTTGGCCGGTTCTCGGGGTTCGAAGGTTGAGTTAGGTTCCGGGCAATTTAGTAATTTTGAAAAGTACTTCGCGAGCTCTTCACAGTTTTCTTTGTTGGTAAGTGCCAGTTTTCCGTCTTCTTTTCTGAAGCAGAGGTTCTGTGGTGAGTATCCTTTGACTTGGTTGGCGAACGTCCTGTAGAAATCCCGTGTGTTGAAATTTCTGAAGTCTTCTTCGATGGAGTTTAGCTGATCGTTTATGTATTTGCGTTTCTCTTGTCTTATTGTTTTCGATGTTTGTCTTCGAATTTCATAGAAGTTGTCCTGTGTTTCTTGTGTTTTGTTGCTGTTGTAGTTTGTGAAAGCTGTTCTTCGATTTTGTAGGGCGATTTCGCAGGTAGTGTTCCACCAAGGGTGCCTGGGTTTTCTAGTCAGCGGGATCAGTTCTTTGGCTGTGTTCACAATTTTTTGTTTAAAGCTGGTCCAATCTTTCGCCTCTTGTTTTTCCCAGTGTTCTGTGATGTTCGATTCTCTGATCTTTCTTGTATCAAATTTCGGTGAGGTCAATTTCTTTTTGTGTTGTCTTCTTGGTGTGAGTTTGATTTTGATTCTTGTTAGGTAGTGGTCCGAATCTATGTTGGCGCCTTTTCTCACTTGGACGTCGTGGATTTCTTTCTGGTATTCATAGGAGATTGCCACGTGATCTATCTGGAATTCGCCTAGTGAGTGGACTGGTGATCGCCACGTCTTTTGTTTCTTGGGCTTTTTCATCAGGGAGGTTGACATGATTTTGAGGTTGTTTTGCTGGCAGAGTTCAATCAGTCTGGTGCCGTTTTTGTTGGTGAATTTGTGTGCAGGGAAATTTCCTACTGTTTTTCTGTAGCGTTTTTCTCTGCCGATTTGTGCGTTGAAATCGCCTAGTAGAATTTTCGCGTTGTCTTGGGGTATTTTTGCCAGGGTGGTTTCGAGTTTGTCCCAGAATTTGTCTGTTTCTTCTGGTTTGTCCTTGTTGTCTGCGTTCGTGGGGGCATGTACGTTGATGAGAGTGTAGTTCTTGTTGGCGTGTTTGATTCGCATGGTCATGAGCCTGTTGTTGATCGCGTTGACTTCTTTTACTGAGTCTAGGATGTTTTTGTTTACTGCGAAGGCCATGCCGAGGAGTGCTCGTCCTTTGCCGATTTTCCTGTTGGTTCCACTCTTGAAGAATCTGTAGTTTCCGTAGTCTATTGTGTCTGAATCCGTGTATCTTGTTTCTTGTAGCGCTAGGATCGAGATCTTTTGACTGGTGAGTTCCGTTGTTAGATTGTGTAATTTTCCCGTTTGTTTAGTGTCTGTATGTTGAAGGTGCCAAAGTATGTGTGTGTTTTCTTGGGTAGTTTGCCAGAGCGCTCCGACTCGCCCTTTAGTACATCTCCAGGTCCCCCAGAATCCGAGTGCCTGGTTGCCGTCTTGCGACGGGTGGATCGTCCACCGGGGGTAATGTTGTTTTTAGGTGTACTTGCCATTATGCTTGTAATTCGTCTGGCTTGCGCCAGTTTGGTAGAACCAGGGATTTTCAGTTCCTGGAGCTTGTATCAGCCGCACCATTGGTGACAGACGCTGGCCAGAGTACCGGTGGTTACCACACAGACGTGTCTGGGCTTTTGTGTTAGTTTTCTTCGTTTCGCCGGTTTTTACTCCGGATACTTATCCTCGAGGATGTGATAGTTTTGGTCCGCCCCGAGTATTTGATTTCCTCGGTGCCACCCATATCTGGAAGGCTTTCCCCTATCCGCCACCTGGGGAGGCGCCCGATGGAGGATCTATCAACCTCACACGGGATTGTATTATTATAAGTTATTTTATAATTTCTTAAATCATGCACTGTCGTTCTTCCCCTCCGTCTTCTCAGTGTTTTCCATAAATTTCTACCCTCACCGAATCTGCAGAGAACTTCCTCATTTCTTATCGGTCCATCTAATTTTTAACAACCTTCCATAGCACATTTCAAACGCTTCCCTTCTCTTCTTTTTCGGTTGTCCCCCAGTCCATGATTCACTTCCATACAGTGCTGTGCGCCAAACATACATTCTCAGAAATTTCTTCATCAAATTAAGACCTATGTTGGATACTGCTAGACTTCTTTGCCCAGGAATGCCTTCTTTGCTTGTGGTACTCTGCTTTTATTGTCCTCCTTACTTCGTTCATCATACTTTAGTTTGCTTCCAGGGTAACAAAAATCATTCTCCCCAATATAGATGTTAATTTTATTGCCATTGTCATTTGTGCTACTTCTCATCACTTCCGTCTTATTTCGCTTTACTCTCAAGCCCACATTCTTCGGTCACTAGACGATTCGTTTGGTGCTGTATATCCTGTAATTCTTTCCCACTCTCACTAAGGATAGCGATGTCATCACCGAATATTATCATCTGCATTCTTTCATCCCACTTTTTATTTCCGTTAGTGCTCCTTCGATGTAGCAGTAACGGAGACATTGCATCCCTGTCTTATATCCTTTTGAAGGCGAGCACTGCGTTCTTGATCTTCCATTCTTATTGTTCCTTCTTGGTTCTTATACATATTGTATAGAAACCATCATTCCCTGTAGCTTACATCTTTCTTCTTCTTCTTTTTAATATTTTGGCCTACTTTACATTATCGAACGCGTTTTATAAATCGACAACTGATGTGAAAGAGGTAACTTGATTTCTCTTATTTCTTGCTACCGTCACCAGTCTCAAAGTCAGAACTCCCTCTCTAATGTATTTACGCGTCCTAAATCCAAGCTGATCATCGTCTAGCAGATTCTCCATATCATTTTCTACGTCTTTACAATATTAAAACCGACTTTTTATTCTAAACGTTTGTGGTGGTGGCCCTATGCAGCGCTGGTCCATAGGCTGCAGTCCTAGCACTAATCAGCATGTTGACGAGGAAATCGTTCGCCAAATTCCATGCCCATTATGAAATAGTGTGTCTCTAGTGCCTGTGCTTTCCGATGGTAGTACACACGTGTACATCCAACTTCTCTTATACGTCACCACTGTCCATAACTAGCACCGTTGCACACGTACTGATTCAATGTGCATTAGTAAGCCTCTCAGCAATGGCGCAGTGGGAAAACAGGGGCCGTCAGCTGCGCCTACTACCGGCTTCACGCTAAGAACCATGTCTCCGAATTTGTCTATAACATCGATAGATCGCAGAAAAGGTACTATAGTGGGGATGTAAACTGTTAGAACAATTAGATGCCACCTGCCCCTCTTTTAATTGCCTTGCCCTATCACATAATTGTGTCGCTGAGTTCAGACAATTCAGAGTTCAAGCTGCATCTACGAACTCTCGTCTATACAACGGCAACAGCAACAGTAACGGCAAAAATTGGTGAGACACACTTACATGTGACTACGAATTGGCTATGAAGTGTTGAGTTTCACATCCAATCCGGCTGATTCATGCACATTAAATCACTAACTATGAAATTACCTGTGCACTATCCTCACTCAAACTTTGTTGGAAGGGATCTAAAACACTCTGATTACCAATTATCTCTCACGTTTGCGAGTTTGTGGGTCACTGTAAAATTTTGTGCAGCCAGTTTGCTCAAGAAACATCTGTGAATATAAGTAATGGGAACGTGTAACACTCGTAGTTCATCATAGTTAAGCAGAATAAAAGTTCATATGATGCACGCAAGTGGTCGCTGTCTTTCCAATACAAACTGTGTTTCAGTCTAGCAGAGATGAAGTGATACCTAGTTCCAGTCTAGCACAATAGATCAAATAACCTCGATATAATACTCATTAGTTTACCTAAATTCGTTCTGACGTCCCGTTTCAGGCAATCCGTTCCCGCGAGATACTTATTACGAATCTGTGTATATAAAAGAAATTTATATTAATGTACATGTGGTCTGTAACAAGAGGAGATTTGATAGATTTGCTTTGTTTTTAACACAACCAAGATATTAAATAGTTTTCATGATGTAATGTTAAAAGTGCAACGAGGCATCCCAGAAGGTAAAATATTCGTCGTTGGACATGTGAACCGTACCGTCACATATCACATGTGTTTTCATTTTCCGCAGAAACATAAAAACATATTTAAATTTTTTATATCCTTTGTAGGATCCCAATAAAGATATTTTTTAATTCTTTTTTACTAAGAGAGTACTGCTTTCATAGACGAGGAATAAAAGGAATCCCAGGAGGGGATATAAACAGGGATATGACAACAACGATCATTTGAAGCAGATACTCCATTGGTTTCTGAGATGGAACATACTTAACGCACATTGTGATCTATTTTCTGTATTTTTTAATACGTTGTCAGGTTTACACATGTACAACAGTTAGTAAACATTACAATACGCGTTTTGCGAAGTATCAATTGAAAAATACCTACCTTTAACACAGTCCTCTTAAGTTTTTTCCTACGCATCACATTATAGCTGTTGTAGAGTTCACAGTACACGTTCCAGAACTTGTTGCGTTGTTTGTCTGAGTGCCTCAGCACGTTACCTAATGAGGGCAGCAGCATCCATTATTAGGTGAAGCAGTCCATCTCGCGTATTCATCTTTCGTTTTACGTCTCAGATATCATCCAAGCACATAAACAAAAATCTAATAGCGTACGGTCTGGCGATCTTGGAGGTAAGTTAACCGTTCTTAGGGAATTCACAAGGTGGATCACATAGGGTGCAGTTTTGACACCCCTCCTATTCCGTATATCCCTGTATATATCTCGGAAGCCATTCGAAGTAGGGCATATGTCCATATGAAGTTTTTTATTTCGAATGGGTGTTCCTGTCATATCCCAGAATACTAAAAATTCTTATGGGAAACACTGTTTATGCCAGAGTTGTGGTCTACATTTAAAATCGTGTGAAATTAAGGGAGGGAGGTGGTGCAATGCTCAGTAGCAAGGATCAGCGTAGCTCGCGACGCGCCAGCCAATAGTATCATTCTGCCACGCCTGATTGTAGTGTACGCTTCGGGCTGCGCGTAGACCAATTAGCGACGATTTTCATGTTAAGTAATTTATGGAGGGTGTACTTACCACTGCGGGGACACAAGTAGACACCTCACATACTACGTAAGCAAGCCACAACGGTAGTTTTCCGAGAATATACATTTTTATAGAGGCATTCAGAATCAGAAAGATTGGTCCAGTGTGGTGCTTATCCCAGAGTCACCAGTTACGAGGGCAGGAAAGTGATGGAGCGCGTGGCATGCGACAGACAGAGCACAGGGGCGTCGATGCAAGGTATTTTCTGCGTCTGTCTCCACAGTGTATATCACACAGCCGCAGTTTCACTTGTACCACTCTCTCAGTCCTCCTCGAAATTACCTCTTCGCTAGCTCTCGAGAAAGAGAGCAGTAGAACAGTCGAAATGAATGTTCGGAAGACAGTGCGCAAGTGACTCTCTTGATCTTGATCTTGTTGAACGAATCAACACGATAGTGTGGTCTGAGGGCATTTAGAAATGTGTCAGTGAAGTATCTCGGCATGAATTTGGAAGACCAGTACGTTGTCCTCGATGGTGAGTGTTCATCGGAGGTGAGGGTATCATCTGGAGTGCCCCAGGGAAGTGTGGTTGGTCTGCTGTTGTTTTCTATCTACGTAAATGATCTTTTGGGTAGGGTGGATAACAATGTGCGGCTGTTTGCTGATGATGCTGTGGTGTACGGGAAAATGTCGTCGTTGAATGACTATAGGAGGATACAAGATGACTTGGACAGGATTGGTGATTGGTGTAAATAATGGCAGCTAACTCTAAATATAGGTAAATGTAGATTAATGCAGATGAACAGGAAAAAGAATCCCGTAATGTTACTAGTGTAGCGCTTGACACAATCACGTCGATTAAATATTTGGACGTAACATTGCAGAGCGATATGAAGTGGGACAAGCATGTAATGGCAGTTGTGGGGAAGGCGGATAGTCGTCTTCGGTTCATTGGTAGAATTTTGGGAAGATGTGGTTCATCTGTAAAGGAGACCGGTTATAAAACACTAATAGGACCTATTCTTGAGTACTGCTCGAGCGTTTGGGATCCCTATCAGGTCGGATTGAGGGAGGACATAGAAGCAATTCAGAGGCGGGCTGCTAGATTTGTTACTGGTAGGTTTGACCATAACGCGAGTGTTACGGAAATGCTTCAGGAACTCGGGTGGGAGTCTCTAGAGGAAAGGAGGCGTTCTTTTCGTGCATCACTACTGAGGAAATTTAGAGAAGCAGCATTCGAGACTGACTGCAGTACTATTTTACTGCCGCCAACTTATAATTCGCAGAAAGACCACAAAGATAAGATAAGAGAGATCAGGGCTCGTACAGAGGCATACAGGCAGTCATTTTTCCCTCGTTCTGTTTGGGAGTGGAACAGGGAGAGAAGATGCCAGTTGTGGTACGAGGTACCCTCCGCCACGCACCGTATGGTGGGTTGTGGAGTATGGATGTAGATGTAGATGTAGAAGAGACCTCACCCTGAGTAGTAGTCGAGTCCAGAATTTCTGGGCGCCACGAGCATTGCAGAACGGCTGTTAGCGCACCGAAGCGTGTTGGGCAAGTGCACCACGAGTGCGGCCGCTGTAAGCTATTCACCGACTGGCCTCATAAATGTGGAACCGATGCTAATACCGGCAGCGGCGGATCAAGTAGCGCAAATCGGCGGAGCACGGGGCGCTGGGGCCGCGGCAGATGCGACCGCGGCGTGGGCCCTGCTGTCGCCGCAAACAAACAACGTGTCGCGGCAGCGGTGACGACAAGTGACGTGGCCGGCCGCCACTAAAACAAAGGATCAGAGCGGGACACCGGACCGCGTATAAATCACCCGGCCGAACACTCAATAAAGCCGATCCCGGCCGCACGTCCACGTTGATGCATCGCAGATAAATCGGCCGCCTCATTGTCCTACCGCGGAACCTGTTCCGCCGCCGGGCTGGGGTCTGGCGCGCTCCAGATTATTATTCGCGGGCCGAGCACGGCCGAGCAGGCCTGCCGACAGCCGTAACGAAGAGGGATCGGCTCCCGCGAGCGCCTGCGGTAACGGCGCTGCTCACTGCCCAAATTAGTTCGAGCCCCGAAAAAAATAATCCATTCCTCCGAAGCTGCTTCCTGCGGGCTTAAGGAACGCCATAACGCCAAATGAGAAACTCGTCGTCACGCGAAATGCCAAAGTGACATCAAATTACAGCAGGGCATCGAGCGACAGTACAATAGCCGAAACAATAGTTTAGTGAAGTGTGCGATAACTGTAGTTTTCGTAATCTAGAGACTAGGCTTAACGAGAGTTGGCATTTCAGTATGCAGATTAGTAAATGGATAATATACTGTTGCTTAAGCAACACATTATTTCTTTTATCCAAAAGTGATGAGTACCCGGTGTCACCTGGTATGTGCTTGTATTCCATTCCTCTATTAGAGCATCTCCTCCTACTTCTATCTGTCCATGTCCTCCTCCCCCTTTTTTCTATCCATCTCCTTCTGCCCCTCTCTCTATCTTTTCCTCCCCCCCCCCCCCTTCTCTGTCCTCTGTCCTCTTGCGTCCTTCTCTGTCTGTCTTTTCCTGTCCCTCTCTCTGGTCAGCTGTTCATACTCTCTCTTCCTGTCCATCTCCTCCTCCTCCCTTTTTCTGTCCGTTTCCTCGTGTCCCTCTCTCTGTCTTCTCCTCCCTTCTCTCTCTCTCTCTGACCATCTCGTCCTGGGTTCGATTCCCTGCTGGGTCAGGGATTTTCCCCTGCTTGGAGATGACTGGGCGTATGTGTTGTCCTCATTATTTCATCATCATTCATGAATGTGGCGAGTTTGGACTTAGCAAAGGTTGGGAATTTGTACGGGCGCTGATAACTGCGCAGTTGAGTGCCCCACAAACCAAACCTCATCAACATCATATGTCTTCCGCCCGCCTCGCTTTGTCCATCTCCTACTCACTCCTCCACTATCCATCTCCTCGTCTTCCCTTTCTCTCAGTTTCACTTCCCCCACTTTGTCTGTCCATCCCCTCCTTCCCCCTTCTTTCTTCAAGTCATGACCACCACCCCAGTGGGAGGCTGCTGGTTCTTACCCCCACATTATTTCTTTTCAGATAGTATGTATTTTCGGTACTAGGTTCGGTTGAAAGCGATCGAGGGGTGCTGGAGGAGCTTTTTACCCATGGCTTTGCTCACGTATTTTAGATATACACTACTGGCCATTAAAATTGGTACACCAAGAAAAAATTCAGATGATAAACGGGTATTCAGTTGACAAATATATTATACTAGAACTAACATGTGATTACATTTTCACGCAATTTGGGTGCAGTGATCCTGAGAAATCAGTACCCAGAACAACCACCTCTCTCCTTGATACGCCTGGGCATTGAGTCAAACAGAGCTTGGATGGCGTGTACAGGTACAGCTGCCAATGCAGCTTCAACACGATACCACAGTTCATCAAGAGTAGTGACTGGCGTATTGTGACGAGCCAGTTGCTCGGCCACCATTGACCAGACGTTTCCAATTGGTGAGAGATCTGGAGAATGTGCTGGCAGGGCAGCAGTCGAACATATTCTGTATTCAGAAAGGCCCGTACAGGGCCTGCAACATGCGGTCGTGCATTATCCTGCTGAAATGTAGGGCTTCGCAGGGATCGAATGAAGGGTATAGCCACGGGTCGTAACAATCTGAAATGTAACGTCCACTGTTCAAAGTGCTGTCAATGCGAACGAGAGGTGACCGAGACGTGTAACCAATGGCGTCCCATACCATCACGCCAGGAAAAATGACGTTTTGCCATTCGTCCACCCAGATTCGTCGTTGAATACACCATCGCAAGCGCTCCTGTCTGTGATCCAGCGTCAAGGGTAACCCCAGCCATGGTCTCCGAGCTGATAGTCCATACTGCTGCAAACGTCGTCGAACTGTTCGTGCAGATGATTCTTGTCTTGCAAACGTCCCCATCTGTAGACTCAGGGATCGAGACGTGGCTGCACGATCCGTTACAGCCATGCGGATAAGATGCCCGTCATCTCGACTGCTAGTAATACGAGGCCGTTGGGATCCAGCACGGCGTTCCGTATTACCCTCCTGAACCCACCGATTCCATATTCTGCTAACAGTCATTGGATCTCGACCAACGCGAGCAGCAATGTCGTGATACGATAAACCGCAATCGCGATAGGCTAAAATCCGACCTTTATCAAAGTCGGAAACGTGATGGTACGCATTTCTCCTCCTTACACGAGGCATCACAACAACGTTTCACCAGGCAACGCCGGTCAACTGCTGTTAGTGTATGAGAAATCGGTTGGAAAGCTGAGCATCTACTTCCGACGATTAAATTTCGCGTCTGTAGCACGTCATCTTCGTGGTCTAGGAATTTTAATGACAGTAGTGTATTAAATATATTTTTCGCAGATTTGTACACAAATTTCGCGGATATGTCTAGTAAATATCGCTCTGCAGTTTTCTTTTCACGCAGATGAATGTTTATGACGTTATATTCCTGAACTATGTGTCGTATAATAATATTACTTTGTAGCTACTTCCAGTGGTGTATGTGGATACCGACTGCGAAATGTACTCCGAATAGAGCCAGTAATACACGAGTAATAAATCAAAACGCCATGCATGATGTGGCAGTTTTCCACTCATCTCAGTGTTTATGACAGGCTGCAGCCCGGTCCGTGCTTCTGTGGGTCACCCCGTGCCTCTCCTTAACGAGGCTAGAGGACGCCACACCGCCACTGGGGTCCCCAGAGAAAGCTTCGCATGACACTTTTACTTCAAATACAGGAACCTCAAACGGCAGTACGCTATGGCGTCGCACAGCCAGCATGACAAAAAGTCGTTGCTTTCGCTACAAACCTTCTCTTGCATCAAATATAATGTGTCACATCTGCCTCCGTGCTTGGTGCGTAGAAGCCGACCAATCGAGGGGACACTGCTCCTGGCCAGTACCAAACCAGGTTTGTAAATGTTGGAGGTTTCTGCTGCATTCTCCTGTTCCAATGTTCTGACAGCAGCAGTAAGACGTCCGCTACATGTAAAATTTTTTTGAAGGTAGGTATCTAAGAGTAGAGAGCTAAGGTTGGTAGCGATTCGTCTACCAGGTGGCGTCTGGTGACTTGCTCACGCTATGGCTTTGGTACATACGTCTGTCCACAGTGAATGCTCACTGCAGTCCTGGTCAAAATTAATAAATTAAAATGAAGAAGGAAAGAAATACTCAGGTGGAATCCTGTATCGGTGAAAAGAAAATTTTACTAGAACAAATTTGTTGGAAAGAGCGTAGTGAACCGAGTGGAGAACCATTAGATATTTGAAGTGTAATTCCGATTAGTGTTCTGAATTCGTGTGAGGCAGAGGCAAGCGTGAACCACTACAGGTGCACAACAGGGTAGTGTTGGCCACGAATAGGCACGTCATAGATGACGTGGACTCAACTCACGCGGTTGGGAAGGTTCGAATTCTGGCGGAGATATACTGTCTCTTAGACAAAAGTACTGCATAGCTTGCAGAAGGAGAAAAAATAGTGCTGTATGAAGTTAAGTTGTGTCATAGTTAAGAGAGAGGAAAAATTCTCTTAGAATATGATTTTGAGAGTGCCTCCAATAGAGCAATCCATGTACATTACTCTAATATTGAACGCATTAACAATTATTATTAAAGTGGATAGGGTGACGTCACCGACTCGCACGACGGGCTGCTCTGGAGGTGACGCACCATTGTTAAGGAGAATGTGGTTGGCATACGGAGCGGGCAAATGTGCGGCGAAAGTGAACTCCACGTTTTTGGCACAATAGGCTTTGTTTCTGCGCATATTAAGTCAATAACGTTTCAGCGAGTAAAGTTGCGGAGAGAGTGCATTTGTTTGGTGTTGGCGAAGTGCAGTTCCACTTTCAAAACACTGTAAAAAAGAAACCGCTGATCATAATGACGTCAACTTTGAATGGAATATTATCGAAGAAGGGAGAAACATTAGGGTAAACAAAAAAATTACGAAAATTTTACCATTGAATGGCTCTGTAAGCGACAGAACATTGAAAATGAAGGCTGTGGGGTAGTTATCTGTTCCTCAGATTGGGTCTGATATGCTCGGCACGAATGTCTCTATTCACTCTATGCAGGATCGCGTACTGCTCGTACTGTGCGCCAGTAACTCTATAGAAGTTCTGGACACTTAAGTGTTTGAAAAAAAGGCGTTTGGCCGATGTATGTTGCAGAGGAAGGAAAATGTACCTCCAGAATTGCACTAGGGGTCGAGCAGTGGTGTGCAAACATATCGTGTACAGCGAATTGCCCGAACTTTGGACTTGCCTGTGAGCATGCTGCATACAATTCTACGAAAAATACTGCATTGCTGTCGAACAAAGTTACTCGTATTCAGGATTTGCTTCATGCTGACCTCCTACTAAACCAAAGGTCTGCTCTATGAAACACTGGAAACTCCAGGTATGAATACCAACAATGTAGGAAAAGATAGATGGCTACTTTCCGTGAAGAAGACAATTTAAGACGTACACAGACCCGAGCTGCCAGAATTGGCGGTCGTGATTGTGTGAGATATGCTTGCTTGTGTGTACGAATGGTGTGTGTTTCTCTTTTGCGGATGAAGGCTGTGGCCGAAAGTTTTGTGTAAGTGTCTTACTGTTTTGCCTGTCTGCAACTTAACGTGTCTTCTTTACGGTAAGTAGCAGTGTATTTTTTCCTGTACTGTTGATAAACGTGTGCTCTAGAATTTCTTGATCCCATGAAAGTGAACCATGAATCGCCGTGGAACACTCTGTGGACGGACGAAGCCCATTTCCATCACCAAAGGCATACTAATACATAGAATTACAGAATATAGGCAACGGAAAATTCCTCGCACATCAACCGGTACTGCTTCATTGTGCAAAGGTAACTGTGTCGTGCGGGTCGATGGTATCGTTTATCGTAGGGCCATATTTTTTCGAGGAGATAGGTCCTACAGGTCCTGCTTCCTGTGTTGCCACCGGTAAATGCAATGGCAGTCTTTTGCGCAGGAACGTTATTCCAATCCTTCAACAGCGCGAATTTGAGTAGGATCATTTTTATGCGAGATGGCACACTGCACAGCCAGTGCAACAGTTGCTGCAGAGGCCCCTTGGAAATTCTAGAATTATCACCCGTCATTTCCAACAGCCTGCCCGTCCAGATAATCTAATCTTAATCCGTGTGGGTTCTGACTGGTGTTATCTGAGGGATGCTGTGATAGTGCATCGATTACAAACGCAGTTGAATTGAAGGCACGTATTACACAGCGGTGACACTATGACCTCTTGTAGAACACGCTGTTTTTCGGTTTCAGCTTGTTGCAGGAAACGGTGGAGTCATATTGAATGTTGTGATCTTGTCGCTGAGGACGACTTGGTTGCTACAGTGAGGTTATTTTATAGTTGTGTGTGTAGACAATATAGTGTTATAAAGTGCCAGCGGTCCTAAGCTGTCCTGGTGTTGTGGTAGAATCTTCAGTATGTCAGGTAACTATATAGCAAAGCATAGTATAGTTGTGGCAAATTGACATTAATTCGTCTGCTAGTAACTTTTTCGTGATTATCGGTATTGTCAACTCGAGGGTAAGAACATACGGCCACGTGAGCTCCGTGAAAATCTGATCAAATTGTTTGTAACTTTGGATAATTGCAGTAACGACTGTACACCGCAAAATTGAAGTTTTTACCCGATTAGTCTCTTATTCATTTAAGAGTGTACCAACTTCTCCAGAGCGTTGCGTCGCAGCAGAATTCGTTATCAGAATTGATACGGCGGGGTGCAAAATACTGGCAGCTGCAATACAGGTAAGATGACGTATGTTTAACAGGTCGAGTTTGGACTTCAGTCGAATCAAAGTTGCATTCTTCAGTTATTTGTTCAACAAATATATCATTTCTTATCAAGGTAGTCCCTTGTGTTGTAATAAAAATATTTCTATCACTTCTTTCATTAACTGGTAATCCTATTTCTGAGTTATTATGTCTGTCAATTGGGACAGGTTAAAGTCCTTGTTTAAAGTGAGAACAGATCATCACGCGCCTACAACATTTACTCTT
Organism: Schistocerca serialis cubense; assembly: GCF_023864345.2. Classification (NCBI taxonomy): domain Eukaryota; kingdom Metazoa; phylum Arthropoda; class Insecta; order Orthoptera; family Acrididae; genus Schistocerca; species Schistocerca serialis. The sequence continues at coordinate 566,433,594 of NC_064645.1, forward strand.
GAGTTGTGCTATTATCAAGGCACATGGCAGTATTGCCTAGTGGTCGAGCGGTTCTAGGCGCTTCAGTCTGGAACCGCGCGACTGCTACAGTCGCAGGTTCGAATCCTGCCTCGGGCATGGATGTGCGCGTGATGTCCTTAGGTTAGTTAGGTTTAAGTAGTTCTAAGTTCTAGGGGACTGATGACCTCAGATGTTAAATCCCATAGTGTTCAGAGCCATTTGAACCATTTTGAGTATTGCCTATCTTTGTCGGTATTTACTACGATGTGAGTTTCACTTGGCCAGAAATGCATTGAAGTAGCCAGTAATTAAGAATCCACAATCCAGCAGATAACCAAATCTGATTTATTGCAAGATTCATCTAATAGATTAAGATTAGGATTTAACAATCATTATTCTTCATACTGGTCTTGACGCTATCGTTTATGTCCGCTCCTACCCGCGACTGCGAGGACTAATATATATATCGATGTAAATGTCATGTATATCCACTATGATCAGAACTACCGATTGAGGCATAAATAAACACACCACTTAAGGCTACTGCATTCGTACTCCCAGCAAAAATGTGCCTCAGGCAGTACCCATAAAACTAATAATATTATTCATTTATTTACTTGGCAATTGCACCATATTATGAGCAGTTTGCTACTTCGTTCTCCTGGTAAGCAACTTCAGTTGCCAATTTGACTTTTAATTTTTATTTTGTCTCATTAAATTTAAACTCGTGAACTGCCCAACCAAAGATATCTTGCTGCGTTTTCTCCACGCAGTCTTCCATGTAAGTTGGTACCTCTTCACGGCGTTATCATCATTTTGTGTAACTTTAATGCAGATTTTAGAGAACTTTTCTCTCTGTCAGCTTCTTTTGTTTTGTGCGCATCAGATACACAAAATGAAAGTCTGTTATAAACAGACTTGACCTGCGTTACAAGATCCTTTTATTGGCCTACAAGTTTTCCATGGTTAGGCGACACACTGATAATAAATACATCCTGCTGTACACCTATCATGCACAGTGGCCAAAATTAACGATCAATTACTTATTATTCAGTGAAGGGAACGAGCATTGTACTCAATCGACTTGGTATATTTATAGTCTTTTAATTGACTAGGGAGAGTTGTGTCAAAGTCACTTAGGATTCTAGCGTTGCTATGCGTTGTTTCACGATAATTTGGCTAAAGACCTTGCAGTGTCCATGCGTAATAAGCAGCAACATCTTTATAGTGATGTCATTCATAACGCAGGTCAAGAGCACACATTCCTCCCGGTCAGAGGAGCAAACATACAACTTTCATAGTATTAAGATTTCTATCCGTTCAATTCGCTTACGGTGCACAGGAAGAATAATTATTCAGATGCCTCTGTCCGCGTTACATTTACTCTCATTTGGCCACCACGGTCCCTATAGAAGCGATACGTAGGAGGTCGCTGTATTTCTAGATTGTCAGTTTCTCGAAATTTTGTAAATATTTTTTCGTGAGATACTTGAGGCCTCTCTTAAAGTTCAGCTTTTTCTTGACGATCTCCTGTCGGGCAAAACCTGTCAACATTTGCGATGACCTTCTTTATATACATTCTTTATCAGCAGTAATACATTTATGATTTGAGAACAAATTTGACCTTTGATATCTGATTTGTCGACAAGCTGGGACAAACGAATGACTTGATCACTGACTTTCGGCTTCGACAGTATGACGTCATCAATCACCTTGAACGCATTACGTAATCATTCCCTCTCCTCTCCCTGTTGTAACCATAAGGGAACAACACGCATAACTGAGATTCGCAGGTAACAATAGAACACATTTAATGAAGGCTATAAATGCATACAGTTAAACAAAATACAACAGAGAAGCGGACACAAGGTCTTTTAGTAACACAGTGGTACAGGGTGGCTCAGATAAAAGTAGCCCGCGTAAGTATAAAGGGATGCTGTGAAATTACAGTAAAGAAGAGCTGTAATGGACTTACCATTTATTTACAATGAAAAATACAGTGAAAAATACATTTATAGAAGATACTGCAAGTGTCCCCTCCAGCATCAATACACAGCCGTGCATGTCTAAGCTACTTCAGATACTCCCGGCACAAAATTCGGATATCGATGGCGGCAACTTCACGGCTGAGGTTGTCTTTCAGTTCCTGTATTTTGTGTGGATTTGCTTCATAGACCTTCCTCTTCAAGTGTCTCCACATCAAGAAAATCACATGTTGTTGGATCCGGTGAGAGTCGTGGCCATAAATGTTTGCTGACAGTTCGTTCCTCAGCGACGACATCATGGACTCGTTCCAGGTATATATTAGACGTCTGCCACGTTGTCCCATTTTGCTGGAAAAAGCGACATGTCCCTAATATTCAGTGAGCTAAGCACAAAGGTAACAAAAATTTCCATATATGCAACCTTATTAAGGGTAGTGTGGAAAAATATCGGTCCAATGACGCGCGTTCCTGTTACACAGCACCAAGCGGGTCCAATGACAGCACCAAACGCCGATTTTTCATCACGGAGTGGTTGCTCATACACAGTGATAGGGTTCTCCGTTGCCCAGTACCTCCGTTCTGTGAATTCACATAACCGGAAAAATGAAACCGTGCTTCATCATTCATGACCTGTAGTAATCAACACGTTTTTGACTGTCATGCTCCCTAATTGCTGCACAACCGTCACACGATATGACTTCAAATTAAGACTTTTCAATATCCGCAGGCAACTCCAGCTTATTTTTATTTATTTTATTTATTTATTTACTGATTTATTTAACCTGGCGAGACTAGGGCCATCAGGCCCTCTCTTACATCTAACCAGGCATTCTACTTATTTTACATTCATATGTTTTAGTAGGCATGTTACACTACGTCTAGTACAAAAAGTGAAATAAACAATTAGAAAGGCACACCTGGAAAAATACATACATATAGAGTTTATATTCGTAGATCATAAGTACTGTCATAATTAGACATTATTGAAGAGACATATTTTAGATAGGAGTGCTAGCAGCAGGGAGTATGAGGGAGACTCATGGTGAAGGGAGGAGAAGAGTAGAGAGAAACGATGAAACATAATTAAGTAAATATAAAGGAAAAGAAGACTGCGTGCCTAATAGAGATAGATGAAGAGGAAGGCATCTCAGGAGCAAGATAGGAGACGCTAGCTTTGCTATTTGACAGATGAGAGGATTGGCCTTGTACATTCATTTTGTGGAGAACGTTATGAGGATGATAGTAGGAAATGCTTCAACTTCTTCTTAAAAGCAGCAGGAGATTGAATTTTGCGTAAGGTAAGGGGCAGTTTATTCCAGAGGCGGACAGCGGCGACTGAGAAGGAGTTTGCAAAAGTTTTTGTTTTGTAAGTAGGCACAGTTAGGATACCAAATAAGAGTGACCTCGTGTTTCGATTATGATGGCATGACAGGCTTTTAATCTCTGAAGCAAGGTGAAGTAGACATAGAATGTGGTAGTCACGCAATTTGTCCGGCCGCAGCCACCCTAGCTCGGAGTATGAAGCCCTAACATGATCATATCGGCGACTGTTGCAGGTGTAACGCACACAGACATTCATGGTTAGTTCTAGCCGTCTTTTGTTTTCACTACCCATGCCTTGTTGAATGACATCACAATAGTGGAGGTTCGGTAGAACGAGTGCTTGCACGAGCTGGCATTTCAAGTCCTGTGGAAATATGTTCCGAAGCTTTTTGAGAGCATAGAGACAAGCAGACGTCTTTCGGCACACTGCGACTGTATTCTCCGCCCAGTTGAGATGCTCATCCAAAGTTACACACAAGTTCTTAACTGTTTTCTGATATGGTATTGGAGTACCGTCGAGCAGAATAGGAGGTAGCCGTTCGCGGAAATCTGAACTTATTAATCTGATGTGCTATTAAGATTACTTGCGTCTTTTTTGCATTTAGTTTAAGCCCCAGGTTTTTCGCCCATGTCACTACTGAAGACAGATCATCATTCATCTGAGCGATTGCAGTGTTTACATCTTCAGGTCTGTCGCTTAGGTAGAGCTGGAGGTCGTCGGCATAGAAATGATATTTACAGGAGGACAGAACCGACGAAATATCGTTGACATATAAAGAGAACAAAAGTGGTCCTAAGACTGATCCTTGTGGTGCTCCCGAGGAAACATGTTTCCAGGAAGATTTTTCATTTACGCAGACAACACATTACTGTCTGTCTTTTAAGTAGCTTTCAAACCGTCTCACTGCACTATCTGAAAAATAAAGCTGTTGCATTTTTCTGAGCAATATGTCAAAGTTAACAGTGTCAAAAGCTTTGCTGAAGTCCAGTAGCGTCAATATTGTTGCCTTTCGATTGTCGACGGCATATTTCAGGTCATCAGTTACTTTAATTAGAGCAGTGTTTGTGCTGTGATGTTTGTCATATAGGCTGAATTCATCCAAGTGTTCAGTGATTTGGTCATGAACAATACATTCAAGTGCTTTGGAAACAGCAGGCAGTATGCTAATTGGTCAGTAATCACTAGGCGGGTTTTCGATCTTAGGGATGGGTCGAATTATGCTTCTTTTCCATGCAGTGGGGTATATTCCGTTCACGAGGGAAAAATTAAATATGTCAGTTAAGACAGGTACTAAGATATCGGCAACATTCTTAATCATGGTTATACCGATACTGTCGTTGCCTATTGCATCAGAAGAGATTCTCATTATTGCTTTTCTTGCCGTATTTGTTGTTACATGTTTTAGATGGAAGGTATCGTTGTAAGTTATCCTGTTTGGGGATTCTTGTGGACGGTAATTATCAGCCGTGCGGGTATTCAGAGGTGCAGAGAAGAATTCACTTAATTCATTAGCTGACACATGAAAAGTAGTTTCCGATTTTGCCTTCCCCACCCCCAAGCTACGGAGATTCTTCCATAGAGTCGTGGGCGTCAGATCGCTGCATACAAGGGAGCGAGCGTGCCTGATTTTAGCATTGCGAATGCATTGTTTCACTCTGTTCCGTAGCTTTCTATATTCTTCGAAACGCTCGGGTTTCGGATCTGCCTTGAAACGCCTGCGGGCAGTATCCCTATTAGTGATCATTTGGCGTAATTCAGCTGTCAGCCATGGAGCAGGAGATTTTCTTACACGGATTGTGCGCACAGGTGCATGTTTGTCATAGAGGGCAGTGAGTTTATCACAAAGTTCATTAATTTTGCCGTCGATTGCAGGTTCTCTGATTATTTGATGCCATGAGATTTCTGAGCAATCGGCTGTTAGAGCGTCAAGGTCAATGCGTTTTATGTAACGCGATTTGATCCTTGGGGGCTGCACAGAGTAGGCCAGGAATATTACATCATGTGCTAAGAGGCCAGGGGCCGATGTTTGACCAACATCTCTTACTTCGTCAGTCTGTTTCGTTGCGATTACGTCTATAAGAGTATGACTGTGCGCCGTATGGTGTGTAGGTTGTAATGGAAGAATGTTCATGCTATTGCAACTAAACAGTCTTCTTAGGTTTATTGCGGAGGGAGTTTCTCTTAGCAGGTCTACGTTCAAGTCACCCATTACGATGACATGTTCGTATTGACACTGAAGTGAATGTAATTCCGACTGGAAGGAACTCATTGAGCTTATTTTTGGCGGCTTGTACACGACGCCAGTCAAGAACTTCCGACTTTGTATATTTATTTCAATGAACATGAGTTCAGCCTCTTTTTCTTCAGCAGGGTTTGACGTACATAAGACTTTCGCTTTGAGATCTGTTCGTATATACGCGCCGACCCCGCCACCTCGCTTTTTTGATCTGTCTGCCCTAAGAAATGTGCACCCTGGGAGATGAATAGATGCAGAGGATATGTGTGGTTTCAACCACGTTTCGGATAAGAGGATTACATGCGCGTGTTGGGCCAGTTTACGTGTAGACTTCTTTGTGCTCTGAATAATTCTTCGGCGAATGCCTGCAGTAACTTCTGGTATACAAAGTGAAGGAATTCCTCGACGTGTTACATTTTACTCAGATCCGCTGGTGTGCCAATTTTTATACAGATTCTGGACTGCTCTCTGTGCTCGTAGTCCTCTATCCGGACCCTTGACCCCGAAAATTTTGCTCGTTTCCGAAATCGAATCTGTTTTTACATATGCTTTCACAATTTCAATTCATTCTTCCAACTAGAAAGTCATTTTGTAGACCGCAAAGAGAATCGTCTAACTTCACTGACGAAATACACTGAAATTCTGACAGAAGAATGCTAACAATCGATTATTGCATGAAACTGTCCATTGTTGCAGCTGTTTATTTCAGAATTCAAAATATTTCATTCGCATTGAAAGAGGAGGCAGAGTACTTTTAACTGTACCATCCTGTATAATTGAATTGGAAACGCAGATCATTGAAGATGAGAAGGTACGATACTGACACGAAGTCCCTCTATAAGTTAACCGCTGAATCAAACATACTATATTACTGAGTCCAAGTACAACCAGGAAGTTACTATACACAAATATGCCGTAGAAATTAACGAGGCTGTGGTCGGTGGTGAGTGGAGGCTGCACATGCGATGGCTTGGCTGCTCACTTTGTGGGGTAGAGATGAAGTCCATGTGGCAGTGGTCGACGAAGAGAGGCTTCCTGCTGGCGACGACTCGGCTGCTCGTGAATGTCCTGGATTTGTGATGGCCCGTACTTCGCTTCACAGATGGAACTCAATCGCTAGCTGCTGGGCAGAGTCTTAAATACACGCCCGGTGGGAGGGGGCTATTCTGTCCTCCAGTCGGCACATGGCCGGCGTATGGAAAATAGTCCGTCGATTGTAGTGTCACTATTGTCGATACGAGTGTCGCGTGTAGCAGCTCCGGCCGGGTTGGGGATTTTCTCTGCCCGGGGACTGGGTGTTTGTATTGTCCTCATTAATTCATCATCATCCTCATCATTCGTGACAGTAGCTACAATGGAAACCAAACGACGTCATCATCATCACGTGCAGCAGTGCTGGGACCGTGCCTTTCTGTGCAGCCTTCCACAGGCTAACTTGTAAACATGTTGTCATCTTGGCAGGTGTACGCCACCCGGTGTTCCGATACTGTTTGTGGTACGGCAACTCGTCCATCTTGGCTCATTGGCCGTGAAGCTGCAATCACAGGACAAGCACGGGTATACAGCAACCCTTCTCCCTACACCCACCCTCAGGCTCCCTTCCCCCCCCCCCCCCCCCCTCCGCTTAATAAAGCCCAGTACTGTACGAGCCATGAAAATGAAACAGCTAATACCAACTCCAGCATTTTATTGACCGCTAAAATCAGACAGGCCAGTCAGTGTGTACATCAACATCTATACTCCGCAAGCCATCTTACCGTGAATGGCGGAGGGTATTCTGTGTCTCAGTTTCACTTCCCCTTTTTCATGAGCCACTCGCGTGTGGTTCGTGGGAAAAACGGTTGTTGGTAAGCCTCCGTGTGGGCTCGAATCTCCCCAAGTTTATCTTGACAGTCTTTTCGCGAAATGTACAGAGGAGTAAGCAATATTTTTTTTGACTCTTCTAGGAACTTACGCTCTCAGAACTTTAACAGTGGACTATGCCGTGATGCAGAATGCCTCTCATGCAGCGTCTACCACTGGAGTTGGTGAGCATCTCGTGACACTTTCACGTTTTCTGAATGAAAATGTAACGAAACGTGGTGCCCTTCTTTGGATCTTCTGTATTTCTTCTATTGGCCCGCATCTCGTGGTCGTGCGGTAGCGTTCTTGCTTCCCACGCCCGGGTTCCCGGGTTCGATTCCCGGCGGGGTCAGGGATTTTCTCTGCCTCGTGATGGCTGGGTGTTGTGTGCTGTCCTTAGGTTAGTTAGGTTTAAGTAGTTCTAAGTTCTAGGGGACTGATGACCTAAGATGTTAAGTCCCATAGTGCTCAGAGCCATTTCTTCTATTAGTTCAGTCTCGTACTGACGAGCAGTATTCAGGTATCAGTCGAACGAATGTTTTGTAAGCTACTTCCTTTGTTGGTGCACTACATTACCTGAGGATTGTTCCAAGGGATTTCTGTTTGGCATCTGCCTTGCTAGCGATTAATTTTTTGTGGTCATTCCTAACTGCTTCCAGTGATTGTTATGCAATTTTGTAATCTTACAATAAAGGGTCTTTCTGTCTATGTATTCGCAATATGTTACATTTGTTTATGTTGCGGTTCAATTGACACTTCCTGCACCAACCATCGATGTTCTGCAGGTCTCCCTGCATTACGCTACAACTTTCTATCGCCACGGCTTCTTTGGGTACAACAATCGGTGGAAAGCTCGGTCATTATATATTGTGAAAACTAACGGTGCTATAACACTCCCCTGGGGCACGCACGAAGTTACTTTTATGTGTGAAGATTCATCTCCGTTCAGAATGACATGCTATGTTCTCTTGGCTAGAAAGTCTTCAATCCAGTCACGCAGTTAATCTGATGTACCACACATTTTGTTCATGAGCCGACAGTGCAGAACTGTTTCGAACGCCATTCAAAGTCTATGCCACTTGTATCTGGTGCTTTATGGGTCTTGTGAACGAAGAGAACGAGCTGGGTTTTACACGATTGTTGTTTTCGGAAACCATGTTGGTTCCTAAAGAGGAGATTTTCGGGCTTCAGAAATTTCATAGCACGCGAACGTGAAACATATTCCAAAATTCTACAACAGACTGACGTAATAGGTACAGACCTATACGTTTGTACATCTATTCGGTGGCACTTCTTGAAAACTTGAGCAAACTCTACTCTTTTACAATCATTAGGAAAGTTTCGATCATCTAGAGACCTACTGCACTCTGCTGCTGGACGAGGGGCAAGTTCTTTCGCATAATCTGTGCAGAATCAAATCGGCATCCAGCCAACTTCAGTGGCCTTTCCAAATGTTGAAATGGTTCAAATGGCTCTAAGCACTATGGGACTTAACATCTGAGGTCATCAGTCCCCTAGACTAAGAACTACTTAAACCTAATTAACCTAAGGACAGCACACACATCCATGCCCGAGGCAGGATTCGAACCTGCGACCGTAGCAGCAGCGCGGTTGCGGACTGAAGCGCCTAGAGCCGGTCGGCCACAGCGGCCGGCAGTGGCCTTTCCCCAGTCGGGCGACGTCGGTTGCTTGTGTCTCCCTTGGTCACTCGTTTCGATGTCTATCATTTTGTTATTAGTGCAAGGATTTAAAGAAGAAAGGAGGAACTAGAGTGTCACCTTTCTCTCTGACAAAGTTTTTGGAAAATACGTTTAACATTTTGACCTTCACTCTGTCATTCTCTGTTTCACTGCAATTATGGTCACAGAGCGTCTGCACAGATGGCATCTGTCCGTTCACTGATTTCACGTAAAACCAGAACTTCTTAGGATTCAAGTTGGTAGGTAATTCTTTACTTTCGTACTCGTCGATTGCTTCACGCCAGACTCCGTATCGTGGTGATTAAAATTATCCAAACGCCCTGTATTATCTATAAGGAATATGAAAGAAAATTTTGTTAGATACTGTACCTGCCATCTCACATTTGCATGCACAGCATCAAAAGATACGTAGTGGCCTTAGCTTACAGTATTTCGATGTAAAAAATATCAAAATAGTAAAGATATTGACGTTTCGATCTTAGGCGTACTTGAGGAAATGTGCTCATCATACAGAGATCGAACTTTCATCACATGCTGTTTTTGGATGTTTTTCTGTGATGCTGCTCTTCACCAAGCTCTATTTTAGGTGGGAGAAGAACATACATGATGTTCTACATCAGAAAAAAGTAATCGATATTATTGATGATCACTGCAGATTTTGTTTGTTACTTTAGATCTGAGGCATTTGTGTCATAACATGTTTATCCACCGACATTACATTTTTTCGACATTTTAACACAACAAACAACACTAAAACTGATGCGTTTTGACAGGATATTTCAAATCGTTAAAAAATTTAAACTACAAATTTTCGTAATGCGAAAAAAGAACTTCATAATACACAAGGACACATTCGTAATGCTCCAGATATGAGATGTAAACAGACACCACGGCCAAAGAAAAAAAAATCGACGAATTTAGACACAGAAAGGAAAGTACAATTTCTGGCCTACTTAGTTTCTCCAGTGCTAGGTAGCAAATTTCCTCCAGCGAACTCGATCAATTGCCTCGTTTTCAGATTCCTACAAGTTTATCTCCATGCGTTGCAGTCTCCTTGCAAATTTCGTTTCTAGGTGATAAGAGGTATTCCTCTATTCCTGTATCCATCTGTTGGTGTCCACAACAGTGCAGCTTAGCGGATTCTTCTATGTGCCCTTGTCCTTCAATTTTCTTGCAGCAACGATTTTATGCAAGCCACTGAGACGACTTCATCGTTTCAAACGTGGTTACCATAGTTGACCTTAAAAATTAGTCTCAAACATCGTTTGTGAAACACTTCGATTTTTGTGTTGATTTTGGTGTCGGTAGGTTGATAGAGGAGTACAGCCGAAGCTTTGTGGGCATACTTACAGTGCCTAGTTGCCACATGTATCGCATTCATTGGAAAGCGGCATAAGCTTTAACAATTAAGCATCAACGCCCCAGTTATAACAGAATTCTTCTGAGAAGAAGAATTCTCTAGTATCTTCTGTGCACTATAATTTGCGTAGATACATACCACTTTTAAGCACATTGTTTTTGTTTTATCACTATTTATCGTTAGCCTCACAGACCTGGCCATTCTGTCCAGCTTGGCAGTTACTAGTTGTAAACTATGTGGTGTTGCTGTCAGAAGAACGATGGCATCAGCAAAATCCAGATCCATAAGTCAAGAGTGCTCATTCAAACGTGTGTCCATACTAGGTTGTCCACAATTTTTCTCATTTTGAAATCTGTGACAAATATGAATAGCGAACCAAACTTCATAGCGATCATCACGCTAGGGTTTTAACTTTATCTTGCAGCACAAAACGTTTATGGGCTTCTACTGGTAAAGCCAACTTATGCTGTCACACGGTGCAGACTACATGATTCTTCAGTGAATTAGTACATAAAACAGAAGTAATAAACGTTCTTTTACATAAGAAACGAGAGTTTGCTATGCTTTCAACCACCTATATTCACCCTGCCATTAAAGCAACTCAGTGCTAGAACATTAACTTTACGTTGCAGTACAATATGTTTGTCTTCGAAACTTATTCGCTGACTGCAAAATCCTTAGCAACAGCTCTATTGAGTATAGATCTGCTTACTCAAGAGTGACGCATGAAAGTCTGTGCTGGGCCAGGAATCAAACTCGAATTTTCCATTATTGCAAGCTCAGATTTTCAAGTGTCACTATACCTAACACAGCTACTATCAAGCAATTCGCAGTCAGCGAATTAATATCGAAGTATTTCGCACAGCTATGGATCGTCATAAACAGTGTCTATTTTTTCAGACATACTAACAAGCCTAGGTGGGCACGGAATCACAACAACACTTGTCTCGACTCCCTATCATCCCATTCTCCCTGTTGTGGATATCCAAGTAATGTTGTGAGCATTAGGTGATGAATTTAGTGATCTGTGATTTAAGGACATAGGCGGTATGACACATGGGAGTTTAGGCCAGTGTGGGGAGTATGTGTGGACAGCCCAAGTGGCTAAGATGACCGCTCACTATAAGTGGGAAATCGGGCTTCGATACCTAGTGCAGCACAGATTTCATGATTGGGCAGGAGAGCTATACCTAACACAGCTGATGTAAGAGGAATCACAGGCAGTGAATGAATTTCGAAGTATTTCGTACAAATGTGGATCGTCAACAGTGTCTGTTGTTTCAGACACGCATGCAAGCAAAATCTTTGTCATCTTCTGCTGATTATGCTAATCTATACAATTGCACACTGGAGACTACCTGACACTTCTCCCCCTGCACATTGTCATTTTACTGCAAAACTGTATCAAATTGATCCATATATTGTTAAGCTACGGCAAGATTTTAAGAAATTTCCCCATCAATCGCCATCTTAAAGCAAATTCAAACAAATTACCTCATAAATCATCATGATTGCACAAAACTGTAACAGATCTCCCCCACCCACGGGTTATAGCAAATTTGAAACAAATTACCCCACACATCGCTATGTTACAATAAAAACGTGGAAAATTATCCAGTTACAGCAAAACTACAACACACTGCCCAGTTCATCGACATGTTACAGAAAAATTGAAAATAGCCTCATACATCACCATGTTACAACATTATTCTAGAAATTGCCTCATGCATCACCTTACGACAAAACTGGGACGAATTGCTCCATACATCAACATGTTACAGCAAAATTGTGACAAATTACCACATATGTCACCGTTTGAAGGAAAAGTGTAATAGGTTGCCCCATACATACCATGCTGCACCTATATTGAAACAAATTGCGTAACATTAACATTCTACAGAAAGATCGCAACAAATTCTCCAGTTCATCATCATATTACAGCAACATTGTAATAAAGTCCTCATAAATCACCATTCACCATGTAAACTGTAACAAATTACCCCATTCATCAGTAGTGTTGCCCAAAACTGTAACAAATTACACCCCCATATTATAGTAAAAGTGTTAGATATTGCACCATTTGCCGGCCGCGGTGGCCGAGCGGTTCTAGGCACTAAAGTCCGGAACCGCGCGACTGCTACGGTCGCAGGTTCGAATCCTGCCTCGGGCATGGATGTATGTGACGTCCTTAAGTTAGTTAGGTTTAAGAAGTTCTAAGTCTAGGGGACTGATGACCTCAGATGTTAAGTCCCATAGTGCTCAGAGCCATTTGAACCATATTGCACCATACATTGCCATATGCTAGAAAAACTTACCCCATAAATCAATTGGAATTGTGATAAATTACCCTATATATCATCAATATTGTAAAAAATTACCCACACATCATCATTATTTAGCAATGTTGTAATGAATATCCTATATATCAACATATTACAGAAAAATTATAACAAATTGTACCGTACATCACGATGTCACAGAAAATTTGTCACGAACTGCTCTATTAGAATAAAACTGTAACGAATGATCCTGTGCATTGTCATGTTGCAGCAAAATTCTAACAAATTGCGCCGTTGACCAAACCTCTGTCCTCTTCTGCTCATAATTCTAGCTTATACTATCATGCCATGGAAATTACGTGCAAAGCAGGCTAAGCAATTTTAGCCGACGCAAACAAATTGATATTCAGAACTGGAAGAATATTCTGACACAAGAAGGGGACGGTGAATGTGCAATAATTTAATACTGTGTGCCAACTGTTGGCTTTTAAAACTGTATTGTAACATCAGAAGTTGACAACTGGAGACTGGCCTGGCATTTGATGTCCTCTATAAGCATCCCTGTGTACTGTATCTGGATGAAGACACAATATTTTGTGACTCACTTCTTTCGAGAATGAATTATATTTCCTTGAGACTCTTCCAGTGAATTACTACCTAGCATTTGCTTTTTCTATGCTTTGTTGAATATGGTCGTTCCACTTTGAGTCACTCCAAATAATTATTCCTAGGCATTTTACCGTGGTTATTGTTTTCAGTGAATTTCTACCATGTAGTAATGGAGTTCTTTCCTATTTATGCACAGTTCATTAATTTTATTTGTCTTTGGGATCATTTGCCAATCATTGTACCAGTTACAAATCCACTGCAGATCTTCCTACATACTTCAAGTGTTGCCACCCTCTATTTTGCAAACAAATGCATCTGCTCCAAACAGACTTATGAAGCTTCCCTCGTTATCCACTAGGTAACTGATATACATTAATCGCAGTAATGGGTACACCTGACATCACGTCTACATCTCTTTACTTATTTCTCCCAAGATAGCCGTCCGCTGTGGCCGAGAGGTTCTAGGCGCTTCATTCTGGAACCACGCTGCAGCTACGGTTGCAGGTTGTGTGTGATCTCCTTAGGTTAGTAAGGTTTAAGTAGTCCTAAGTCTAGGGGACTGACGACCTCAGATGTTAACCCCATAGTGCTTAGAGCCATTTGAACCATTTGAACCATCTGTCAAGATAGATGTGCTTGATTTTGTCTGCAAGGAAGTCCTTAATCCAATCACAAATCTGACCCAGTACCTGATAAGGTTACATTTTGTTTACTAAACGATGGTGTGGAACTGTGTCAAATGACTTCATGAAGTAAAGGAACACAGTATCGATTGTATCCTATTGCCAGAGGCACTGTGAGTCTCATGGATGATGAGCGTGAGCTGAATCGAGAATTATCATTGAGGACTGTCAGACAGCAGCGTGTCGTTGCAGTTGGTTTATACTTAATTTCATAATTGTAGCAGCTCAGGGAGAGTGCCAAACGTTGACGACATTGTACTGTTCACCATCATATCTGACTGCCAACACAGAACCAGTGCCATAGGGAGATGCATCTGCAACCACAACTGGTGCATACCGTCATGTAGGTAGCATACACATTAACTGTGTGAGGACACACCAACAGACTGCTGACCACCTGTATTGAACACCTTTCTTTCGTAACTGGTTTAGTGGCTACATGATATGGACCAATGTGCATCTTAGAAATGTTGCCAAACCCCATAGTTTCAACGTACCATAGCCTACACATTGTCAGTTATCACCACTGGTACTTGTATTCATAAAGTTGTTGTAAGCTCAGCCAAAAATGCCTTTTTCTTGCATTTTGAGTGGATTAACAGAGATCCAAAGTTCCGAAAAAAGAATAACACTTAGTTGACCACTTGGTGACATTTCTTTCTTTCTTTAACATCAACTACTATACTTATTAGCCAAGCACAGTTTTTTACAAAGTAGGTGGGAGGCATTACTAACTGAAGTGTCACCATACTCTACCAACTTACAGGAGGATGGAGCTAATTCTGGGGAACCTAGACAAGCGTCCAATGGAAGTTTACCAAGGAAACTGCAGCCCCTGTGTTCACATGGGAATGGATCTCTTTGTTCCCAAGTGTGAGGTTTATAAATAGGTTTATAAATAGCTTCTTAGTGAAATAACCGCCTGGGACTGAAGTGTTTCTTGAATAGTATGCAGGAAGTGGACCTGATCATCCTGACAGTTTATTTCAGACTGTGCAGAGATGCCTATCTTTTTCACAACAGTTGCATACAGTGATCCAGAGACTCTGTGCATTAGTGCTCTGTCGAGCAGTCTGGGCCCGATGAAAGTCCCCAGTGCACACACCAACTTGGTATACAAGTTGCTGTTCAGATGCCATTGATACATTACACATTGATGCATAATAACACCTCCATCTTGAAAGTGGCTTGCGGGTATCGAGTTGCTGGTGCATGACGTGTCTTGACCCTGCCACAAATGGGGAAATCCGTTAACCTAACCGACCTGCAGTCGGGTCAGGGGGTGCTCATTCACTGATTGTACAGTTTCGAATGAGTGCGTGACTGTCAAAGCATCTTCCTGTGATTGGCTGTCTAGCTTTAGGTTGATGTGTGCACTTTTGCATCGGGATCCAGTTGGACAACCACATCCCTGATTAACGAGTCTGAATAAGAGGATGTGCTTGGTAGGTTCGTGAAGGTGAAATCACATTGGCGACTGAACTCTTAAATGGCACCCAGGAATGATATGAGTGACCAGGATGTTGGTGGTACTGATAAAATTTGAGTCATGATGTGGCCATATGGAGTCCTTTAAAATAAGTCGAAACCAACATTCATATTTCCTCAAATTCAATGGCAACTGGATTCGTGAGAGTAGACATTAACATCATGAGTGATATGTTTGGAGTACAAGGTAAAACCATATGCCTTCAGAAATGTTACAGTATCTGCTTAATATATACCTGACAACAACATTTGATGCATGACTATAGTATCACACTCAAGCCAATTATTATGACCTGACTAAATTACTACCGTTTGATATAACTGTGTGATGTTTGGTTGCTCTGGGAGATGGTTGGGTGGAACCGCAACGTATGAAATATTAGTTCATTTTGTTAAAATAATGATGATAAATTTACTTAACTTTATACAATCCATTGCCACAGAGATGTGTGAATATTTACAACTGTCTTTGAATATTAAAGCTTTACCCGATGCACACATCTACTATACTCTTCTCTTGAAGTATAAAGTTCACCAAGTTCAGAAGGGGCCTTCAGTCTATGACATGAGCAACACACGTATCGTAACTAGACAACGCTGTCTCCTTGATCGGAGGTCATGAATCGTGGTGAGCCTTCCTCTGCTCGGCTGTATCTTGGTCTCTGTGCAGTGTTGGTGTGGAGCTGGGAGAGAGAGCGTAGCTTCTCCGGCGCCTCCCATTCGTTGCAGTATGCAGCGGGGCATAGCTAGCTTCTGTGATATCGCTGCGACTTGCCGGCTTTATTATGGCACCACGATCTTTGGATGATGCCATATCATGACTGTCATGCCTGCTGGTGAAGCATCCGGATGGGCAGTTACAAATGTCGTGCATATTACTGGTTCTGTTCCTTACGTAGAGAAATTAATACAGGTACACGAACATGAAAACGGCACCGTTTGCAGAGGTTTAATTTGGAGGACACCAAAAACAAAATTTCGACTCTGACTTATTGTTCACGACGTTTTAAAATTTACCCTAACATGAGTGAACAATAACCATGTCAAACGAACCTGTGTTTTATCTTTAGCCAGAGAATCTTATATACCGCAATGAGAACGAACATGGCCACAGTTCTATATAAGCTGTATACTCCATCGTAATTTATGTACAGTGCGTCAAACCTAACCAATATTTCAAATGACAGAGGGATAAGTATTATATACAGCTTCACAATGAAGAAAATCCCAAATAATGTTACAAGATTTTATTTCACTGTGCACGCATCAGGGAATCTGTTTTGTAACTGAATGTATTCTATTTCACTTAACTTCAGACAGTATCATATTCTGTGTCAACAAACAATTCAAAATGTTGTTTATGCTCTTAACGGGTGTGCTGCCGGATATGATCTTCTTCACTACACGATATTTCGGCGATCCATTTGGCCGCCACCTTCAGGTGCGATCGCTGAGTACACAGTCACGCCGTAACGGCTCCGGCGTGACTGTGTACTCAGCGATCGCACCTGAAGGTGGCGGCCAGATGGATAGCCGAAATATCGTGTAGTGAAGACGATCATATCCGGCAGCATAAGCGTGAAGAGCATAAATATATAAGACACCGGGGAAATCTACAGAATCACAACTCAAATCGTTCTTTGAAGCGTTAGGCATATCTGTAGCAAACTATAAGTTCTCATTGGGCAAACAGGAGTATGTGATTTTACTATTTACCTGGTTACAGATTAAATGAATTCCTAGATTTCCCCCTGAGCCGTGACTTCCTGCGGTGCTCTTGGCAGAATAGTTTCTCTCTCAAAGTTATGCTCTTTGCGGCGTCCTGGTTGGCTAGCGCCCTCTGTTTTCATTGCTGTGATTGCCTTATACAGCTGATAGTTGTTCGTATTCGCAGCTGCGCATTGTGTTGGGAAACAAGTCAGAGAAAAAAAAACAATGTTAGAGAAACAGTTAGCTTTGGACAGTCGCAAGTTACAAATATGCCCCAAGTTATGTCAGTAACATATTACAGTGAACGACAGAGAACGACAGCCAGTGCTCTCAGCAGCTCAACTATGTCTCTGGCAGTTACACACACGATTCACTGCTGAATTTCTGTAGAATGGTACGCCAGTGATTTTATACAGATGGTGTATGAGACCTTAGATATTCTAAATTCAAGAACTCGTGAAAGTAATAAACCACTGATCTGTGCATCCTGTATACATTTTTAAGCCCAAGAACGATGCCTACTTCAGTTGTAAAAATCCTGCGAGAACAAGAATGCGTACTTCTCAAAAAATATGCTGTCATTTAAAAAAGGGTCTTTAAAATCATTCTGTCGCTTTTGGGTATATTCGGTGACTTGGTGCCTTATAATATTCAACACATTCTGACTGCAAGGCTCAATCAAGACTTGGAGAACATTTTTTTCCCTTATAAGAGGGCTCAGACATTTTCATGATCATCCATCTCCAGTTGAGGTAAGTCAGCTTTGTTGAGAGCAAACGCCCCACTATTCATCTTTGAAACGTATGGTGTGTTAAGCTAGACGAAGAAGGAAGATTTGTGACTTCAACGGTGTTTGGCAGCATCCAGCCAGAAAAGGACTGAGGCGTTGAAAATGAATGAAGGACAGAAGGTGATCCAAGACCTAGATCTCGCAGTAGCAGATGCCGATATCCCATCAGTGTCATTGGCTTCTGACCGTGGTGTTGAAGGGTACATAGCTCACCAGTGCGTACAGTACGACAGGTCACCGATTAAATCCACGTTCAGAGGATGGCTCACATGCTCTCTCTCGGAGGTTTGCTTGTGCCTGCAGAAGCGTGGCTTAAAACAGCTGGGAAATGTGAATTAATTTTCGCTCATATCCATGAACAAGACGATTTGTCCAGGAAGACTGGTTCCATTAAGTATCTGTGTGCCATACTTACCGACCCGTTCCCCACAGATCATCCAGAGGTAATTAAGATATACGCTAGAGCGATAACATATTCTATCCGAATGGCCTGGCTGTCATAAAAAGACAAGGCGAAGAAAGAAGAGGAAGCTCGCCATCACAAAGCAAGAAAATGGAATTTGTCATTGCTTTAGGTTCAGGGTATAAATGAACAATATTTGCGTAATTTAAGTTACGTAGGAACTTCCGTTAGTGACAAAAGTGATCGTCGTCTGACAGAGTTTGTCCGACAACTGCCTAGCAAGACTCAGAGATTGATGGCGCCAAGGTTCGGTTTATTGCCTCCCACACATTATCACAGCTTTGCTGAACAGTAGGCACGTTAAGCGAAATCGTTCATGTTTCCTGCAAATCACATTTTGCAGCGCGTAAATTCTCGATATCATGTCCTTTTATTCCAATAAATTTGAACAAGCTGGATCAACATTCTCCTGCTACATTGATAAAAAAATTCGAAGTTAGTGGTGTCACTTTAATGATAAATGTGTGCGGCAGTTAGATTAACTAATTCAAATTATTTCTGCAAACAGGGCACCTGCATAATTTCTTGAGCGAAAAGAAGAGGTCCACTTATTAGTTGAGGGCCCTTAAACTTGGTATGCATACAAAATGAAAATGGGCGTAATATAGATCTTATTCACTCGTCAAAACTTTTCTCAGACCCAACTTGGAAAACTACATGCCCATTTCCAACATTTCCTTTGTCAGAACACTGCAAAAACAAGCTATACTTTCACTTTATTGCAAGTTTTGCTTCGACAGATACTACAATTTTTTTGAAGTAAGTAGTATCTATGTAAAAGAGGGACAAGCTATAGAATGTAGCAGTAACATCCTACCAATAAGAGAATAGAAGTTCACATTTCATTATTTCGGTAGAAACTCAAACATAACACAAATACATCGCATTTATGCGTGGCCCACATTCCAGAGGCAGCGGCTGTCCATCAGTAACGTCACAGAGCTGGAAGACAACAGCACATAATGCTTACTGCCCAAGCTTATTGTTCTATGGATGAGTAATCCGAAGGTAGGTAACGTTATTCAAAACTGAAGCAAATATGGAAGTTGAAGTTTCATTCGAAACTCGTAGCAAGATTTTCCTACTGCAATAAATTAATTACTTTCAACAGAAGATTTAATGAACTAATTTTGACATTTCAAAAAATGGCTCTGAGCACTATGGGACTTAACAGCTGTGGTCATGAGTCCCCTAGAACTTAGAACTACTTAAACCAAACCAACCTAAGGACACCACACACATCCATGCCCGAGGCAGGACTCGAACCTGCGACCGTAGCAGTCGCACGGTTCCGGACTGCGCGCCTAGAACCGCGAGACCACCGCGGCCGGCTGACATTTCAACCCAGTGGACTTAATGACTCCACGAAACCAATCCACAAATAACACTAATGATGAAAAATTATAGTTGATAGGGAGAAGAGTAACTGACAACGAAGTGAGCGAAAAAGGGAGCTTACAATATCTTTCACAAACATAATTTGCTGTCGGTGCGGTGCGGAATGGTACACTTTTTTAAAGTCTAGAATCAACGAATTGATCTCGTTATTTCTGTCTGCGGGGCTGAATATATGTTATATGACGAGAGCCACATATCCGATATACACTCTACGCAAATTGGTCACGAATTAATATTCATACAGGTGTTGAAGGGAAATGCAAAACTGTAAACTATGGAGGCCGATGGATAAATGTGTGACGCTACAGTGGAATTTTACCGGGTAGTCAGCAAGGCTAGTAAACAGGGAACATGTCGATACCAGTGCATAAAGTCTTTGCGAATTTTATTCCCAGTTCTCAGTTTGGCAGTAACCATGTCTCGCAGACACCCGCGAGAGCAACATACGCAGATGCTAGCATTTGAGAGAGGACTTGTTGTTGGGATCAATGAAGCCGGTTGGAGTAATCGGCGAACTGCTCGACATTTGCATAGGAGCAATGCCAGTATTCGACAGTGTTGGCAAGGGTAAAGCATGGCCGAACACAGCGACAGCAAAGAAGCAGTCGACGCAGAGAGACGACAGAACATGAGGACCGAACAGTTGTCAGAGAGCTACTCTGAGCCTCGGATTCATAATTATAATCGATCCAAAGTGCAGGTGGTGCTTCTGTGACCGCAAATCACATTAACAAGTGGCACACAGAAAGGAGGCTGGGGTCACGACGCCCTTTGCGCCGACTGTCATTGACCTCTCTACACCAACAAGTCCGTTTCCAGTGGTGTCGGGCACATTCGGCCTGGGATCTCATTGACTGGAGTAAAATTGTCTTCAGTGGTGAGTCTCACTTCGAATTGAGCCCCAATGACCAGCAAAGATGAGTCTGGGGACATCCCGGACAGCGGTGGAATACCAACCCGATAGTCGCCCGCCATACGGTCCGACAACCAAGAATGGTGGTCTGGTAACATCACATTTCGTAGCAGAGCCTCTTTGGTTGTCATCCGTTGCCCCCTTACAGCACAGCGGCACGTGGACCATATTTATTTTGTCAACCCAACATTTAAGAAAGATAATGCTCGCCTTCGCATATGGAAAGTTTCTACTGCTTGGCGTCGTGCTTGCCAAACCCTACCTTGTCTAGGAAGGTCGCCGTATCCCTCCCCCATTGGAGAACGGTTGGAGCACTGCGGGTAGGGCCCTATAGCCAGCTATGGATTTTAGCGATCTAACGAGCCCGTTGGAAAGAATTTCACACTACATCCCTCAGGAATACATTCAGCAACTATGTCAATCAATGCAAGCTGTATAGCTGCTTGCATCAGGGATACAGGTTGACCAACGCGTTAGTGACTTCCTGTATTTGTACATATCATCTACACTACTGGCCATTAAAATTGCTACACCAAGGAGAAATGCAGATGATAAACGGGTATTCATTGGACAAATATATTATACTAGAACCGACATGTAAGTACATTTTCACGCAAATTGGATGCATAGATCCTGAGAAATCAGTACCCAGAACAACCACCTCTGGCCATAATAACGGCCTTGATGCGCCTAGGCATTGAGTCAAACAGAGCTTGGATGGCCTGTACACCTACAGCTGCCCACGCAGCTTCAACACGATATCACAGTTCATCAAGAGTAGTGACTGGCATATTGTCACGAGCCAGTTGCTCACCCACCACTGACCAGACATTTTCAAGTTGTGAGAGATCTGGAGAATGTGTTGGCCAGGGCAGCAGTCGAACATTTCCTGTATCCAGAAAGGCCCGTACAGGACCTGCAACATGCGGTCGTGCATTATCCTGCTGAAATGTAGGGTTTCGCAGGGATCGAATGAAGGGTAGAGCCACGGGTCGTAACACATCTGAAATGTAACGTCCACTGTTCAAAGTGCCGTTAATGCGAAAAAGAGGTGACCGAGACGCGTAACCAATGGCACACCATACCATCACGCCGGGTGATACGCCAGTATGGCGATGACGAATACACGCTTCCAATGTGCGTTCACCGCGATGTCGCCAAACGCGGATGATATCATTATGATGCTGTAAACAGAACCTGGATTCATCCGAAAAAATGACGTTTTGCCATTCGTGCACCCAGGTTCGTCGTTAAATACACCAACGCAGGCGCTCCTGTCTGTGATGCAGCGTCAAGGGTAACCACAGCCATGGTCTCCGAGCGATGGTCCATGCTGCTGCAAACGTCGTCGAACTGTTCGTGCAGATGGTTAGTGTCTTGCAAACGTCCCCATCTGTTGACTCAGGGATCCAGACGTGGCTGCACGATCCGTTACAGCAATGCGAATAAGATGCCTGTCATCTCGACTGCTAGTGATACGAGGCCGTTGGGATCCAGCAAGGCGTTCCGTATTACTCTCCTGAACCCACCGATTCCATATTCCGCTAACAGTCATTGGATCTCGACCAACGCAAGCACCAATGTCGCGATACGATAAAACGCAATCGCGATAAGCTACAATCCGACCTTTATCAAAGTCGGAAACGTAATGGTACGTATTTCTCCTGCTTACACGAGGAATCACAACAACGTTTCACCAGGCAACGCCGGTCAACTGCTGTTTGTGTATGAGAAATCGGTTGGAAACGTTCCTCATGACAGCACGTTGTAGGTTTCGCCACCGGCGCCAAGGTTGTGTGAATGCTCTGAAAAGCTAATCATTTGCATATCACAGCATCTTCTTCCTGTCGGTTAAATTTCGCGTCTGCAACACGTCAGCTTCGTGATGTAGCATTTTTAATGGCCAGTACTGTGTTTTTCTGAAATTGTAACCATCTGCTTATCTGTACATATTCGTCACGTATACCGAGTTCCGTCCCATCCGGATAATTCTTTCGTTGTGCGTCGTTTTTTTTCACTTTTCGAGGCACCCATGTTCATTTTCGTAAATGAGATCGTTTGATCCCAGTTTAAATTAAGATTAATATTGTGAATGTCTTGAAGCACGTTACCAATAGAAATTAGTAACACAGGAATAAAATTCTATGGTTGAGTTTTACTAGTTTTCTTCTATATCCATTGATCAAAATGGTTCAAATGGCTCTGAGCACTATGGGGCTTAACATCTGAGATCATAGTCCCCTAGACTTAGAACTACTTAAACCTTACTAACCTAAAGACATCATACGCATCCATGCCCGAGGCAGGATTCGAACCTGCGACCGTAGCAGCAGCGCGGTGCCGGACTGAAGCGCCTAGAATCGCTCGGCCACAACGGCCGGCTATAGCCATTGAAACAGTTCCCTGTCCAAAGTGTCGGCTCATGTTATAGCTAAGAGTTGCGCCAACTCCGTCGGTGCCTGGGTCCTTTGTGGATTCCAACGATTTTAACTGTTTTTCGTCGTCTATTTCAGAGAACGAACGGCAAATATTTTCACTTAGTTTGTCAAAAAGTCAGGCTCTCTTATGGCGCAGCCTGTGAAGTGGACGGAAGACGAAGCTGTTTTTAAATAAGTCGTTTCAGCAGTTACATTATGAGGTGTCAAAACTGCAGTTTCTTAGTTAGGCACTCCTTTGACTTAAAAAAGAACAGTCTCTAATTTTATTAGGGTATTGTGTCGGAATAACAAAATCAGTTTCATGGGACAAAGAAATTATTACCCATTGTCAAGAACTCTTTTTATTACTAAATATTACGGTCAAACTCGACTTAGACAATGAACCTTCGACAATTAATACGAGATTCCTCTTCTTCCGCGGGTAATTACCCTCTCTAATTACGCAGCGCTTATGCTAAGAAATTATCATGAATAATCATCGCTCCGCCGTATATTGTGTTCTGGCGACGGTCTGCACCAAATTTGTTTGGAGGCGAGTTAGTAATGCATCTGCCAGAGTGCTGGACGTTAAAGCAACTCATTTTCCATTTTAGCTCTTGGATAGCTCATACCTGCAAAATATACAAATTCTTCCTTCTAACATAGGCTCCCCGATGTTTTGTTAAAGGCAGCAGATACTACGGAAGATTCGAGTATTTCCTTGTGCAGCTAACGAGCGTTCTTCTTTATCCAGCAACAGATAAAAGCAACTGTGAATACCTTTTAAATTGTAGGAGCCACCTTTTAGCGAAGATGGGATGTCGTCGCAACTGTGATACACTGCTCGTTAATATTTATACTGAAATGTTTTGCAAGCGCTCTGGAAAATACGGGGATTAGGCTACTGGCCCAAGCTTCGTTACGCGACATTTAGATAGCAGTGGAGGTAATGCTTTGTGGAAACTGCCTTTTGTCCCTGCACTTCTCACACACATTCAATATTATTTATATTTGACGACTAACATTGTTAAAAGTTCCAGCTTGTTTAGGGAAATATCCCAAGAGTCTTGGAATGGAACAGAGGGAGTGTACATAATTGTCGTTCTTTGTGTAGAACAGAGTGTTAGCGTAGCTACCCGTGTAATGGCAAGGGATTTTCAACGAAATACCAGGCGAGCTGGTTGTGGAGCTGCACCGGAAACCACGTGAACCGGCAACATACAATTTTGTTCAAATGTTTTGCATACTATTACCACGTTTGACAGGGATCCATTACATGAATAAATACAATCATGACAAATGCACATAGTGACGACATGATTTCTCGATTCTGTGCAGCTTCACTAAGACACTGCAGCAAAATAACATACACATTGAGATACAGTAGCGCAGTGATTCACTAGAAAACGACGCCAGTACCTGGGTCAAGAAATCAGTGCAAAGTTGAGAGACGATAATTTTAAATGCTACACGGAGCAATCTTGTTGTCTCATTCAGGCAGATTCTTAGTTAAAATAAATATTACTGAAACTGGATAAAACAAAACGTCTTCGTTGGATTCGAACCGCGTTAGATTAGTTGCAAGGATATTACTCGTTACTCTAATTAAGTGATACGTCGTATGCATTCTCTCTGTAAAACTTCTGCATAGTTTTGTAGGCTGTAAATAGTTCTGTTTCCAGGTTTAAAATCAGCGTGCTCTTTATTGTGGCTTAAGTCTTACTCTGTTCTTTCCTTTAAATGGATCACTGCTGCCTTCACCTTACATCTAAGGATCCCACAAAACTGAGAAACAGATCCGAAATAGACTTCTAATGTCACGGATAAGTCTCCATCAATACTGCAGAACTATTTTTAGAGTACTTAACTTTCTTGCTATGTCCATCTTGCGACAAGTATCGCATGGACACCCTGCACTTTCCTCGGCCCTCTTTTTATTCCTCATTGTGCTACTAACTTCACCCTTTTTTAATGTCATTCAATTTTTGGAGTTTTCTTCTTCAACCTCACCCTCTACGCCATGCTATCTTTCCTTACATAACTTTTCGTTGCAGTCAATTTCTTAGCGGTATATAATGCAGCCAAGATGTTTTCCGCATTCTTATCTGCTTCACTGGCTTTCTTTCCGCCGCTGTTCTGCGAAATACTTCTTCATTCGCCATTCTATCAGTCCATTTCACTTTTAGAAATGTTCTCCACAACCGCATTTCGAAAGTACCCAAGTATTTTTCCTCTTTATGTTTGACTGTTCGTGATTCGCTGCCATAAAACAAAACTGTAGATAAAACACGAGGTGAATCTCAGTCTTAATTCTATCGGTACTCTTTTTGCTGTCAACAAACCTTTGGTCTTTTCAGATGCTCTTTTAACCATAGAATTCTACTTAATTCCTCAACCCTGCTTATATTTTCTGTCACCAAACTTGCTAATTTCCTGTACTCTCTTCATTAAGAAAAAACACTGCCAAAGTTGTACATGTTAATAGTAAAATTTCTATCGCTGTTAGTATTTTAGTCTCTGACTTCCACGTCTGTTTGCGCCTGAAAGCTTTATTTGTTGTAGAGAGGCTCAACATGACGATGGCGTGAACAAGCTGTTACTAGTACCACTTGGGGCAGAAGTTGGAGCAATCGTTTGAGATATCGAACGGCTGACATCCAGTAGCCTAAAGCTCTTCGAGGCTGCTACGGAACGCATGGGAAAATCGCACAGCGTTTGCCCCTAAAGTTGTTTCGCCGAGTGCCAGGCGTGAAGATATCGGACGTGAACTTGGTGCAGTGGAGTAATCGCGTAAGCATCAAACACGATGTGAAAACATCTCGCCACGAAGAGTTCAAAATGGTTCAAATGGCTCTGAGCACTATGGGACTTAACATCGGAGGTCATCAGTCCCCTAGAACTTAGAACTACTTAAACCTAACTAAGCTCAGGACACCACACAAGCCACGACGAGTACCACGTGAAGTGCTTGCCATCCTGGGATATCCTGGGCACGACAGTGGGTGGACCTACCCTATACGAACCGGAGGTCCTCAGACTCTTATTGTGCAGTCACTGTGCATACATTTCGTCGGTGGCGTCACTGTAGTATTACCAATAGGCGTTGATCGTCACCGTATTCCTGCTCGTCGGTTCCTGAAAGTCCTTCTCTTTTGAGGATCAGCCACTTTTAGTACAGTATTACTTCCAGGCTAGCCGCGCGGATTGAGGCACGTCACGGACTGCGCGGCCCCTCCCGCCGGAGGTTCGAGTCCTCCCTCGGGCATGGGTGTGTGTGCTGTCTTTAGCGTAAGTTAGTTTAAGTTAATTTAAGTAGTGTGTCAGTCTAGGGACCGATGACCTAAGCAGTTTGGTCCCTTAGGAATTCACACACACACACACACACACACACACACACACACACACACGCACACACAAACATACGCACGCGTGCGCTCATTCACGCGTGCAAACATGCATCCAACAACTCGTCGAGGATGCTGTTAAGGTATAGGCGAATTAACAATCCAAATGTGTAATAACCTAAAATAACGATTGTGAAGGTTTATGTGATATCTTTCCTGAAAGCAGCGTTATCAGTCATAAAGCAGAATAGATTTGCCCTGTCGCAAAAACTATGGGCAATTTTCGCACGGAGAAAAACATGATTCAATATGCACATGCGGCAGGTTTCGCTTATAGTCGTTAGCATAGCTCTGCTGATTGCACGATTATGACGAGCTACTTGCATGGTGTTTTTACCGGTTCTGTGCTCAGACCTTTCCTTCCAGTTTCCTTGTATGAAAATGACGCGACAGCCCTTCATGAATACGTTAATTGAAGAATTTCACTTAAGCCTAAAAATCTTCGTTATAATTTCGCGATTTGGACAGGTATTTTCCATGAGGCAGTATTCTGAAAAATACCGTGTCACTGACCCCTGGCCAGATAGTTACGTAGTTGGTATTCATTCACTCTAAAGCCAAATGAATCTGAAGCAAAAATCACCATATGGAAGAGAAGAACAGTATTACAATTTTTTTCCAAAAACATGGATTTCCAGCCCTTACTTGGTATAAACGTTTTTGTTCCTGATTGATCCCCTGACATTTGCGCTATAATTTGTTTTCGTCATCTAAAATTGCCAAGCACACAAATGAAGAGTCTCCTATGTAAATTTTGGGGGAACATATGGTTGTTGTTGTCCATTTAAATACGTAGAAGACAAATTAAAACATTTATCTGTGTCAGTCACGTTTTATTTCTCACGCCGCGTTTCGAGGGCTTACACCTTCATTTTAAGATTTATCAGCGGATTACATTATGTTTCTGAGACCAGATGTTGCCAGCCAACTGTTGTGAGTTTCATTTCGAATATATTCCAGCAGAAAGAACCCTGAAGGTCGTCATAAATATACATTTTCATCTTTAGACACTCACGAACATTAAATAACATCATAAACAGCCGTAGTTTCCAAACTACAGTCCAACACAGACAACATAAGATTGTCTGAATACGTCAAAGCGTATAAGAAATCAGACTGCTGACGTCCGACGAGGAGAGTGCACAGCTTCTGGAATTAATCTTATTAAGCTACGTAGATCCGTTACTATTCTAAATCTACCATTCTCTAATTACATTTTATCACAGTATTTGGTCACATACATGGGGGCTGGCCAAAATAGGTCTTTACCTATTTACAATCTTGCCACGTTTTTCTAACGAACTAAATTTAATCTTGTGTGTTTTTTACTCAATAATTTTTCACGTCTCCATATAGTTAGCATGCGATGTGTTTGATCCTACCATCCCAGTGGTCTGAATCACAAAGTTATCAAGAACAGCAGTGAAGCGGTAGACCAAATAAACTATAGAGGAATGGGTAAGCTTCGTTTTAAGGATTGTAGTCCATCCGAGACTCGACTGCATCAAATAATGTAGAAACAAGCCTCCAAGGTAATAGTAAATAACTGTCACTATAAATAAGAAAGAATGCCACCTTAACAGTAAAAAGAAAAAAAACCGAATATGTCACTGTAAGGGCGATAATAATACTAGATGTTGTATCTAGTTAATCTTGTGCTACGCGTCGCACTAATTAGCAAGAGGACGTTCAGACTTGGATTGCCGCAAGATTAAATCGCCACAAAAGCAGTAACAGTTTCATAATTTATCATGTCTGCGTTGAAAAGAGTGAATAAATACAGTGTTTTTACTTCGGAAACTAGAATAATCTCAACGTACTGCATCTCCCTCATAATAGTGAACTGCACGAGCCAAAGAAGAAGCGTTAATCGCTTCGGAGTGGATTACACTGTCTTGTAGACTTCAGCTCTAACAACCGGCGTACGTCGGCTGGGCTGCATGGTTAGCGCTCCTAACTTTCGGCACTGTTATCAAACCGAAGAGAAATTTTTTAATGGAGCTCAAATCCAGGTACTTCACGGACCAATCAAGAATTGAAATTTTTCATGAAAGTTGCTGATGCCACTGCGTCGTCATAGTAGACAATTGAACGAGAATACTTCCTTCTGGAGGAAAGGATAACAATACTGTTACTCGTATCTTCGTTGAGGTAACGAGTAAATAGCAAAACTGTCGATAGCAACTCCTTTTGGCAGCCGTTCTGATTCGAGATACATGTCACACCAACTGAAGGACACATTTCTGCCTAACTACAACATCCCATAAAAATGCGGAGTTTTTTCCAGCTTGCAGTATCCGTTATACGCAATACAGGAGAAAAGCTGCTGGCATACACATTAAACATAACGCAGGGCCAAGGTTAACACACAGACGGAAAACCAATTTCGTTTTGAATAGTGTATGTTACCATTTCTTCGAGGTCCACCGTTGGTGGCTCTCCTCTTATCGTATTACTAATCATCATCATCATCACCATCATCATTTAAGACTGATTATGCCTTTCAGCGTGTAATCTCCCCACGGAAAATTACCCTCTACCACGCAATAATTAATAATGGTCAACCAAATCATCCACATGTATTTACGTTTGAAAAGTATCTGATCAGATTTTCTAGTAATATATGCGCCGACAGCTCGTCGACGCCAAGGTATTTTTCTAGTACGTTTATTCTTTGGAACAACAGAGGTACAGAAATGTATGCTCCATGGTTATTATAGAGAGAGAGAGGAACAGCTTCGGAAGTATCGGTTGGAAGATTGTCGGATTGCTAAAGGAGATTTATTTACTCTTCTTCGCGCTAAAGCGAGCTAGGAAAGTTTGCGCCGCTAGCGTGATAGATAAAGAGAAAGAAAAACCTGTAAAAGAAAATTACATGAGACTTGGAACCAACAGAAAACGGAACATGTACGGAAATGGATTCAATATACAATTTTCCTCAGAAATAAGGTTTGTGACCATTTTATTCTAGAGTGAATGACGAATGAGTTCTCTGTCTGAACCATTGATGATTGTCTGGGCCCTGTAATTAATTGGGAAGTTTCAGCTGTGACGAAGAGAGCCTGCAATCTCTGAGTTTTTTGAAATCGTCCAAAAAGGCTTCGTCCACATCTGAAATTTTAGATCTGTCGTAAACTGAACGAATTGTTCAAACGATCGATTTTCCCAACTGAATGCAGCGCTTAATAATAATAACAAATGCAAAGATCTTTTCTAGCAAGCCAGCCGCTGAATATTAAGACGAAGGGCTCCACCAGAGATTCTACTAGGCTGATTTCACGTAAATAATATATTTAAACTGTACACAGATAAAGGACAGAGAGAGAGAGAGAGAGAGAGAGAGAGAGAGAGAGAGAGAGAGAGTGAGTGAGAGAATCCTCCATTAGCATAATTGTTTCTCTGTCTTTTCACGGATCAGCCTAACTAGAAAACACGAAGCCCTGACTTTATTGTACCGATTTATGTGTGAGAGGGAAAGAGCGATAAAGGCGACAGATACACTTCTGTACAGACAAAACATTACACCAAGTTAGCGGCAAGCTGCATTCACATAGACTTTCATCATTTACAAAAGCAGAGTAGAAATCATTATAATGGCCAATCCGTGACAGGACACGTTTTTGGACATTGTTAAAATAATTTTGTTCTCTGTTTCATGTGAACTACGACGAGACAACTTAACTTGGAAAAGAGAAGAAATACTCGCAGGCAAATTAAGTGGATCTACAAATAAAAGCAGCACGCTGGGCGCTCAAATTAGACCAGATCAATAATTTGTATTTGTATTTTGCAAGTATTGGGGAAGTAGACGTAGATTTGACCATTTTCTAATAGTGTTCATGCCGTAACTAGGGCAATGTTTAAGATGAGTCAAGCAGAGCAGAGCAACACGCAACAGCCTTCAGCTGTGAGCACGGATAATAGTGATGTAGTAAGAAGTGTTGTAGAACCGATCGCTACAGATAGTGCAATAGAACGCCCGGTAGACACGGCTGGAGATGTAACAGCAAGTATGCAACATGGCTTAGATCCATTAGTAATTATCATGAGACAGATGCAGATGATAACCGAGAGCATGAATAATATGAAAACCGACATTAATGCGAAGTTAGCCTCAGTTACCGAGGGGCAAAATGATTTGAATGCGAAATTAGCCTCAGTTACTGAGGGGCAGGAAAATCTGAACGCTGAGATTAAGCAGCAGTTACATGACAGTTTTTCCGAATTAGAGCAGCGGATAGAGGCGAAGACAAACGAACTTAAAGATCAGGCCGAAGAGACGGAACGAAAATTAACTGCACAAATAGAATTGGTTAAAGCTCAATGTGAGGAATGTACTCAACGCGTACGTGTAGAAATGAAGGAGTATGTGGCTATTAAGATAGATACCGTACGGGAACAGGTGGAAATGGTTCCGCAATTAGTACAAAAGCAAGATGCCATGTCATGTGCAATTGCGCAACTTCCTGAATTGGCACGTACGCAGACGAACCTAAAGGAAAGTGTTGAACATCTGACCGAACGTCAAGACGTTATAGACCACCAAATTAATGTATTAACGGGTAAATTATCCGTAATCACATTAGAAAACAAAAGGCTAATGTGTGAAAACGTTGAGCAAAATGTTAAAGCAGCATTCCAGAGTCTATGCGGCAAACAGGAAGAGAATTTGTTTGCGAAAGGACTTGAGGAAGTGCGACAGCAGTTAGGTGCTGATTTCGAGCATTGGAAACAAACGATAGAAGAGTCGATACGCGTTTCACAACAAGGCACAGAACAAATGAATACCGGCCAGCAGCAGAAGTTGGCAGCGTCTGTAGAGCCAGTTACTGCACATTCGCACACGATACCGACTTGTGTGAGTAACTCGAATATTAAATTGCCACGAGCTAGTTGTTCGCGTGAAGTTTTATCTGACGGAGATTACGAAAACCTTTGCCATGCCGAAGAAAAAATGATAAAGCATTGGCAATTCCAGATTTTTAACACTGACAAAAGGGGGGTCCATCCGATTGTTTTTATCCGAAGTATTAGAGGAGTGCTACCCAGAAATTGGTCGGAGTGGCAGAAAATCAGTTTCGTGACTGGGTATATACAAGGTTCGGGGGCGATCTGGGCCTCGGACATGACTTCCGTTTGCTCGACATATGACGATTTTGAGAAAGCGTTTTTAGCAAAATTCTGGTCAGAAGGGGTACAGGAACGCCTAAGGCAGGAGGTGCTCTACCCAGAGCCTTTCTCTTTTTCAAAAGGAAGCCTTAGGAAGTATTTTGAAAAATATATAAACAAAACTAGATATTGGGACAGACCTATGCCTTTGCCAGACATAATAAACATACTTAAGGCAAGATTACCAACTAACATCCGGAATCAATTAATTTACGGGAACGATAAAGACTTGGAGTCGTTCCTCACGACGTTAGATCATATAGACATTATAGAAGAGAGCAACCAGAAAGCCCGTAACAACAGATTCCAATATAGGGAGATAGAACCTCCGCCAAATGGTAGGCAAGGGAACGCACAGAGATCGATAAATAGTGGAGAAACCCCTCAAAATCTCAATAATAATACCGGCAATAGTCTTGCGAGGGGCTATCCAAGGAACAACAGGAATGGGAAACGATACAATCCCGTATGGGGGAACGAAAGGAATTTCAGACCGCAAGCCTGGAACAATAACAGTAATAGAAAGTGGAATCAACCGGGGGGAATAGATTCAAATAACCAACATCAGTGGGGACGGACATCTACGAATCAACCGGTAATTACCGAAGTGACGGACGATGTCAACCACCAGGCGAATCAAAATCCAACTAACTTGTAAGGACCCACTCGTGCCCCGGAGGAGCGGTCAACAATTGGTTGAGGGGCATCAGGATATGTGTACCCATGCTAACGTATAATGATAGACGATTACTGGCAGATGAATTGACCGAGGACTTAGAACTCCAAGATGAGGATAAGGAACAGGTGGCAGCAGCCGAAGTGCAAGTTATTTTGGAGACTGTACCTATAGTGGCGGTTTTGGACACAGCTGCAACCACGAATGTTATTTCGGAGGCTCTATTCAACAAGATCAGAAATATAAGACGAGTACCAATTTTTCCAGTTCAAAATTGCAGAATAATAGGCGCCGTTGGGGCTAGATCGGCTAATGTAAAAGTGCAGTCACTACTTAGTGTAGAAGTCGGAAATGTAGCAATATTAAGCACATTCCTTGTTGTAAAAAATTTGGTGGTAGACTGCATTATAGGAGTCGACAGCCTACGTCAATACGGATGCAGAATAGATTTTAAAACAGGAAAAATTTGGTTAAATGTAAATAAACAAGAAATTGAGTTGGACTTGTTGAAAAAGGAAAGCCTTACCAGAAAATATAATAGTGGGATCAGTGTGCAAGTAATCAGGACTGCACAAAATTCTAAACAGCACGTAAATAATGAGTTCCAAGTCAAAGGAGACTTCGGTCAATTAGTGTATGAGAAATTAAAGGAATCCGACTGCATTATTGAAGAGCAGAAGCAGCAGCTCAAAGAATTATTATTAGTGTATGAAAACGTGTTTGACGAAAGGCCAGGAGTTATTAAGGGATACATATGCCATCTCTACGTTAAGCCACACGAAACGTATTGTAGAACTTTCTATCCTGTTCCCTGGAGGTTAAAGGCTCAAGTTCAAAAAGAAATAGATCGCATGTTGAAATGGGGTTTGATCGAACCCTCTACAAGCCCATACTGCTCCCCATTGTTGGTCGTGCCAAAAGCAAATGGAACTGTGAGACTGGTACTCGACGCCAGGGAAATAAATAAAATCATAATTCCAGTGAGAACACATCCGGAAAACATAGACGAACTGATACAACGGTTCCAGGATGTCCAATATTTGACGAGCATCGATTTGCGAAGTTCGTATTGGCAGGTCAAGCTGGATGAGTTATCAAGGAAATATACTGCTTTCATTTATGCCGGAAGAAGTTACCAATTTACTGTAGTTCCTTTCGGACTCAACATTAGTGCTGGAATCTTTATAGCAGCTCTAGATTATGCTCTAGGCCCAGAACTAAGAAGCAGGATAACAGTATTTGTTGATGATATGCTTATTGCATCGAAGACCTGGGAGGAGCATATTACCTTACTGAGTCGGGTGTTGGACGTGTTCAAAACCATGGGAATAACTGCTAACCTACAGAAATCCCATTTTGCACTAAACAGAATCAAGTTCCTGGGGCATATAGTTGACGCAAAGGGAATTTTACCGACCAAGAAGAAGCTAATTGCGATTAGTAAGTTTCCAACACCGAGAAATAGGAGGCAATTAAAAGGGTTTATGGGTCTTGCCTCATTTTTTAGAAGATTTATAACGAATCAGGCCATGAATGCAGCAGCTCTAAATAGTTTGCTGAAGAAGGATGTGCCCTGGCTCTGGACATTAGAGTGTCAAGAAGCATTTGAAGAGATAAAGAAGCAATTAGTTAATGCACCGCTTTTGTACCATCCGGACATGCAAGAGGAATTCTACTTGTCAACAGATTCGTCAAATGTGGGTCTTGGAGTGTGCCTTTTCCAAGTACCCAATATAAATGGACAGCTTACCTTTTGTCCTATTGCGTTTGCTAGTCGTGGTTTGTCCAACTGTGAACGAACGTACACGACGACAGAATTAGAGGCTCTTGCGGTCGTCTGGGGATTTAAAAAATTTCATTATTATTTATATGGGTCGAAGACTATCGTATATTGCGATCACCAATCATTAACGTTTTTACAAACGTGTAAACTGTTACACCCCAGGCTGGCTAGATGGACGCTCGCTCTGCAACAATACCAGTTTAAGATCGTACATGTCTCAGGGCAGCAAAACATTATTGCTGACGCTCTATCAAGATCACCGCAGGGTTTAACAAAAGAGATTGAAGTAAATAATTCCTCAGAATTCCCTGTATTGCTGCTGCAGGAAAATCCATTTAAGACGTACTACGTCAATTTGTGTGTGCATATGGCCCAGTTACAGAAAAAGGATGCTCAATGGGGAAGTGTCATTCAAAGGTTACAACAGCAACCTTTGGATCAGATGGCAAACTATTACAAGCTGGTAAATGGCGTATTATTTTTCCGCTGTGGAAGGCCAAACAAAGTCCGTTGGTGTGTTTGTATACCTGAGGCACAAATAGAGAAACTTGTATGGTTCACTCATTTAACCTGGGGACATTTCGGTGCGACAAAATGTGCAGACAAAATAAGTGGGTACTGTTATTTTCCCAACATAAAGCGCAGAGTGCATGAGGTCTTAAAGAGATGCATAATATGTCAAAAAACAAAGCCGGATTCAAAAGGGACTAAGCACCCATTATGCTCAATATTAGTACAAGAACCAAAAGAATTAATTTCATGCGATCTGTGTGGACCGTTACCTACTTCAAGAGGTGGTGTTAAATATGTGTTGGCATTTCTCGATGTGTGTACGAAATACGTAAAGCTATACCCGATAAAGGCGGCTACAGCCAAAGTAATTGTATTAAGATTGATAAGGGACTATCTTCCACGTGTTGGTACACCTAAGGCGATCATAACAGACAATGCTAAAATATTCACGGGACTCCGATGGAAGCAGACTTTGTCTCAAGTCGGTGTGAAACATATACTAACATCATTTTACCACCCACAAGGCAATTTGGTTGAGAGGATTTTTAGAGAATTCAATCGATTTATGAGGACGTATTGCCATAATAAGCAAACTGTGTGGGCAAATTATGTGGAAGAGTTTGAGCAGATATACAATAACATGCCCCACTCCTCAACTGGATATACACCTTGTGAATTGATGTTCGGAGCAAAAGAGGAAAACTTCTGGACTGACCATATCCCCAAAACTCAGGAAACTGAGATGCCTTGGGAAGAAAAAATAAGACAAGCTATCATAAATATGACGAAAAAGGCTGATCAAAGAAAACAACGATATGACAAATTAATCAAAAGGGTACAGACATACCATGTCGGAGAGGAGGTACTAGTTAAACGACATACCAAATCATCCGTAATAAAGAAAAGTATAAAGAAATGGGAGTTACTATATACTGGACCATACATTATCCTACAAATTCCGAATCCGGGGGCTTATCTGTTAGCATACCAGGGATCGAACAAAATAAAAGGGTTATTTTCTCATAACGACTAAAAAAAGTATAATGAAGATTAGGAGATAGGGAGGAATGGTGTTCCGAGTGACAGAAATGAACGCTCGTAAAAAACATAACAATAAACTGTGTGTGTAGTGATAGAAACCTTTAAATTGAAATAGTTAAT
Organism: Schistocerca serialis cubense; assembly: GCF_023864345.2. Lineage (NCBI taxonomy): Eukaryota > Metazoa > Arthropoda > Insecta > Orthoptera > Acrididae > Schistocerca > Schistocerca serialis. The sequence goes on from NC_064645.1 coordinate 566,469,497, forward strand.
CAGTGACATAGAGTATAGAAATAGTGACTAACTATTATTATCGAGTGTTGTAAAGAAGATAGTGGAGATAGGCTTCACCTGTGGTTTGGGTGAACATAGAACTTTAGCATTGCTAATGTCATCACGAATGATTAAGGATCTAACTGACCTTCAAGAAGAATGAAATGTTTCCCGCAAATGACGCGGAATAATCAAAAGAGGTTCCGAGTGAATATTCATATATAATCTCATGTGAACGCTTACATGTGTAAACGTGTGAAGGGATGTGTTGTGGTAGTGAGTCGTGAGTGACGGTTAACGCCGCAAAGATAATTTCCCGCGCAAAACAGTTGACGTCGGTGCGAGAATTAAAATCGATATAGACGATACAGATATGCTTTGTAAGAGACTCGCACCAAACGCGAGGATAAACTGATTCATGTTGAACTCTAAAAGGAATAGGTGTTATAATTAGAAGTTAAGAGTTTTTAATTTATTAATGAATGATTAAAGAAAGTAATATTCATAGATTCAGTAGTAATTTAATGGTTCGTGTTCGTTTGGGAATTTTGTGTGAAAAATCCATTTCCATATATGAGCATGGATGAACACCGTATGAATCAGAGAGTAATTGAAAGAAGCGAATCCGCATTCCTCAATGCTAATAACTTTTACATTTCAGCACTCAAGCGAAGAAATATATGTATTTAGAATAAAAAGTTTTTAGTATAGCTAAATTATATGACTTATCAAGGAAATATGGATGATGTCTTGGTATAAAATGAACTACACTTTCCATTATTCGATGATTTGAATCCAAAATCTATAGTAAGTTACATGAATCCTTTAAATTACGAAGAACAAATCAGTGATAGAAAATGTGTTAGAACTTTTGGACTTATAAGCACAAGTGGGGAGGCAAAGTCAAAAGGAGTATTCAAAAGGGAGTAAATCGGATGATGCTTTTGGCAACATCATTAGTTAATGGTTGAATTCCTTGAAGTACGTCGTAACAAAAAGGATCCATGAAGCCATAAGGATTTTGCTTTCAAAAAGGAGAATCTTGGACGGTGCAACCTAATCAGTTCTCTTACAGGAAGAGTTTTCCTTTTGGTCATTATTAATTCTTTTGGAATGAATGTTGCATGTGAATTCGAGTATCCCTGTTCCTTCTACTCTTCCCACTGCGGGCCGCGTAGAAGATCAACTACAGAGGGGGCCGCGTAGAAGACCGACTACAAATGTGGACGTCGGGGACATGCAAGACCCGGGGGAGTTTAGCACGGCAAGATATTGTACCAGGAGCAAGATTGTAAAACGAGAATTCACGTTATTTATTGTAAAACGTTTTTTTTGCTAGAGGCACAAACCACTCTTCTCCAAATCGTGATACAAATTGATCCTTGTCTTTCCTTTAGAGATCTATTTCAAAATTATTTTTTTTCTTCTATAGGCTTTCCTATCTTCTATGTACCGTAGGCTGGGGGTCTAGGCTTAAGAGGTTTTCCAAGGTTTCCCTGCTTAAGAAAGTTCCCGAATGGGTAGACCCTGACATCAGTTCATGAAAGATCATCTTCCTTGGTTGTGCACAGCAAATATAACACTTTCTTCTGTCTTCAACATTTCTTTTCTTCGTCTGTCTCAGATATAATATTCTTTTTCAGTCGGTGGACTGACAATCATCACTTCCGGGTTATCCACGCTAATAGATAGCTCGCGAAGTGTTCGGTGAATCAAAATTGAGCTCACAAACTTCGCTCGCTGCGAGGGGCATTGTAATCTCCCCACGGAAAATTACCCTCTACCACGCAATAATTAATAATGGTCAACCAAATCATCCACATGTATTTACGTTTGAAAAGTATCTGATCAGATTTTCTAGTAATATATGCGCCGACAGCTCGTCGACGCCAAGGTATTTTTCTAGTACGTTTATTCTTTGGAACAACAGAGGTACAGAAATGTATGCTCCATGGTTATTATAGAGAGAGAGAGGAACAGCTTCGGAAGTATCGGTTGGAAGATTGTCGGATTGCTAAAGGAGATTTATTTACTCTTCTTCGCGCTAAAGCGAGCTAGGAAAGTTTGTGCCGCTAGCGTGATAGATAAAGAGAAAGAAAAACCTGTAAAAGAAAATTACATGAGACTTGGAACCAACAGAAAACGGAACATGTACGGAAATGGATTCAATATACAATTTTCCTCAGAAATAAGGTTTGTGACCATTTTATTCTAGAGTGAATGACGAATGAGTTCTCTGTCTGAACCATTGATGATTGTCTGGGCCCTGTAATTAATTGGGAAGTTTCAGCTGTGACGAAGAGAGCCTGCAATCTCTGAGTTTTTTGAAATCGTCCAAAAAGGCTTCGTCCACATCTGAAATTTTAGATCTGTCGTAAACTGAACGAATTGTTCAAACGATCGATTTTCCCAACTGAATGCAGCGCTTAATAATAATAACAAATGTAAAGATCTTTTCTAGCAAGCCAGCCGCTGAATATTAAGACGAAGGGCTCCACCAGAGATTCTACTAGGCTGATTTCACGTAAATAATATATTTAAACTGTACACAGATAAAGGACAGAGAGAGAGAGAGAGAGAGAGTGAGTGAGAGAATCCTCCATTAGCATAATTGTTTCTCTGTCTTTTCACGGATCAGCCTAACTAGAAAACACGAAGCCCTGACTTTATTGTACCGATTTATGTGTGAGAGGGAAAGAGCGATAAAGGCGACAGATACACTTCTGTACAGACAAAACATTACACCAAGTTAGCGGCAAGCTGCATTCACATAGACTTTCATCATTTACAAAAGCAGAGTAGAATTCATTATAAGCGTTCAGTCTGGAGCGTAGTCCCCTTTATAAAATTCCTCCATGATCCCCTGTTCCGTGCTAACATTGGTGCCTCTTCTGATGTTAAGCCTATTACTTCAAAATCATTCTTAACCGAATCCAGGTACCTTCTCCTTGGTCTGCCCCGACTCCTCCTACCCTCTACTGCTGAACCCATGAGTCTCTTGGGTAACCTTGCTTCTCCAATGCGTGTAACATGACCCCACCATCTAAGCCTGTTCGCCCTGACTGCTACATCTATAGAGTTCACTCCCAGTTTTTCTTTGATTTCCTCATTGTGGACACCCTCCTGTCATTGTTCCGATCTACTAGTACCTACAATCATCCTAGCTACTTTCATATCCGTAACCTCAACCTTGTTGATAAGGTAACCTGAATCCACCCAGCTTTCGCTCCCATACAACAAAGTTGGTCGAAAGATTGAACGGTGCACAGATAACTTAGTCTTGGTACTGACTTCCTTCTTGCAGAAGAGAGTAGATCGTAGCTGAGCACTCACTGCATTAGCTTTGCTACACCTCGCTTCCAGTTCTTTCACTATGTTGCCATCCCGTGAGAATATGCATCCTAAGTACTTGAAACTGTCCACCTGTTCTAACTTTGTTCCTCCTATTTGGCACTCAATCCGTTTATATCTCTTTCCCACTGACATTACTTTCGTTTTGGAGATGCTAATCTTCATACCATAGTCCTTACATTTCTGATCTAACTCTGAAATATTACTTTGCAAACTTTCAATCGAATCTGCCATCACAACTAAGTCATCCGCATATGCAAGACTGCTTATTTTGTGTTCACACATCTTAATCTCACCCAGCCAGTCTATTGTTTTCAACATATGATCCATATATAATATGAACAACAGTGGAGACAGGTTGCAGCCTTGTCTTACCCCTGAAACTACTCTGAACCATGAACTCAATTTACCGTCAACTCTAACTGCTGCCTGACTATCCATGTAAAGACCTTTAATTGCTTGCAAAAGTTTGCCTCCTATTCCATAATCTCGTAGAACAGACAATAACTTCCTCCTAGGAACCCGGTCATATGCCTTTTCTAGATCTATAAAGCATAGATACAATTCCCTGTTCCATTCATAACACTTCTCCATTATTTGCCGTAAGCTAAAGATCTGGTCCTGACAACCTCTAAGAGGCCTAAACCCACACTGATTTTCATCCAATTGGTCCTCAACTAATACTCGCACTTTCCTTTCAACAATACCTGAGAAGATTTTACCCACAACGCTGATTAAAGAGATACCTCTGTAGTTGTTACAATCTTTTCTGTTTCCATGTTTAAAGATTGGTGTGATTACTGCTTTTGTCCAGTCTGATGGAACCTGTCCCGACTCCCAGGCCATTTCAATTATCCTGTGTAGCCATTTAAGACCTGACATTCCACTGTATTTGATGAGTTCCGACTTAATTTCATCCACCCCAGCTGCTTTATTGCACTGCAATCTATTGACTATTTTCTCCACTCCCACAAATGTGATCCTATTTCCATCATCATTTCTGTCCCATTCTACTTCGAAATCTGAAACATTACTGATCGTATTTTCACCTACATTGAGCAACTCTTCAAAATATTCCCTCCATCTGCCCAAGGAATCCACAGGATTCACAAGCAGTTTTCCTGACCTGTCCAAAATACTTGTCATTTCCTTCTTACCTCCCTTTCGAAGACTACTAATTACACTCCAGAATGGTTTTCCAGCAGCTTGACCCAAAGTCTCCAACCTGTTTCCAAAGTCTTCCCAAGATTTCTTCTTGGATGCTGCAATTATCTGTTTGGCTTTGTTTCTTTCTTCAACATAACTTTCTCTGTCTACCTGAGTTCTAGTATGAAGCCATTTATGATACGCCTTCTTTTTCCTTTTACAGGCTGCCTTAACTGTGTCGTTCCACCAAGCTGTTTGCTTCATCCTACCTTTACACACTACTGTTCCAAGACATTCTTCAGCCACTTCTAGTACTGTGTCCCTGTACCTTGTCCATTCTTTTTCCAATGACTGTAATTGACTACATTCAACTAACTGGTACCTTTATGAGATCATTGTTATGTACTTGTGCCTGATTTCCTTATCCTGAAGTTTCTCCACTCTTATCATCCTACATATGGACCTGACCTCCTGCACTTTCGGTCTCACAATACCAATTTCACTGCAGATTAAATAATGATCAGTGTCATCAAAGAATCCCCTGAATACACGTGTGTCCCTCACAGCCTTCCTGAATTCCTGATCTGTTATTATATAGTCAATGACAGATCTGGTTCCCCTGCCTTCCCAAGTATACCGGTGAATGTTCTTATGTTTAAAAAAGTGGTTTGTGATTACTAAGCCCATACTGGCACAGAAATCCAAGAGTTGTTTCCCGTTCCTGTTGGCCTCCATATCCTCTCCAAATTTACCCATAACCTTTTCATACCCTTCTGTTCGATTTCCAATCCTGGCATTAAAGTCACCCATGAGCAGAACACTGTCCTTGTCCTTTACTCTAACGACTACATCACTGAGTGCCTCATAAAAACTATCCATCTTATCTTGATCTGTCCCTTCACAATGCGAATATACTGACACAATCCTAATTTTCTTGCTAGACACTGTCAAATCTATCCACATCAGTCGTTCGTTTACATACCTTATTGCAACTACGCTGGGTTCCATTTCTTTCCTGATATAAAGCCCTACACCCCATTGTGCTATTCCTGCCTTGACTCCTGACAGGTAGACCTTGTATTCTCCCACTTCCTCTTCTTTCTCACACCTTACCCGAATGTCACTAACAGCTAAAACGTCCAGCCCCATCTTACTTGCAGCCTCTTCCAGCTCTACCTTCTTCCCAGAGTAGCCCCCATTGATATTAATAGCTCCCCATCTCATTACCATTTGTTTGCCGAGTCGTATCTTAGGAGTCCCTGGTTTGTCAGTTAGAGGTGGGACTCCGTCACCTCCAAAGGTCCGAGGCATTTTGCTCTGATTGTTGCCAGCATCATATTTAAAGTACCGGTGAAGCAGGTTGCTAGCCTTACTTGCCCCGAGTCCCATTGAGTTTTACCCCTAATGGTTGAGGGACTAACCGGTGGATTTGGTAGTCTTTGCCGTATGAGCACAAAGGTGACCACAACTCAGAATATGTCCGAGATACTCAGCCTTATTCCAAAGTAACTGGTATCCCGACTGTCGGGACCACTTACTTGGCCACTCATACGTTGCCCGTGGTTCATGAACTAGGACATGACTACAGGAACCCACACCATGAACCACCGTATTACTACTAAGTTGCGTAAAAAAATTAGAAATCTGACAATGTGGGGTAGATTCTGGTAAAGCTTAAGAGGTATGGCGTCACTTCCGTATCTTTCTCCACCTCTCCTCGTCATGACAAGTCTCATGTCATACCCCATGTGAACATTACTAAATTCCTGATTGGAAAAACTGAATGTGGAGCAAACAGCCCAATTTAGTTTATACAAATTTGAGCACTCGTTCCATATAACAGGGGTGGAAAAGCCCAACTATCGACAGAAAAACCAAAATAGTGCGATACTGAATAGAAATATTATTAGGAAGTTAAAATGGAGGAAAATTACGAGATACCAATACTTACCCTATATAGAAATATCGGTCTCACCTCTCAAAAGGAGCTTTACACCCAGTAGGTTCTGGGTTCGAGTTCCAGTGGAAATGTCTTTGGTCTATTCTGCTCTTCTCTTTTTTGGAGTGTTCTGCAATGTCTACGATTTATGATTATTTTGTAAGAGCTTAATTACATCGACCTATTTGGATTATGCTGAACGTTGCGAGATCAACTTCCTGCGCTTTTTATTATCTGTATGAACTTTTCCCAGTGGCATAAGCGCACCATTAATTCTGTATCGGCATTGGGCTCCAGATACCGGGATCGTGCGTCTGTGCTCTAAAATTCCACATGGTTTAGTTCACTTGAGAATATTCTTTCACAAATTTGTCTGGAGCATTATTTGAGGTGACACAAAGTGTGCATCATAGGGGTGGAAGCTGTAGCCACTAGCTGTGATAATTCGGAATGGACTGTAATGATTTTGTTTGGACCAAAATTCCTAAGCGAATTTCTTGTGAACGAAAATGTTTGGCGCTGCCGGCAAATGTAAAGGGGTTGATGATTACGATTATGATGACGAATCTCCTGAACAGACGCCTTCGATCCCAATGATTACTACGAGGGTGTGCTATGTCATTCCTTTTCGCGCTATACGAATGGCGGTAGCCCCATTCTCAAAATGGGCAGTGTGGCTGATAGTAAATTGATTTCAAGTCTCCAAGTTGTTAACTACGTCTGAAACTTCTCCATAGTTCATAAGCTCGAATGTATTCACTGTCAATATACTCATAAGTCGTTACCCCTAAAAACATTTTTTTTCTCTTCTATCATCCAATTAATTTATTAGACACACTCCATAAATTAGTTAACTATGAGCAGGATTATTGTTCAAATTTTTGTGGAAAAATATGCATTATTGTAGCTACTGACAAGGGAGGCATATTAGGTCATTAAATTGACACAATTAAAATGTGGAGAGAACAGACGATGACGATGACGACGGCAACGATGATGAGGATAAAGATGATGATGAACCACGAGGATATCAGCGCTCTTGCTCGAAACACATACAGACGAGGGTGGTGAAAATCTATTAACAAATAACAATAAATTTAAAAACCATGATTTACCCCTCATATGTATGGAAAATACAACGCTAACATTGTGAGATTTATAGAAGCCCTACCACAAAAGCCAGAAAAAACGCAGTTAAATAAGCAGATAAAATCAAGTATAAAAGATTTGAATTAACACAGTTAAAATGGAACAAACAACTATGGCCAGGTGACTACATCGAAATAATGGGTAACTGAGCCACTCTACAACACTTAAAATCGCACAACAATATTTTGCGAATAAGTCCTGACACCACACAAAATGTTAAAATACCAACCACTTTCTGCTCGTTAGCAGTTAAATTACAGGGTAGGTTCTGTGGGACACCCAGATCAGCCTTCACCTTACCATATACACACATCCCAAAAAAGTTTTGCATTACCCCGGTTCCTAGAACTCCTGAAGGTAGGCATTGACTGCGGATATTCTGTCACAGACACAGTCCCTTTCACTGTTCAGAGATGTCACTAAAGATGCCCAAAGCTGTCAACAACCATACATCAGCAGCGCCTAATAGACGGAGGGGGTCCGACAGCCGATCAGTTCCAGTCATCCCACCAGGAAGGAGGTCACGGCTCGTGTTGTCTGTTGTTCAATCATGTCTAGACAGTCAGTACCGCGGTTCGATCGCGTCTGCATTGTTACTTTGTGCCATGAACGGCTCTCAACAAGAGAAGTGTCCTGGCGTCTCGGAGTAAACCAACGAGATGTTGTTCGAACATGGAGGAGATACAGAGAGACAGCAACTGTAGATGACATGCCTCGCTAAGGCCGCCCAAAGGCTACTACTGCAGTAGATGACCGCTATCTACGGACTACGGCTCGGAGGAACCCTGACAGCAACGCCACCATGTTGAATAATGCTTTTCGTGCAGCCACAGGACGTCGTGTTACGACTCAAACTGTGCGCAATAGGCTGCATGATGCACAACTTCACTCCCGACGTCCATGGCGAGATCCATCTCTGCAACCACGACACCATGAAGCGCGATACAGATGGGCCCAGCAACATGCCGAATGGACCGCTCAGCATTGGCAATACGTTCTCTTCACTGATGAGTATCGCATATGCCTTCAGCCAGACAATCGTCGGAGACGTGTTTGGAGCCAACCCGGTGAGGCTGAACACCTGCTGTTTTGGGGTGGCATTATGTGGGGCCAACGTACGCCGCTGGTGGTAATGGAAGGCGCCGTAACGGCTGTACGATACGTGAATGCCATACTCCGACCGATAATGCAACCCTATCGGCAACATATTGGCCAGGCATTCGTTTTTTTGGACGACAATCCGCGCCCCCATCGTGTGCAACTTTTGAATGACTTCCTTCAGGATAACGACATCGCTCGACTAGAGTGGCCAGCATGTTCTCCAGACGTGAACCCTATCGAACATGCCTTTGCCGGCTGGGGTGGCCGAGCGGTTCCAGGCGCTACAGTCTGGAAGCGCGCCACCGCTACGATCGCAGGTTCGAATCCTGCCTCGGGCATGGATGTGTGTGATGTCCTTAGGTTAGTTAGGTTTAAGTAAGTTCTAAGTTCTAGGGGACTGATGACCTCAGAAGTTAAGTCCTATAGTTTGAACGTGCCTTGGATAGCTTGAAAAAGACTGTTTATGGACGACGTGACCCACCAACCACTCTGAAGGATCTGCGCCGAATCGCCGTTGAGGAGTGGGACAATCTGGACTAACAGTGCCTTGAACTTGTGGAAAGTATGTCACGACGAACACAGGCATGCATCAATGGAAGAGGCCGTGCTACTGGGTATTAGGGGTATCAGTGTGTACAGCAGTCTGGACCATCACTTCTGAAGGTCTCGCTGTATGCTACAACATGCAATGTGTGGTTTTCATGAGCAATAAAAAGGGCGGAAATGATGTTTATGTTGATCTCTAAACCAATTTTCTGTACAGGTTCCGGAACTCTCCGAACTGAGGTGATGCAAAACTTCAACTAAAATACACCGTATCGTTAGCTGTGTTCCACACCAGTGACACACAGGGAGCTCCTCGTGACCTAAGAGAGAGCCATTAGGTCAGTGGGCAATGCCCCGCTCTAAGCCTTGTAAGGGCTACTTCTTCAGCTCGTCGTGGTCACAAGGAGGTAAGTCACGGTCGCACTGAAGGTTTCACTGAACGCAGCGTATTATTCCTCACTTCCAGCCACTGAGCCTCCAGTCTTCTGAATCCCAAGTGTGATGTGAGCACGCAGGGAGACTGAACAGAGAGCAGGAGTTGGAAGGGGGCAAGTATCCTCGGCAGCCGCATCTGCAAGTACATTTCCCCCGATCTCTGTGTGATCTGGAACCCAACAGAAAGTATCCTGCCTCTGGAAGAGGAGAGCGTCCTGCACATCTTGTAGCATCCCATCTGCTCGGTACATCTGACCAACAGCAAGAATTTTCCGACGCTTGTCACTGTATATTTCTTGAATTTTCCAAAATTACTAGTGTTGTGGTTAATCTATTTGGTAGCGAATCGGCCATTGTGATTTACTGCTACTGTAGATAACTGACGTATCGGTTCACTTCATTTCCTCTTTTAACGGGAGCGTATATTTTCTGTAGCTATCGTAAATTAACGCTATTATTGAGTTTGTTAGTGACCATAACCTGAAAAACGTTTCGGGGAATCAGTAAATTTTGTAGCTGTAAAATTTTCCTTTGTAGAAGAAATCTTCTTTTTGGTTTCAGAGAATCAGAAAGCTTCTTTTAACATCATTTGTGCACTGCCCTTCAACATATTGCACCAGGCATAGTGCAGCCACACTGTGTATGCTGTACTCGGGCACGGGATGAGCTAGTTTCTCTTCGTAGGCAGATAGAAATCGCTCTGACTACTGTCAAGCAATTGGATTCTGCTGCTAATGAATGTGTTGGAAGCGCCACCGAGTGTACCACAGTTAGCAAAAAAAAACCAAGTACTATCGTCTCCTGTTAATACTGTCTGTTATGCAAGAAATACAGAATCTGTTACTATTCGTCCGTCAACTAGACTGTGAGTGGCGCGTCAGTGGCATGTTCAGACGTCGTCTGCAGGGGAGACATGGACCAAGGAGATCTCAGGATGTTAGAACCTTCCCGCTAACCAGCAAGTTGGGATGCAGTCTTCCACTGAAATCGAAACTGAGCCAGTGAGACTCACTTCACCTCTTGGGAAACGTGCTGTGTCCCCTTTCAAGAGGACGCAGACACAAAAGGACAGGCATCTATTAATCGTTGACAGTTGAAACGCATGGCGAATAATGGTACCCCTGGTGAAAATGGCAGCAAGAGATGGGAAGGAAAATCAGGTGTACTTAGTGTGCATCTCTGGGAACCTCATTTAGCACGATGAGGAGGCTATTCCGGCAACCACTGAGGAAACAGGTTGCAACCAACTGCAGATTGTTGCGTACGTTGCCTGTCGTCTGGGCCCCAAGGTCATGCCCAGATTATGCCAGCGACTGGCAGAAATGGCTTTGTTCATTGAGTTTCAACAAAGCTCACAATCTGCAGCAATGCCTCAATAAATATTCCGTGACAGGTTGGTCTGTGACTTCCTAGAATTTCACCACACGATTGAGAACTGTAGGATCCCCCTTTAGAAGCTGATACACAGGTAGCGGCTATGTGTTTAGTGTGGTAGTATGGAGTTAGTTTTAGACCCTCTTTGCTATACAAATAACTATAGCTGTAGGAAACCGAGAAGTATCAGAGTAATATCCAAAGAAACCATGCGGTTTAACAGCCGAAGCATTCGCAGGAGGGTGCCAGAGTCTGAAGCGCTCCGGAAAGGCAGTAAAGCTCAGAAAACACTAGGTACAGGAAGTTGATTAAAACAGGATCACGACATCTACATCTACATCTACATCTATACTCCGCGAGCCACCTTACGGTGTGTGGCGGAGGGTACTTATTGTACCACTATCTGATCCCCCCTTCCCGGTTCCATTCACGAATTGTGCGTGGGAAGAACGACTGCTTGTAAGTCTCCGTATTTGCTCTAATTTCTCGGATCTTTTCGTTGTGATCATTACGCGAGATATATGTGGGCGGTAGTAATATGTTGCCCATCTCTTCCCGGAATGTGCTCTCTCGTAATTTCGATAATAAACCTCTCCGTATTGCGTAACGCCTTTCTTGAAGTGTCCGCCACTGGAGCTTGTTCAGCATCTCCGTAACGCTCTCGCGCTGACTAAATGTCCCCATGACGAATCGCGCTGCTTTTCGCTGGATCATGTCTATCTCTTCTATTAATCCAACCTGGTAAGGGTCCCACACTGATGAGCAATACTCAAGAATCGGACGAACAAGCGATTTTTGTAAGCTACTTCTTTCGTCGATGGGTCACATTTTCTTAGAATTCTTCCTATGAGTCTCAACCTGGCGCCTGCTTTTCCCACTATTTGTTTTATGTGATCATTCCACTTCAGATCGCTCCGGATAGTAACTCCTAAGTATTTTACGGTCGTTACCGCTTCCAATGATTTTCCACCTATGGCATAATCGTACTGGAATGGATTTCTGCCCCTATGTATGCGCATTATATTACATTTATCTACGTTTAGGGAAAGCTGCCAGCTGTCGCACCATGCATTAATCCTCTGCAGGTCCTCCTGGAGTACGTACGAGTCTTCTGATGTTGCTACTTTCTTGTAGACAACCGTGTCATCTGCAAATAGCCTCACGGAGCTACCGATGTTGTCAACTAAGTCATTTATGTATATTGTAAACAATAAAGGTCCTATCACGCTTCCCTGCGGTACTCCCGAAATTACCTCTACATCTGCAGATTTTGAACCGTTAAGAATGACATGTTGTGTTCTTTCTTCTAGGAAATCCTGAATCCAATCACAAACCTGGTCCGATATTCCGTAAGCTCGTATTTTTTTCACTAAACGTAAGTGCGGAACCGTATCAAATGCCTTCCTGAAGTCCAGGAATACGGCATCAATCTGCTCGCCAGTGTCTACGGCACTGTGAATTTCTTGGGCAAATAGGGCGAGCTGAGTTTCACATGATCTCTGTTTGCGGAATCCATGTTGGTTATGGTGAAGGAGATTTGTATTATCTAAGAACGTCATAATACGAGAACACAAAACATGTTCCATTATTCTACAACAGATTGACGTAAGCGAAATAGGCCTATAATTATTCGCATCTGATTTATGACCCTTCTTGAAAATGGGAACGACCTGCGCTTTCTTCCAGTCGCTAGGTACTTTACGTTCTTCCAGCGATCTACGATAAATTGCTGATAGAAAGGGGGCAAGTTCTTTAGCATAATCACTGTAGAATCTTAAGGGTATCTCGTCTGGTCCGGATGCTTTTCCGCTACTAAGTGATAGCAGTTGTTTTTCAATTCCGATATCGTTTATTTCAATATTTTCCATTTTGGCGTCCGTGCGACGGCTGAAGTCAGGGACCGTGTTACGATTTTCCGCAGTGAAACAGTTTCGGAACACTGAATTCAGTATTTCTGCCTTTCTTCGGTCGTCCTCTGTTTCGGTGCCATCGTGGTCAACGAGTGACTGAATAGGGGATTTAGATCCGCTTACCGATTTTACATATGACCAAAACTTTTTAGGGTTCTTGTTTAGATTGTTTGCCAATGTTTTATGTTCGAATTCGTTGAATGCTTCTCTCATTGCTCTCTTTACGCTCTTTTTCGCTTCGTTCAGCTTTTCCTTATCAGCTATGATTCGACTACTCTTAAACCTATGATGAAGCTTTCTTTGTTTCCGTAGTACCTTTCGTACATGATTGTTATACCACGGTGGATCTTTCCCCTCGCTTTGGACCTTAGTCGGTACGAACTTATCTAAGGCGTACTGGACGATGTTTCTGAATTTTTTCCATTTTTGTTCCACATCCTCTTCCTCAGAAGTGAACGTTTGATGGTGGTCACTCAGATATTCTGCGATTTGTGCCCTATCACTCTTGTTAGGCAAATATATTTTCCTTCCTTTCTTGGCATTTCTTATTACACTTGTAGTCATTGATGCAACCACTGACTTATGATCACTGATACCCTCTTCCACATTCACGGAGTCGAAAAGTTCCGGTCTATTTGTTGCTATGAGGTCTAAAACGTTAGCTTCACGAGTTGGTTCTCTAACTAGCTGCTCGAAGTAATTCTCGGACAAGGCAGTCAGGATAATGTCACAAGAGTCTCTGTCCCTGGCTCCAGTTCTGATTGTGTGACTATCCCATTCTATACCTGGTAGATTGAAGTCTCCCCCTATTACAATAGTATGATCACGAAACTTCTTCACGACGTTCTGCAGGTTCTCTCTGAGGCGCTCAACTACTACGGTTGCTGATGCAGGTGGTCTATAGAAGCATCCGACTATCATATCTGACCCACCTTTGATACTTAACTTAACCCAGATTATTTCACATTCGCATTCGCTAATAACTTCACTGGATATTATTGAATTCTTTACTGCTATAAATACTCCTCCACCATTGGCGTTTATCCTATCCTTGCGGTATATATTCCATTCTGTGTCTAGGATTTCGTTACTGTTCACTTCCGGTTTTAACCAACTTTCCGTTCCTAATACTATATGCGCACTATTTCCTTCAATAAGAGATACTAATTCAGGAACCTTGCCCTGGATACTCCTGCAGTTTACCAATATTACGTTAACTTTTCCTGTCTTTGGTCTCTGAGGACGGACGTTCTTTATCAACGATGATAATGTCCTCTCTGGTAAGCCGTCAGGTATTTTATCGTTTCGCCCAAGGGGGGGTCCCTCTAACCTAAAAAACCCCCGTGTGCACGCCACACGTACTCTGCTACCCTAGTAGCTGCTTCCGGTGTGTAGTGCACGCCTGACCTGTCTAGGGGGGCCCTACAGTTCTCCACCCAATAACGGAGGTCGATGAATTTGCAACCATTATAGTCGCAGAGTCGTCTGAGCCTCTGGTTTAGACCCTCCACACGGCTCCAAACCAGAGGACCGCGATCGACTCTGGGCACTATGCTGCAGATATTAAGCTCAGCTTGCACTCCGCGTGCGATGCTGGTTGTCTTCACCAAATCAGCCAGCCGCCGGAAGGAACCAAGGATGGCCTCAGAACCCAAGCGGCAGGCGTCATTCGTTCCGACATGTGCTACTATCTGCAGCCGGTCACACCCAGTGCGTTCAATAGCTGCCGGAAGGGCCTCCTCCACATTACGGACGAGACCCCCCGGCAAGCACACCGAGTGCACACTGGCATTCTTCCCCGACCTACCCGCTATTTTCCTAAGGGGCTCCATAACCCGCCTAACGTTGGAGCTCCCTATAACTAATAGGTCCGCCCTCTGTGACTGTCGGGACCTTGCCGGAGAATCGGCCACTGGCCCAACAGGCGAGGCATCCTGTGGTGGCTCGGAAACGATGTCATCACCACTAGGAAGCACCCCGTACCTGTTGGAAAGGGGTAAGGCAGCTGCCACGCGGCCAGATCCCACCTTCGCCTTTCGGCCAGGCAGAAATGAGATTATTGGGGAAAACTTAAACGTGTATCTAAGGGATATAATTTTGTGAATTTGAAGTGGTGTATTTGTCGCAGCAGACAACTCAATTCTTGTTTGAGAAAGACTCGCTATGATGGGTGGGTTTAAAATTGTAATTGGATGCTTGTATCGACCACCAGACTCGCCTCCTGATATGAGGGAAAACCTCAGTTCTCTTGTATGTAAGTCCCCTAATCACACTGTAATCATCGGTGGAGACTTCAGTCATCCAACAATTAATTGGGAAGATTACAGTGTTGTTAGTGGTGGGCGTGATAAGACAACCTGCGCATCTTTACTAAATGCCTTCTCTGAAAACTACTTATAACAGATAGTTCGGAGCCCCACTCGCAATGAAAATATGGTAGATTAAATGGCAACAAAGTGACCTGATCTCTTTGAGGATGTCTACATCGAACTGGAATCAGTGTCAGCGAGGCAGTTATAGCAACAATGAATACCAAAGTACAAAGGGCAACCAAAACAAACAGAAAATGTTATATGTACAGTAAACTGAAAGCAACAGCAATGTCATATATCAATGAAAAACGTGAAGCTTTTAGCTCAGACTGGAATACGTTAACAAAGTTTTTCGAAGAAGTAGAGACGACTGCATAATAGGTGTGAAACAAAGCGTAGGAGTACAGACAGAGAGACGCAGAATGAAATACGTTTGGTTGCAACAGAGCAAAACGTGAAGCCTTCAGTGATTACTGTAGCAGAATGCTGTCGAATGACCTTCCACAAAGCTCAAAGAAATTTCGGTATTACGTAAAGGCCGTTAGTGGTACCATAATTGCCGGCCGGAGTGGCCGAGCGGTTCTAGGCGCTACAGTCTGGAACCGAACGACCGCTACGGTCGCAGGTTCGAATCCTGCCTCGGGCATGGATGTGTGTGATGTCCTTAGGTTAGTTAGGTTTAAGCAGTTCTAAGTTCTATGGGACTGATGACCTCAGAAGTTAAGTCCCATAGTGTTCAGTGCCATTTGAACCAATTTGGTACCATAATTATTGTCCGGCCACTAGTGGATGAGAAAGAAACTGAAATGATGAATGGAAAAACAAAACCTGAAATACTTTTTTTTTTCTAACGTTCCTTTACAAAGGAAAACCCAGTAGTATTGCCCCAATTTAATTGTCGTACCACCGCAAAGATGAGTGAAATAGATATTAGTGACAGTGGCGTTTATAAACAGCTGAATCGTCAAAACTGAGCAAAGTCCCAGGGCGCAGTGGAATCTCTCTCAGATTCTACACTCAATTTGCAGCTCAGTTAGTCCTTTTGTTGAGTATATCCTAGATCCCTCGAACAAAAACAGAAAAAAAACAACAAAGAAACAGCCCAGCCGCAAGAAAGGACAGGTCACACCCGTATAGAGATGGTACGAGAAGCGATCCACAGAACTACCGCCCAATGTCCTTCACATCTGTTTGCTGTACAATCTTAGAACATATTCTGAGCTTAAATATTAATAAATATCTCGAACAGAATAGCCCCTCCTTGCCAACCAACACGGATTTCAAAAATATCGATCATGTTAAACCAAACACACACTTTTCTCACATGACATATTGAAAGCCATGCATCGAGGCAGACAGGTGGGTATAGTACTCTCCGATTTCAGAATAGCATTTGGCTCATCGTACTGAAAGCCATGCATCGAGGCAGACAGGTGGGTATAGTACTTTCCGATTTCAGAATAGCATTTGGCTCATCATACTGAAAGCCATGCATCGAGGCAGACAGATGGGTATAGAACTCTCCGATTTCAGAATAGCATTTGCCTCATTAGCACACCTAAGCTTATTATCAAAAGTACGATCATATGGGGCACCAAGGAACATTTGTGACTGGTCTAAGATTTATTGGTAGGGAGGAAGCAGCAAGTTTACTTGGATGGAGAGACAACGTCAGGTGCAAAGGTAACTTCGTATGTTCCCCAGGGGAGTAAATTGGATCCCTTGCCATTATTTTTATATATTAAAGACCTTGCGAAAAATATTAATAGTAGCCTTTGGCCTTTGACTTTCCGCAGACGATGTACTTATCTACAATGACGTACATTCTGAAGGAGACTGCACGAATGTTCTACGGGATCTTGATAAGATTTAGGGGGTGGTCCAAAGATTGGCAATTTCTTTTAAATGTAAAACTGTGCGCTCCACAAAACGAAAAGCCTAGTACCCTCTGACTATAATATCAATTAGTCACAAATGGAACCGTTAAATTCATACAAGTACCTGGATGTAACACTTTGGAAGGACATGAAATGGAATGATTACGTAGGCTCAGTTGAAGGTAAAGCAGGTAGTAGACTTCGTTTTACTGGTAGAATACAAGGAAAATGCAATCAGTCCACAAAGGAGATTGCTGACATCACTCTTGCGACCCATCACAGGTTATTGCTCAAGAGTGTGGGACCTGTACCGGATACTACTGATAGGGAACATTTAACGTATACAGAGAAGGGCAGCAAGAATCGTGACAGGTTCGTTTGACCTACGGGAGAGTACCACAAAGATGCTGAAGGAACTGAGCTGGCAGACTCGAAGACAGACGAAAACTATCCCAAGAAATTCTACTTACAATGTTTCAGGAACGTGCTTCGGATGATGACTCTAAGAATGTACCATAACCCCCTACATGTCGCTACCATTTGGTTCGTGAGAACAAGATCAGGCAAATATTATACGTAATATTATTATTATTTTTGTTATTATTATATTATTTTTTACAGCGCGCACTGAGCCATTAAAACGATCATTCTTGCCGCGCGCCATATTAGAATGAAACGCCAGCACCGGTGGCCGAGCGGTTCTAGGCGCTACAGTCTGGAACCGCGCGACCGCTACGGTCACAGGTTCGAATCCTGCCTCGGGCATGGATGTGTGTGATGTCCTTAGGTTAGTTAGGTTTAAGTAGTTCTAAGTTCTAGGGGACTGATGACCTCAGACGTTAAGTCCCATAGTGCTCAGAGCCATTTGAACCCAACCTTCATACATCCAACCAAACGACATCTATTCATGAGTCATCATTAAACACTACTAGATAGATACTAGGTAGATACCAAAATAAAGAAAAAGGATTCAAAATACAGTATTCAATAGGATATTAACCACACAATTTTTAACATAAATGTGATAGTCATTTCGGACAATTACTTTTTAGAGTATTGTTTTACAACAAATGGTTCAAATGGCTCTGAGCACTATGGGACTTAACATTTGAGGTCATCAGTTCCCTTGAACATGGAACTGCTTAAACCTAACTAACCTAAGGACACCACACACATTCACGCCCGAGGCAGGATTCGAACCTGCGACGGTAGCGGTCCTGCGGTTCCAGACTGAACCGCCTAGAACAACTCAGCCACTGCGGCCGGCTTACAACAAATATTTGCTGTTCAATATATAATATAACGCCATTAGACTATGGCTATTAATACAATGTATCTCCTGTTATTTCCAATTTCAGTATAACAGCTGTAAATGTCATAATTAAATTTTTGATGTTATAAAACTAATTAGTTCATGCCTACTACTTAACAAAATACGATAATTTGTGATTCAGCTGATACAAAGCTCCAGTCGTCAGAGCATGAACACATTTTATTGATTTATACGGCAGGTCCCGTCTCAGAATCCAATAATAAAATGTTCGATATTCTTATCTCATAAGACCCGTTAAGGTTGCCCAGTGTTAATATGTTTAATCCTCAGAAACATTATTGTGGCTCAAACCGTTGTGTCGCCGAGCCCAAACCGAGGTTTCTATTCTTCGAGATGTACGTAACGTAGAGTATCTAGACCTGCAATCGACAACCACCGCACAGAACTTCGAGACCGCGCATAAACAGTCACCACACTGATGAAATATTTTAAAAACGCACTGAGGTGACGAAATCATGGAATAGCGATATACTCATATACAGATGGATCCAGTATCGCATACATAAGATACAAAAGGGCAGTGCATAGGCGGAGCCGTCATTTGTACTAAGATGATTTACTTGGAAAGGTGTTTGCGGCCGCGCGACGTAAATTAACAACCTTCGAACGCGGGACGGTAATTGGAACTAGACACATGGGACACTCCGTTTCGAAAATAGTTAGAGAATTCAATATTCCGAGATCCACATTGTGAAGAGTGCGCCGAGAATACCCAATTTCAGGCATTACCTCCCACCACGGGCAACGCATTGGCTGACGAGCTTCACTTAACGACGGAGAGCAGCAGTGTTTGCGTAGAGTTGTCAGTGTTAACAGGCAAGCAACACTGCGTGAAATAACCACAGAAATCAAAGTGGGACGTAAGACTAACGCATCCGTTAGGACGCTGTGGCGACATTTAGCTTTAATGGGCTCTGGCAGCAGACGACCGTCGCGAGTGCCCTTGCTAACAGCACCCCATCGCCTATAGCGCCCCTCCTGACCTCGTGATCATATTAGTTGAATCCTAATCGACTGTAAAACAGTGATGTGACCAGGTAAGTCCTGATTTCAATTGATTAGAGGTGATGGGAGTCTTCGAGTGTGTCACAGATCCCACGAAGACATAGACCAAATTTGTTGGTAACGTACTGTGCAAGCTGTTGGTAGGCTGTGTTTACGTGAAATGGACTGAATCATCTGGTCCAACTGAACCGGTCACGGACTGTAAAGGGTTATGTTCGGCTGCTCGGAGGCCATTTGCAGCCAAACAACATTGCGCCGTGTCACCAGGCTACAATTGTTCGCGACTTGTTTGAAGCAATTCGAGAAAATGATCTGGCCGCCCAGACTGCCCGACGTGAATCCCACTGAACATTTATGGGGCATAATCGAGAGATCAGCACTGGCAACAGTTTCGCAATTATGGACAGCTATACAGGCAGCATGATTCAGTATTTCTGCACGGCACTTACAACGATTTTTCAGACCATGCCATGTCAAGTTCCTGATCCACATTGGTCAAAAGGAGGTCCGACACGATACAAGGAGGTATCTCACGACTTTTGTCGCTTCAGTGTATGTTACCAATTTAGTGGTAGGTCTCTGGTGTGATACGTACTTTACCGCACAACCTCTGAAGCCGTGAACCCTCACGTGCTGATATGATACACTGTTAACCCAAAAACATTTGGATCACTGCCCAGCACGACACCGAATGCGACCTGCTTTTGATGCGGAGAAGTGACGCGGCAACCAAAGTAAATAAACGGAGCAGAGACGAGTGGGGAATAATTCCAGCGACGATATAGTTCATAAATGGGGAAATAGACAGGGCAGAGTGTCATGGTCTAGCATCTGGCAAGCAGCGAAGCTGATTGGCTGTTTGCGTACTACTGTCGTCAGCATCGATGGAAAGTGGTTGAAGAATGGTGAAACTACGAGTAGGCAACAAAGCGCTGGACGTCTTCGTCCAAAGCCAAGAAAGCATTGGAGGTCGATGTGTCAACGTGGAGGTCGGCGGCTTTCGCACTGTGTGAAGCAAGACAGCGCCCATTTAGCAGGTCTGACGACTGTGCTGGTGTAGGCACAAGTGTTTCAGAGCAAACCGTTCAGCACACACTGTTGAAGGCGTATGTTCGTAGCAGATTCCTAAGCTGATCAAACAATATCGTCATTTATGATTGCAGTAGGCTTGGGGTAATTGAGATTGGACCGTGGATCAGTGGAAACGTGTCGCGTGGTCGGAAAATCACATTTATTTGTACATCAGGCCGTCGGTCGCAACCGGATATGACGTAAACCAGGTCTCCGGCTGCTCGAAACGTTCACTTCAGCACAGATGCAGGCTGGTGGTGACAGTATTATGCTATGGGCTTATTTACCTGGGCCTCATAGCACCCGTGGCAGTAATCGAAATACGATGACAGCTGTGGACTCTCTCCTCCTCCGTCCGGACAGGCCTTGGAAGGCCCATCGGTACCGACCGGCCGCCGTGTCATCCTCAGCCCACAGGCGTCACTGGATGCGGATCTGGAGGGCCACGTGGTCAGCACACCGCTCTCCCGGCCGCATGTCAGTTTAAGAGACCGGAGCCGCTACTTCCCAGTCAAGCAGCTCCTCAGTTTGCCTCACAAGGGCTGAGTGCACCCCGCCTGCCAACAGCGCTCGGCAGACCGGATTGTCACCCATCCAAGGGCTAGCCCTGCCCGACAGCACTTAACTTCTGTGATCTGACCAGTGTTACCACTGCGGCAAGGCCGTTGGCTACAGCTGTGAACTACTTGAACATTATTGCGCACCACCTACAATATTCATGCTTGGTTTATTTCAAGACAAAGACGGCGTCTTCCAGCATGATAATTGTCTGTGTCACAAGTACAGCAGTGTGCTATAGTGATTTGAGGAATATGGTATTGAACTCACGCTGATGTATTGGCTACCAAATTTGACTGGTCTGAACATATCTGGGATGCTATCGGGCATCAGCCATATTGCCACAAACGACAGTTCCGCACTTTAAGTGAACTGTCATAATTGTGCGTAAACATTTGGTGCCGTTTACCAGCTGAAATCTACTAAGAATTCCATGTCTTGCTGACTCGCTGCTGTATTACATTGCAGATGTGGACTGATATTCCATGAAGCAGGCGAACATAATATTTTGGTTAAACACTGCATATTAGTATACAAATTAATAGGTACAAAGTCATATTTACAAGCTATTGAAGTCAGTTAGCTGTAACCAGTTTTATCCTGCTGATTATTGAGCTCTCTGTCAACTGTTGTTGGCTTGACAATGATCAACAATTGTAGGTCCCCCCAATTCAGTTGAATGCCTGTACGAGCAGCAACAACGTGTGATATTTATATGTTCTCGACACGAAAACCTGGTGTTTGTGCTAAAGTGGCCATTTCACCTATGAAGCGGGCAAAAATAGTTCTTCTTCATGAAGACACAACAATAAGAGACATTGCCTATGTTGTTGGTGTGGGAAAATCTGGAATGTCAAGACTTATTCGGGCACATAGTGATGCCGGGTCCGCAGCTCGTGGTCTCGCGGCGTCATTCTCGCTTCCCGAGCACAGGGTCCTGGGTTCGATTCGCAGCGGGGTCCGGGATTTTCACCTGCCCAGAGATGACTGGGTGTTGTTGTGTCGTCTCTATCATCATCATTCATCCCATTACGATCGGAGGAGGGCAACGGCAAACCACCTCCATTAGGACCTTGCGTAGTATGGCAGTGCAGTCTCCCGCATCGTTCCCCTACGCTCTGTCAATAAGCATGGAATTTCATTTCCATTTTCACAGTGATGCCGCCTCATTGTCTCCAAAAAGAAGAGGCAGATGTGGACGAAAACGAAAAGTCCCGCCTAGAACTGACTGAACTCTACTTAGAAACCGTAGAATTCATCCTCACAAGACAAGGAAGGATCTTTTGAGAAATTTATTGGCTACTGGTGATGACTTCAAATTGACACTTCAGTGGTACAGTGTAGGCTTCTTACTTGTGGGCGGAGCTGTTTAAAACCAATAAAGAAGTAGTTTTTAACACCTGCCAAGAAGAAAACGCGGTTGTCATGGACCAAATAAATCATGGACTTCCAATAACTGGAAAAACAATTTTTCAGTGGTGAATCACATTTTGTTGTTCAAGGATACAGCAAGGATTGTCAGGCGAAGCGCCCATGTGGTAGTGTGAGTTGAGTATCTTAAGTAAAATGTAAAATACTCCCCCCACCCCACACCCATATATATTGTTGTTTGTTCACTTCAAGTGGCCGCGGGGCACGAGTTCCAGCTAACGGGACGATGAATTCAAACAAATACATGAACATCCTTAGACGCAGACCTTTGCAGATGGTGGAGGAACAGTTCAATATGATCTGGCCTCGTATGACACTTCTAAAACAGTCAAGACGTTCATGGAAGGAAACAACATTAATGTTCTCCTTTTGCTTAGTAATTCACAAGACTTAAATCCCATCGAGAATTTGTGGAGCATTGTGGAAAGGCGTATTGGTAAAATGGACTTTACGACAGAAGAATGCATGTTATTAAATACGGCAAAAGTGTAATTTCATGACCACGAACTACGAAATATTTGTTCTAACCTGTTCGAACCTATGCCGCAACTTATTCAGAAACTCATTAACGCAAAAGGAGGATGCATTAGTTATTCAAATGGTTCAAATGGCTCTGAGCGTTGGACCTCACATGCCTTTACGCCAGTCTTCTTGATCCTACTTGGGCTGATCGTAACACTGTCCCTCTGGCATCTATCTAGGTCTCCAGTGGCGTTAGAGGGTAGCCTTCTGTTAGCTGTGAAATTATTAATGCATCTTTGGACAGTACCTGTACCCGTTACCCCCGCAGTTTCAAATGGTTCAAATGGCTCTGAGTGCTATGGGACTTAACATCTGAGGTTATCAGTCCCCTAGAACTTAGAACTACTTAAACCTAACTAACCCAAGGACATCACACATATCCATGCCCGAGGCAGGATTCGAACCTGCGACCGTAGTAGTTGCGCGGTTCCAGACTGAAGCGCCTAGAACCGCTCGGCCACACCGGCCGGCCATTAGTTATTAATATTCAGTAAGCTGTTAACTATATTATACATACAGTAACAAATATGCACATTTAATGTTTTATCGCCCTGTCTCTATTAATTTGCACGCTACTGTATTTTGCTCTTCAACTACAGAACGCTGAAATCGTCATACGCCGTAAAATAGTTTTATTGAGCAAAATATGCAGCCAATAACTCGGTTGAGGACTTTGAAATGTGTCTCTGGATGAGGTGGTTCTTTCAAGGCTACAGCCGGTTCCAGCTATGCGCGTCGAACTGAATTCCGCCCCTAATGACCTCGATGACGACGGGACGTCAGGCCGTCGCACAAAAGAAAAGAAGTCCGCGGTGTCGGACAGGCCAGCGCGTGGCCCGCTCCTCCTTTCAGTGTACAAACACACACACACACACACACACACACACACACACGCACGCACACATACACACGAGCGCGCGCGCAGTTATGTTAATTCCCGTTGGGCGACAATTACGGGCCGTGCTAGCTAGGGAGGACCCGGACTGCGCCGCTTTGCCGATGATTAATGCGTTATGCTAATCCGCGCAGAGCCAGGCGGGCGAGCCGTAATGTGTCCGGGGCCTGGCTTGCGCGTTCCTGCCTCGTCACCGCGCGACACCTATCTGGCCTGGATCTGACCGCGGGAGGTTATAATCTGATATTATAATTCCCCCTCCCCAGACATTCCCCGCCGTTCGGAATAGTGTGAGCAGCGCTAGATCGCGGCGGGGCCGTTCCGAGCCCGAAATTACAGGGTAAATGACACGCGACGGCGGCGCGCTCGACTAATATACTGAGTGGCTGGTCGCTGTGGGCCGAGCAGGCACCTCGCGGGATTGGTTTGTCTGCGTGACGCGCGCCGCTGGCCCACACACGCCGCCAAAGCCCGCTGTGATGGAGTGCACGGGGGCGGGGCGTCCTCTCAGGACGCGTGTACCGTTACGGCCTCTTGCTCGCCACCTCCGTAGCGCAGTCGCTAACGCGCGATGCTCCGACCTGATAGCGGCCGACGAGGCTAAAGCCCGTCTCACACGGAGCAAGATTCGCTGTAAGTTTCCTTGCTGGCTCGCGCGGCGGCTACCTTGCGGGCTCCGTCGTCTGCTAGCGGGCTACCTTGCTGGGAACCTTGTAAGATTTCCAGGATAGGTCCAGCGCTATTTTTCTTGCAAGGTTCCCTGCGTGCTACCTGCGTTAGCCAATCATGAGGCGTTTCGTTTGTGACGTCAGACGCGGAAAGCTTGGGCGGGAAGCCTTTGTTGATAGTTGCTTTTCTGCTGTTGTGAGGTGCGGTAGGAAGTTCTTATAATTATTAAATAATGGCACCGCAGTGGTCCAAGGAAGCGATTGAAACATTGATATGTACTTATAGGGCAGAACAGTGTCTGTACGTCGTGAAAAGCGCAAACTATTATAATAAACACTTGCGTGCAGAGACACTAGAAAGAGTTGCAAATACTAATACATCCATTCATATGAAATTTGGAAATGATGTACGATCTTCTATCCTATAAAATAAAGTCGTATATAACAGTCATTATTGGTATATTTATAAAATCAAACAGTAATGAAATGGTGATACTTTTCAAACAAAAGTAAGTGTTATGTGAATTAACCTCAACTCTTTATGAAGCATGGAGAGCACACCTTTTTCCAGCGTTTCGCCTCTTAATACAGTTTTTCGTCCATTCTTTCTTTCTTCTTCTCTCATTAGCATGCGTTTCTGCATCGTTTAGCACCAAAACAGCTAATAACGCCAGTTTGCTCTGAACATCTGTACCTGAAGCAGCCATCTTCGTCCGATACAACATGCAGCCGATCACAACACAACTAGCTGCCGATCTTGCACCGTGGGAGAGCTTCGGCATGGAAGATAGCCGGCTCCTTCCCTGCAAGCCGGCAGGCATGCACGCCATCTCGCCAACTTGCGGCGAACCTTGCTCCGTGTGAGACGGGCTTTTAAGGCGGGGGGTCAGGCTCTGACCCGTATGCGGTAGGACGGTAGTTCCACAGCCGATCACGTCTTGCCATTAGGACTCGGAAAGAGATACGTGCGTTCCAGAATTCTCGAGGCTTCCCGATACACCACAGAGCTCGTTACGGTATCGAGAGCTCTTTAGTTACGCGACATTGGAGTCACGCGGCGGCAGTGCAAGTTATATTCGAGCAATCTACGAACTGGACAATGTGGTATAGCTCTGGCTTGAAATTTGATATCTTTGTGAAACACTTGAGGAGATGATACTGAAACCTGCCACCATACAAAACTCGTGCTGTAAAACTGTGTTGACGATTTTCGCGTTAGGTCCATCTAATTCCAACTAAATAAAACGATTTTTTGTGTCATATGTAGGTGGCCTTTATTTTTTTTAGAAGACATCATCAGTGGCCTGAAATATGTATACACGGTGGAGGAAAGCTGTGTCACGAAATTTTAATCCTGGATAGCTGATGCCAGTAGGAACCAAAATTACTAATGTTGTGTGCACAATTTTTGAACCACGGAAACTTGGCGCCATGTGCTCCGGTTGGGTGCGGGATTGCCCTGTTGCCAGATGCTCTGGACAAAACATGACGGCGAATGCATTGCCTGCCGGAAATCGCGATTTATCCAAGTGACACGGCGAGGGACGTGTGTTTGTGTGAACCAACAACCATAGCGCTGCCCGTCAACAGACGATCGGCAACAGGGCAATCCTACAGCCAATGGGAGCGCGTGGCGCCAAGTTTCCGTAGTTTAATGGTGCGGTGTCGACCTACACAACATTAGTAATTTTGGTTCCTACTGGCATCAGCTACTCAGGGTTAAAATTTTGTGACACAATTTTGTGTTCATACCATTTCTTGCGTATTAGACATTGAAAAAAAAAAGAATGAAATGATCGTATGGCATTGTTGGTCGGCAGGCCCCATGCGGGGAAGCTCGGCCGCCGTATTGCAAGTCCTGTTTAATTGACGCTACTTCGGCGACTTGCGAGTCAATGATGATGAAGAACACACAACACCCAGTTATCACGAGGTAGAGAAAATCTCTGACCCCGCCGGGAATCGAACCCTGGACCCCGTGCGCAAGAAGCGAGAACGGTACCGCAAGACCACATTAGACATTATAAGTTCACCTTAGAAACATTTCTGACCCTTTCTGATGTTGTGCGACTTAATAATGGGTTAAACGGTTTAAAGTTCGGCTTACGAGAGCATATTAAATAAAGCATCCAAACTTTTTGCGTGAAAAACTCCTAAAACTTTTTAAACAAAACAAACGTTAACATTCTACTTCTTTATTCTACATGTTTACGTATTTATTTCTCAACATTTTCACCCAGGCAACGAACACATTTCTCCCTATGAGAGACCAGTTTGTTCATGCTCTGAGATGGCGTGGTTGTAGTTCTGTATTTGCATACCCGTGATGGAATATTAAGTTCCTGTGAACGCAAAACGGATTGAAGTCTCTATTCAATAATGCGAATTTACTTTAAAATATAATAAAAGACGTCACGCAACTGAAACTGTCTTATGTAAGTTGAATTTAATACGGGGTTGGCAAACCTTTAAAACTTAAGAATCCTGCTTGAAAGAGACAGGTCAATCACACACGACACAACGATTTTCGACTCTGTATGTGCAGAACAGGGAATCAGTGATCATAAGGCCGTTGCAGCATCCCTGAATATGGAAGTTAACAGGAATATAAAAAAAAGGGAGGAAGGTTTATCTGTTTAGCAAGAGTAATCGAAGGCAGATTTCAGACTACCCAACAGATCAAAACGAAAATTTCTGTTCCGACACTGACAATCTTGAGTGTTTATGGAAAAAGTTCGAGGCAATCGTAAAATGCGTTTTAGACAGGTACGTGCCGAGTAAAACTGTGAGGGACGGGAAAAACCCACCGTGGTACAACAACAAAGTTAGGAAACTACTGCGAAAGCAAAGAGAGCTCCACTCCAAGTTTAAACGCAGCCAAAACCTCTCAGACAAACAGAAGCTAAACGATGTCAAAGTTAGCGTAAGGAGGGCTATGCGTGAAGCGTTCATTGAATTCGAAAGTAAAATTCTATGTACCGACTTGACAGAAAATCCTAGGAAGTTCTGGTCTTACGTTAAATCAGTAAGTGGCTCGAAACAGCATATCCAGACACTACGGGATGATGATGGCATTGAAACAGAGGATGACACGCGTAAAGCTGAAATACTAAACACCTTTTTCCAAAGCTGTTTCACAGAGGACGACCGCACTGCAGTTCCTTCTCTAAATCCTCGCACAAACGAAAAAATGGCTGACATCGAAAAAAGTGTCCAAGGAATAGAAAAGCAACTGGAATCACTCAACAGAGGAAAGTCCACTGGACTTGACGGGATACCAATTCGATTCTACACAGAGTACGCGAAATAACTTGCCCCGAGTTCTAACAGCCGTGTACCGCAAGTCTCTAGAGGAGCGGAAGGTTCCATATGATTGGAAAAGAGCACAAGTAGTCCCAGTTTTCAAGAAGGGTCGTCGAGCAGATGCGCAAAACTATAGACCTATATCTCTGACGTCGATCTGTTGTAGAATTTTAGAACATGTTTTTTGCTCGAGTATCATGTCGTTTTTGGAAACCCAGAATCTACTATGTAGGAATCAACATGGATTCCGAAAACAGCGATCGTGTGAGACCCAACTCGCTTTATTTGTTCATGAGACCCAAAAAATATTACATACAGGCTCCCAGGTAGATGCTATTTTCCTTGACTTCCGGAAGGCGTTCGATACAATTCCGCACTGTCGCCTGATAAACAAAGTAAGAGCCTACGGAATATCAGACCAGCTGTGTGGCTGGATTGAAGAGTTTTTAGCAAACAGAACACAGCATGTTGTCATCAATGGAGGGACGTCTACAAACGTTATAGTAACCTCTGGCGTGCGACAGGGGAGTGGTATGGGACCATTGCTTTCACAATATATATAAATGACCTAGTAGATAGTGTCGGAAGCCATACAGCTTTTCGCGGATGATGCTGTAATATACAGAGAAGTTGCAGCATTAGAAAATTGTAGCGAAATGCAGGAAGATCTGCAGCGGATAGGCACTTGGTGCAGGGAGTGGCAACTGACTCTTAACATAGACAAATGTAATGTATTGCGAATACATAGAAAGAAGGATCCTTAATTGTATGATTATATGATAGCGGAACAAACACTGGTAGCAGTTACTTCTTTAAAATATCTGGGAGTATGCGTGCGGAACGATTTGAAGTGGAATTATCATACAAAATCAATTGTTGGTAAGGCGGGTACCAGGTTGAGATTCATTGGGAGAGTCCTTAGAAAATGTAGTCCATCAACAAAGGAGGTGACTTACAAAACACTCGTTCGACCTATACTTGAGTATTGCTCATCAGTGTGGGATCCGTACCAGATCGGGTTGACTGAGGAGATAGAGAAGATCCAAAGAAGAGCGGCGCGTTTCGTCACAGGGTTATTTGGTAACCGTGATAGCGTTACGGAGTTGTTTAACAAACTCAAGTGGCAGACTCTGCAAGAGAGGCGCTCTGCATCGCGGTGTAGCTTGCTCGCCAGGTTTCGAGAGGGTGCGTTTCTGGATGAGGTATCGAATATATTGCTTCCCCCTACTTATACCTCCCGAGGAGATCACGAATGTAAAATTAGAGAGATTAGAGCGTGCACGGAGGCTTTCAGACAGTCGTTCTTCCCGCGAACCATACGCGACTGGAACAGGAAAGGGAGGTAATGACAGTGGCACGTAAAGTGCCCTCCGCCACACACCGTTGGGTGGCTTGCGGAGTATAAATGTAGATGTAGATTTAGTTAAGGAAGTCACATAACTATTAAATGAAAATACAAGCTTAGAAAAGATCTTGTGTACTTCCCGTAACAGCATTCGTATGGAAAAACTCTAACACGATAACAATAAATGCAACATAGAGACAATTACGTCTGATTCTACTCTTGGTACCAGTCTGAGATCATGTAAGGAAAGTTGCCATTGGTCACGTGAAAAGCATATTAAAAAGTGCTACTGAGAAGATAACTCGAAAGGACAAACAGCGCACGTGCAAAAGGCATCCTGCGAATCAGTGAGGTAACTGCGGTCATCGATTTATGAAACGATTAACTCCACAAAATTAACTAGTATCACACCCCCCGAACAATTCCACATATGAGCATTACTGGTCTAATGTCACCAATGAAACTTCCAGCACCTGACAGGGTACGCACCGGTTGATGGCGACTGTTAATAGCGTACCGATCCCATCTACGTGCGTGCATCTGAGAAGCACTACAAGACCTTCGCTTGAGGAGGCCGAAGGCAGAGTGCCATCTTCTAAAATCGTGAGTTCTCTCTCCAGTTTTGGAAACGCTCCAAGTCATCCGCCGACAATGGTTACGATTTCGAACGCCGTCCAAATTTACCCGAGTTAGCCACTACCGCTCCAGTGATACGTCCAGATTTCCGCAGAGCGTCAGCAGCAGTAAGAATTTTTGTTTACTTTGTGGGCAGAGAACGGAAGCAGAAAATTTGACTTTTTAGCTGCATTCCTGAGCAGCAGTTAGGAAGCTGTGTTCTGCAGTTCTCACGGAGCATTTGCAACCACCGTTAAAGTAGGACTCCAGATATCTTTCAAAAAGACCGAGATGATGGTAACAGACCCGCTAGTAGTAGACTACGTGACAGCAGACAACAGAAAAATTAAAATAGTGAAGCAATTTAAATATCTTGGAGAGATTATAACGTACAACTTGGATGAAAAACCAGTTTGGCAAGAAAGAACCACGCAAGCGAGACTCTTTTTAAAGTCACAGAGTCGACAAAATACGAAAAGTAGAGAGAAGAATAGCTGGAATATGCACAAACAAAAAATACCAGAAGGAAGGGCAATGGCGGATAGCGCCGAATGAAGTAGTGTACAGCGAACTGGAACCCATCACAGACACTACACGTAATAAGAGGATTTCTTCCTTTGGTCACATAATGAGGGCAACAGAAACCAAATCAGCTAGACAAATTATGCAGAAACGGTGGAATCTGAAGTAACAAGTACAATGGATCAAGGAAATTAAAGAGGATATGGGAGAATTAATTACAATCTTAGATTATCTGCAAAACAAGAAAGAAACTATCTAGAAATTGAAAGATAAGAAAATAAGTTTTAAACCAAAAGTAGACAAGCTACACACAATGAAAAAGGTATTTATAGATGAGGAAGGACAGGAAAGATCCGAACGAATGAAAAGATACTGAGCACAGTTAAGAAAGAACGAAACATGCTGTTACTGAAGAAGAGGACCAGAAAATGATTGACTATGTAAGTAGGCTGTTTAGGTTTTTATGTTGGTAACTCCACGTAGCTCTCTGTATGAAAATCACTGACTGTGCTTGTGTGCAGTCCATGGCTGGTTGGACTCATTGTTGGAATATTCGCTTGTGTAGCGTTGGACAGTTGGATGTGAACAGCGCGTAGCGTTGGGCAGTTGGAGGTGAGCCGCCAGCAGTGGTGGATGTGGGGAGAGAGATGGCAGAATTTTAAGAGCGGACGATCTGGACGGGTGTCCGCCAGAAAGAGTAAATTTGTAATACTGGATATCATGAACTGATATATATATTATGACTTTTGAACACTATTAAGGTAAATACATTGTATGTTCTCTATTAAAATCTTTCATTTACTAACTATGCCTATCAGTAGTTAGTGCCTTCAGTAGTTAGAATCTTTTATTTAGCTGGCAGTATTGGCGCTCGCTGTATTGCAGTGGTTCGAGTAACGAAGATTTTTGTGAGGTAAGTGATTCGTGAAAGGTATAGGTTAATGTTAGTCAGGGCCATTTTTTGTAGGGATTATTGAAAGTCAGATTGCGTTGCGCTAAAAATATTGTGTGTCAGTTTAGTGTTGATCAGAATAAGTAAAGAGAGAAATGTCTGAGTACGTTCAGTTCTGCTCAGCTGTTTGAAAATGAAATAATGTAAGAGGTTCATTAGCACAGTCATTCATAATTTTTTGTAAGGGGACGTTTCAACTATAGTTGTCCAATGAGGCCCTAAAAGTATATATATATATATATATATATATATATATATATAGAGAGAGAGAGAGAGAGAGAGAGAGAGAGAGAGAGAGAGAGAGAGAGAGGGCGGGCGGGGGCGGGGGAGGGGGGAAGAAATTACTCAAGGGCTTCTCGCCTCGGCACTAGTATTTTTAAGCTCCCCATCGCATAACTGACTGCTGCGATACATGGCCAGTCACGACGTATGAAGAGCACGGGGATGGGGCGTCCTGAGTCCTACACACTTAACGTAGCAGGTTCATAACCGTACTGAAGGCTGGTGGCTTGTAGCCGTCTGCCTTTTAGCTCTCTGCTAGCCTTCTGGGACAAAACAGAAACATACTGCTTCTCACAAACTGAAGTGACAATTCTTGGTTTGACCGTAGGTAACATTGTGGATTAAAAACGATTTATGTCAGAAATATCTACGTTACCCATTCATTGTGTGAATAGTCCTGAGTGTTACTAATTAGAACATAAAATATGAATAAAATATGTAAGGTGGCGCTACCTGAGAAAGTTACATTACAATATACGGTAGAGTATCTGACTTTGTTCATGGAACCACAACTTCCTCTCCGCTTGCACCGCTTCAACACTGTCAAATGGTTCAAATGGCTCTGAGCACTATGCGACTTAACTTCTGTGGTCATCAGTCGCCTAGAACTTAGAACTAATTAAACCTAACTAACCTACGGACATCACACACATCCATGCCCGAGGCAGGATTCGAACCTGCGACCGTAGCAGTCGCGCGGTTCCGGACTGCGCGCCTAGAACCGCTAGACCACCGCGGCCGGCCCAACACTGTCGATGCGAACTTCTCGAAGGTGGCAACAACGAAAATCGGATGCATCCAAGTCAGGACTGTATGGAGGATACTCGATGACAGTGAACTCGAGGCGTCAGATTGTTGTAGATGTCGCAACGCTCGTGTGCTGAAGGAGACAGTGTTCCATGTATGAACGAAGTGTTCGAATTCGAAACTGAATTATGGTACGCTGTTTCTCAGGTACCGACGTAGTTGCGAGACACACCCCTATGTTACACGCTACAATTCAGAGCCGTCTAACGGCAGACAGCTCCAGATATGCAGACACGTTCGCTTTAATTAAAAAGCTTTAGGACTTTTCACATAAAAAATTAGGAGACAAGTTTTCAGCACGCCCTCGTACAAAGTTTGTACTGTCTGTGCAAACCAGTTTGCCGCTCTATTTGTCTTCTTGTTCTTGTTCTGGTTTAGAGCTTCTGTTGTGCTTACTGTCATTCGAATTTCTTCAACACATCACCAAGAAATGAATACTTGTTTACGCCCGCGAGCGCGTGTGTGTGTCAACTGGTTTTTCTTTTTTCTTTTCTTTTTTTACTATGGGTAGTTGTGTATATACAAGAAAACTCAGAAGCCCCAAAGCTATGAATACACAATACGAAGATACACAAACATGACACAGAAACAAAGTCTATAGCTGCCTATGACTTACACGTGTAAACTAGCATAGAGAGTGCCAGCCATGTTAAAGAGACAAGGCTCCCAGACAGTATACGAAACTGTGCAAACTCTCCAAACAAACTTAGGCCAACCAGCAATAAAGAGGAACAAATTCCAGGGAGTAGGGATTTACAAACTTGACTGTCAGAATTTTGATGCAGTAGCCTATACAAAAGGATGGGCTTGCAAGGTTGTAGATGTTGGAAGTACAAAACAAACAATTCCACAATAGCAGAGTACTTAATGCACCATAACCATCATCCTACAAATACAGAGCATTACACAAAAATCATCAGAACAGATAGCCACAGCAAACGCCTTATCTCAATGGAGGTACCACATCTAGAAAGCCATTACTGCAAAGAACAAATATGTGATAAACAACCAGCAATTGTCAACAAAAACAGTCAGTTAAACCTAATAAAAGAAATCAGTGCGTAAAATCACAAACACACTTAGTTGGCAATAACATTTATCATTTGGCAACAACATCCAAAATATAACATGAAGTAAAAAGAGCTGTTATTACGAGTGTTGAATGAAAAGTAATGTCTCCATCTTCATTAATTGGGTTTGGACGGGAATATTTTAATAAATCGAGCGCAGAAATAATCCTTGAAATGCGATCATTAATTACCAATATTCACTTTTCCACATAATCAACAACCAATTGGATACATTTCTACCAACGATGAACAAGTTTTCTGAAGCTGTCACGGAAGAAGTCGACACTCTGTTTCCGCAACAACAGTCTCACAGGTCTCTCAACGTCTTCATCAGAAGCATAATGATGTCCCCGCAGATCGTCTTTCATTATCGGGAACAGATGGAAGTCAGACGGTGCTAAATCTGGACCGTGTGGAGGATGCCGTACGGTGGTGAGATTCTGTCTCTGAAGTTCTGCTGTGGTGGCACGTGAAGTGTGTGGTTTGGCGTTGTCATGCTGCAGGAAAACATTTTCCTTTTCCTTTCGGACCGTTGTTAGCCGTCGTTTCAGAGTTCGCAGCGTTGTGATATAACGCTCTGAATTTATTGTTGTTCCACGATCAAGGAAATCAACATTTTTCTTGTGAATCTCTGTGGTTGCTGTCACAGGACGTCCAACCCTTTGTTTGTCACGCAGGTCAGATGTTCCCACCTCACCATCTTTAAACTTACTCGCACAACGACACGCAGTACCCACATCAACACAATCACCGTAAATTACTTTCATTCTCTGGTGAATCCTCTTTGGGGTGACACCTTCTGCTGTCAAGAATTCAATGGCTGCACGTTGCTTAAATCGCACTGACCGACCGTCTGCGCAGGGTTCCATACGTTACACTGTAACAACACAACCGTTCAATGCTAAGGCTTCCCGTCAACTGGAGCTGTAGAGAAGAGGCTACGGAACAAGCCAGTACCTGCCGCGTACCAAAGCTGCCAACTGTTGAGTTGCGAAGGTGGAGGCATTACTTTTCAGCCAGCGGTCGTACTTAGTGCTGTGTCAATGAAATTCGAATGACAATAAGAAAAAAACAGAAGCCTCAAACCAGAACATGAATACATGTAGAGCAGCACCTACTATCTGCGCAACCCATGTTGACTCCGAGCAGTGTTTGATGCGAGCGACCGTAAGTGGGAAATGTCTTTATGGTTGCTCCCATCAGCCACCGAGCCGGATATCACCTTAGTTTGTGCTAACAATACAAATTTTGTAAGCAGAAATGTAAACTATTATTTCGTCAGAGAAAATCAGAGAATGCCAGAACTGTTTCTAGCCTCAATGTATAATGTCTAACATGTAAAACAAAATAATATAAACACGAAAATGGATATGTTTCATGCCGGTAGTGATGCCTTTCAAAAATAAAGGCGAAAAACATAAAAGAGAAAATTCTTTTTATGCAGGTGTATTAGATGGACATAACATGGAATTTATCAA
This sequence comes from Schistocerca serialis cubense, assembly GCF_023864345.2. Classification (NCBI taxonomy): domain Eukaryota; kingdom Metazoa; phylum Arthropoda; class Insecta; order Orthoptera; family Acrididae; genus Schistocerca; species Schistocerca serialis. The sequence goes on from NC_064645.1 coordinate 566,504,494, forward strand.
CAAAATATTACACGCAACTGGAGATGACAGAATTGCAAAATTTAAAGTTACCCATTATGGATGTGGAACACTGCGACAGTGATGAGTTAAGATTTTCAGAAATGATTGGGGCCAGTCTCCTTCCGTGATGGTAGAGTTTTTATTTTCCCGTTATCGTTTTCACATTGTCTCGTGACTCATCGTGAGATGGTATTGTTATTTGGAATCCTTCATTGCACTACAGCAGTGGTTCTGACTGCGCAAGGCTATTCCTAGTGCAAAAGTCACTTTGGAAAAAAATGTCCATATTCAGTACTGTGCACAGTACACAGTACTGTGCACATTTTGCTACAGGAAACAAATCCTAATGGCGAACATCAGCAATGTTTCCCAAAGCGATTGTTGTACGAGAAATAATCCTATGGAATCAAGTAACTTTATACAACGATCTCCAAAATGGCATGAGCGACACCAAGAAAAGTAATCATCTCATGTGACTCACCAGCTGACTTGCAGCCAATAACAGGAAAATAAAAATTCTTATTTTCTGTACCTTACGTTGTACACAGGTTGGTAATGTAGGTATGTTTTAATATATCTATTTTAATCATATGTGTTTTGTAATAAAAAGTTTATTCATCTTTACGACCGTTTGACTGGTCCCTTCCTCCCTTTACCTTAGATTCTGCTATTGGCTTCCCTCCCCTACGAAATGAGATTCGCTTTTGTGTCGAATACAGTTGTTATTTTATGATGTTTGATATTATATGTATCTTTTCTGTAGCTATACACGACCTCTGTATCGTATCTTCGTAATTCTCATGGGATTATAATTGTATTTAGATGTTACATATTAATGCTCACCAGTACTGCTTCTTGATGGCCTAGTTGTCTTCCTGAACGGTGCAACTGCGTAATGATTCAGTTCTGCATTGTCTTATGGATAATACTAATGACTCCATACCTATGCGTGATGTTTCACCTAAACTGTGGTATGTTTTCACAGTGCACTTTGATATACTTCTTGTTTATTTTTAGATGTCAGTAGCTGCTATTACACATTACGTATTATTTGTGGTTCATTATGCATTCTTTCAGATTGATCTGATGATGATGTCTAAATCGATCGTCTAATTAAAGAAAGTAGTCGCTACATAACCGATGACTTCCATGTATCTTTTTAGAGTCGATAACAGCGCCGACACAACCTTCAAAAGTTGTAACATCGCGTAAGATGACAGGAGTACTAGGGAAAGGGCGGCGTCACCCCATGTTGCATTGCTCCCAAATTTATTGAAGATGGTGGAGCCAAGATGGCGGAGCCAAGATGGCGGTGATAGATGTGGCAACGTAACAATGACGTCATGACGGGAAGTTCAGATTTTGGCGGCAAAATAGGTTACTTGGGCTACATCCTCTAACCTAACCCCCTTCCCTCCCCACTCCCTCCCCTCCCCAAGAAAATGGCGGGAAGATTTTGGCGAGAAAAGAGGTCACTTGAGTTATTTCCACTAACCTAAGTCTACCAACCATGAGCTTTTCCTTGGAATTGGTGGGAAAAGAACTCAGTCTGTGCTCGGCTGCTGGATGAGATGAATGTAAGTCTTTATTTTGCTTGCCTTGTTTATTTAACCAATTTGAGTTGTCATAGGCAGTAGTTCCATTCACTGTGTTCACCATGAGGTCTGGATTCCAACTGACCTAGCACACAGTACCACCACCACTGATGTCCCTTCTGTGATGTGGTCTGTCTGGGGAAAAATGGTGGAAAAAGTACTCAGTCTGTGTGCAGCTGCTTTATATATTTTCAGTGGGAAGCTGGAACAACTTATTTACGGATGGATTTCACATAGTCTATTTATTACGCTGGTACAAAACACAAACCCTGACTTGCTTAAGGTCTTAATAAATACCCTACACACCTGCAAACTGCTCATAAATCACCGAAATAATGCAGTGCACTGGAGCACAGACACGTTCAATATGCATAGAATGGTCATAAATAATGCAGGCGTAACACTCTGCAAACACACTCACAACACTTAAACAGCAGAAAACAATGCAGTGAACAAACACTCATTGCATGTAAAAATGCTTTCAAACTATCATTAAGAAATTCGACCAATGCTTTCCAACTATCATTAAGATATTCGACCATAACATATCAGTGAACTGTTCCCTACAGAGCTCCAAGGAGTGCACACCAGGGCAACATGCACACACTGATCCAGCCATGTCTCACATTTGAGATGACTCTGACCATCCAGAAGTATTTACCTAGGTGCCATTGTTGATGCAATGATGCCTAGCCATGAGACGTTTCCCTGGCAACTCACCTTTGTAGGTACAACCAAAAGGTTGTCAGTCTTATGTATTATGTCATATGTTTATATAAATAAGAGCCAAGTCTCCCTCTGGATGTGTTAAAGAAATCCTTTGCAAGGGTTTCAGAAACAGTTTATGAAAATATGAGGGTGGTTTGAAAAGTTCTTGGAATGGAATAGAACAAAAGTACTTAAATCACTGATTTTTTAAAAATGTTTCAATGTTGTCTCCCTGTAGATTAAGTGCTTTGGTCCAACGATGTTCCAGTGCGTTGATCCCATCGCGAAAATGAGTTTCCACCAGGCCTGCAAAATATTTGTCAATTCCGGCTATCAGTTCTTTGTTTGAAGTGAATCTTCATCCACGAAGAAAAATTTTCAGTTTTGGAAAGATAGAGAAGTCTGATGGAGCCATGTTGTGGTCTTCAGTCCTGAGACTGGTTTGATGCAGCTTTCCATGCTACTCTATCCTGTGCAAGCTTCTTCATCTCCCAGTACCTACTGCAACCTACATCCTTCTGAATCTGCTTAGTGTATTCATCTCTTGGTCTCCCTCTACGATTTTTACCCTCCACGCTGCCCTCCAGTACTAAATTGGTGATCCATTGATGCCTCAGAAAATGTCCTACCAACCGATCCCTCCTTCTAGTCAAGTTGTCCCACAAACTCCTCCCCAATTCTATTCAATACCTCCTCATTAGTTATGTGATCTACCCATCTAATCTTCAGCATTCTTCTGTAGCACCACATTTCGAAAGCTTCTATTCTCTTCTTGTCTAAACTATTCATCGTCCACGTTTCACTTCCATACATGGCTACACTCCATACAAATATTTTCAAAAACGACTTCCTGACACTTAAATCTATACTCGATGTTAACAAATTTCTCTTCTTCAGAAACGCTTTCCTTGCCATTGCCAGTCTACATTTTATATCCTCTCTACTTCGACCATCATCAGTTATATTGCTCCCCAAATAGCAAAACTCCTTTACTACTTTAAGTGTCTCATTTCCTAATCTATTTCCCTCAGCATCACCAGACTTAATTCGACTACATTCCATTATACCCATTTTGCTTTTGTTGATGTTCATCTTATACCCTCCTTTCAAGACACTGTCCATTCCGTTCAACTGCTCTTCCAAGTCCTTTGTTGTCTCTAACAGAATTACAATGTCATCGGCGAACCTCAAAGTTTTTATTTCTTCTCCATGGATTTTAATACCTGCTCCAAACTTTTCTTTTGTTTCCGTTACTGCTCGCTCAATATACAAATTGAATAGCATCAAGGAGAGGTTATAACCCTGTCTCACTCCCTTCCCAACCAGTGCTTCCCTTTCATGTCCCTCAACTCCTATAACTGCCATTTGGTTTCTGTACAAATTGTAAATAGCCTTTCGCTCCCTATATTTTACCCCTGCCACCTTCAGAGTTTGAAAGAGAGTATTCCAGTCAACATTGTCAAAAGCTTTCTCTAAGTGTACAGATGCTAGAAACGTAGGTTTGCCTTTCCTTAATCTTTCTTCTAAAATAAGTCGTAAGGTCAGTATTGACTCATGTGTTCCAACATTTCTATGGAATCCAAACTGATCCTCCCCGAGGTCGGCTTCTACCAGTTTTTCCATTCGTCTGTAAAGAATTCGCTTTAGTATTTTGCAGCTGTGACTTATTAAACTGAAAGTTCGGTAATTTTCATATCTGTCAACACCTGCTTTCTTTCGGATTAGAATTACTATATTCTTCTTGAAGTCTGAGGGTATTTCTCCTGTCTCATACATTTTGCTCACCAGATGCTAGAGTTTTGTCAGGGCTGGCAATGCCAAGGCTATGAGTAGTTCTAATGGAATGTTGTCTACTCCTGGAGCTTTGTTTCGACTTAGGTCTTTCAGTGCTCTGTCAAGCTCTTCACGCAGTATCATATCTCCCATTTCATCTTCATCTACCTCCTCTTCCATTTCCATAATATTGTCCTCAAGAACATTGCCCTTGTATAGACCCTCCATATACTCCTTCCACCTTTCTGCTTTCCCTTCTTTGCTTAGAACTGGGTTTCCATCTGAGCTCTTGATATTCATCCAAGTGGTTCTCTTTTCTCCAAAGGTCTCTTTAATTTTCCTGTAGGCAGTATCTATCTTACCCCTTGTGAGATAAGCCTCTAAATCCTTACATTTGTCCTCTAGCCATCCCTGTTTAGCTATTTTGCACTTCCTGTCGATCTCAGTTTTGAGACGTTTGTATTCCTTTTTGCCAGCTTCACTTACTGCATATTTGTAGTTTCTCCTTTCATCAATTAAATTCAGTATCTCTTCTGTTACCCAAGGATTTCTACTAGCCCTAGTCTTTTTACCTACTTGATTCTCGGCTGCTTTCACTATTTCATTCCTCAAAGCTACCCATTCTTCTTCTACTGTATTTATTAGCCCTATTCCTGTCAGTTGTTCCCTTATGCTCTCCCTGAAACTCTGTACAACCTCTGGTTCTTTCAGTTTATCCAGGTCCCATCTCTTGAAATTCCCACCTTTTTGCAGTTTCTTCAGTTTTAGTCTAGAGGTCATAACCAATAGATTGTGGTCAGGGTCCACATCTGCCATGGAAATGCCTTACAATTTAAAACCTGGTTCCTAAATCTCTGTCTTACCATTATGTAATCCATCTGAAACCCTATAGTATTTCCAGGGTTCTTCAATGTATGGAGCCATATGAGGTGAATAAGGCAGGTGTGGTGACAACTCATACCTTAGTTCGTGTAATTTTGCCATGGCGACGGCACATATTTTGATCCAGCGTCAAGAATTGTAGCAGCCATCTTGCAAGATTTCTAATTCCTCAGTTAAAATGTGAAATACTCTTTCAGATGACATCTGGCATGCATGAGTAATTTCACTCACTTTCAATTGGCGATCCTCCATGACTAGTTTATGCACTTTTGCAATGTTTTGTGGAGTAGTGACACATCTTGGCCGACTACAGTGTGGATCATCATCTAAGCTCTCCTGCCCAAATTTAAATTCATTTGTCCACTTGGCAGCAGTTGAATATGAAAAAGGAGAGTTCCCCAGTGTAGCCTGTATACCGGCATGAATGTCCTTTGCTTTCATTCCTTTCTTTATGAAGTACTTAATCACTGCTCGAATCTCGATTTTTTTGAATCTTCATAAATCATTACGCGGGATCAACAACAGACCCACATCACCGCCACAACTCTCTATCAAGAGCACTGAAGTGGCACATATTTACAGGCAACAGTTCAATGAATATCACGTGAACAATTCGTTGCACTAGCACTGACCTCTTGTGGTGATTCTGAGAAATTAGCAAACCACCCTTGAATCCGAGAATAGCACTGGATGCATTCTTCCTAGCGATCCTAATGGGACAGCCTGTCCATTACGCATCAGTCCCTTCTCGGAATTTGTCAAGTGTCGCAGTAATGGTTAATGGTCGCTTTTGTTGTTGTAGGAGCTTTCGTAATGTCTCTGCTTGTCTGAATGGAAATTCTTGTCCTAACAGGAGCTGTTTACGAAAACAGCCCTGGATCACACCGATTGCATTCTCCATGATGGTCATAACGATGCACCCCATCCATCACGTTTACCCTTCCCAGACATCGTAACATCCTGCTTTCACCATATGTTCACATGGCTAAAGGCCTTCATCACATCTGTACATGCTTCCTAAAACACCACTAATCATGAAAGCATTCTTGTTGATTGGAAAGATAGCACTGTCTAAGCAGAGATGGGAAAATCTGAACAAATACACAAACAAAATTCGAAGCACTGTCCTACAGAAGACAAAAATGGCTGGAATTTTCGGTGCTCTACAGCTGCTGGTCTGGATATGTCCTAATGCCACAGTCGCGGATGAGGGACAGCATCCCACCAGAGATGGATCGTCTGCTTCAACTTGTCTTTGAAAACATGAACAAACGAGACATCACATTACTCTTAGAACTTTCCATACATACCTTGTCCATATCTTGTTAGAACCAGTCTGTAGAGGTTCCTATGTCCCAGCACAAAGGACAGCTTGTTAATGAATGGAGCATTCTATTTGCTCTTACTGAATTTACCTGCCAAATTACTGATCCTGACAGTGTGTCTTCCTTTTTTTCTGTAGATGAGACTTTCTGCAGCATAACTATTTTGTATGAATCAGCATATTGCAGCGACAGCTAACTCTGTAAAGTGATCTACTGATCATCAAATACGGAAAGACACTTCCTCAATTACACTGCTCTGCCACTGATGATGGAAGCTAGAACACATCAGCGTGAAACCGATCTCCAACCCGGCTATACATCACCACATACCATATTGATGTAGCTGCAGCAGCAAGTCGTATACTCCTAGCTCACTCATTTGTTACATAGTTTAATTCTTAATTTCTTTGCGTGTTTTTGGTACTTGCATTGTTTAATTCATAAATTTCGGGCGTATTATAGTATTTGAGAGTTTTAGCATCGCGTTTTAGTACCCGAATAGTGTAAAATCGAGTAGTCTCCTTCCGCCGCCGAGCAGTGTGTCAGCAGTGCGCAAGTAGCAGCATTACTGCATTTACTAGGCAATCTTGTATTTTAATAACCATTTAAATTTTGTGTCGATTTGTTTGCGCTCTCTGTAGATTAGTTCAGACGTTCTTTGCACAACAGTTTTTAGCATGGATAGGGACTGCAACTGCTGTGTTCGGATGCAGGCTGAGTTGGCATTGCTTCGCGCCCACCTTCAGGCAGTGTTGGCTTTGGTCACACAGCTTGAGGCTGTTACCAATGGGCATCACTGTGGGAGTCCGGATGAGGGTTTGTCGGGGACGGCCAGCTCGTCCCACGCATCCCCCGATCGGACTACGACTGTGGTTGCCCGGTATACTGCCCGCATTGAGGCTGATCCGCCACCTGTGGTAGAGTGGGAGATCGTCTCAAGGTGTGGCAGGGGGCGAAAGGCATTCCGGAGGGCTGAACGGAAGGCCTCTCCAGTTTGTCTGACGAACCAGTTTCAGGCTCTGTCTCAGGCTGATACTGATCTTCGGCCTGACATGGCTGCTTGTTCTGTTCCAGAGGTTGCCCCTCAGTCTGCAAGATCCGGGCAGTCGCAGAGGGTGGGCTTACTGGTAGTTGGGAGCTCCAACGTCAGGCGCGTAATGGGGCCCCTTAGGGATATGGCAGCAAGAGAGGGGAAGAAAACCAATGTGCACTCCGTGTGCATATCGGGGGGAGTCATTCCAGATGTGGAAAGGGTCCTTCCGGATGCCATGAAGGGTACAGGGTCTGCAGGTGGTCGCTCATGTCGGCACCAATGATGTGTGTCGCTATGGATCGGAGGAAATCCTCTCTGGCTTCCGGCAGCTATCTGATTTGGTGAAGACTGCCAGTCTCGCTAGCGGGATGAAAGCAGAGCTCACCATCTGCAGCATCGTCGACAGGACTGACTGTGGACCTTTGGTACAGAGCCGAGTGGAGGGTCTGAATCAGAGGCTGAGACGGTTCTGCGACCGTGTGGGCTGCAGATTCCTCGACTTGCGCCATAGGGTGGTGTGGTTTTGGGTTCCGCTTGATAGGTCAGGAGTCCATTAGACGCAACAAGCGGTTACACTGGTATCAGGGGTTGTGTGGCGTGGGCTGGGCGGTTATTTAGGTTAGATGGCCTTGGGCAAGTACAGAAAGGGCAACAGCCTCAACGGGTGCGGGGCAAAGTCAGGACATGCGGGGACCAAGCAGCAATCGGTATTGTAATTGTCAACTGTCGAAGCTGCGTTGGTAAAGTACCGGAACTTCAAGCGCTGGTAGAAAGCACCGAAGCTGAAATCGTTATAGGTACAGAAAGCTGGCTGAAGCCAGAGATAAATTCTGCCGAAATTTTTGCAAAGGTACAGACGGTGTTTAGAAAGGATAGATTGCACGCAACCGGTGGTGGAGTGTTCGTCGCTGTTAGTAGTAGTTTATCCTGTAGTGAAGTAGAAGTGGATAGTTCCTGTGAATTATTATGGGTGGAGGTTACACTCAACAACCGAGCTAGGTTAATAATTGGCTCCTTTTACCGACCTCCCAACTCAGCAGCATTAGTGGCAGAACAACTGAGAGAAAATTTGGAATACATTTCACATAAATTATCTCAGCATGTTATAGTCTTAGGTGGAGATTTCAATTTACCAGATACAGACTGGGACACTCAGATGTTTAGGACGAGTGGTAGGGATAGAGCATCGAGTGACATTATACTGAGTGCACTATCCGAAAATTACCTCGAGCAATTAAACAGAGAACCGACTCGTGGAGATAACATCTTGAACCTACTGATAATAAACAGACCCGAACTTTTCGACTCTGTATGTGCAGAACAGGGAATCAGTGATCATAAGGCCGTTGCAGCATCCCTGAATATGGAAGTTAATAGGAATATTAAAAAAAAGGGAGGAAGGTTTATCTGTTTAGCAAGAGTAATCGAAGGCAGATTTCAGACTACCTAACAGATCAAAACGAAAATTTCTGTTCCGACACTGACAATGTTGAGTGTTTATGGAAAAAGTTCAAGGCAATAGTAAAATGCGTTTTAGACAGGTACGTGCTGAGTAAAACTGTGAGGGACGGGAAAAACCCACCGTGGTACAACAACAAAGTTAGGAAACTACTGAGAAAGCAAAGAGAGCTTCACTCCAAGTTTAAACGCAGCCAAAACCTCTCAGACAAACAGAAGCTAAACGATGTCAAAGTTAGCGTAAGGAGGGCTATGCGTGAAGCGTTCAGTGAATTCGAAAGTAAAATTCTATGTACCGACTTGACAGAAAATCCTCGGAAGTTCTGGTCTTACGTTAAATCAGTAAGTGGCTCGAAACAGCATATCCAGACACTCCGGGATGATGATGGCATTGAAACAGAGGATGACACGCGTAAAGCTGAAATACTAAACACCTTTTTCCAAAGCTGTTTCACAGAGGAAGACCGCACTGCAGTTCCTTCTCTAAATCCTCGCACAAACGAAAAAATGGCTGACATCGAAATAAGTGTCCAAGGAATAGAAAAGCAACTGGAATCACTCAACAGAGGAAAGTCCACTGGACCTGACGGGATACCAATTCGATTCTACACAGAGTACGCGAAAGAACTTGCCTCCCTTCTAACAGCCGTGTACCGCAAGTCTCTAGAGGAGCGGAAGGTACCAAATGATTGGCAAAGAGCAGAGGTAGTCCCAGTCTTCAAGAAGGGTCGCCGAGCAGATGCGCAAAACTTAAGACCTATATCTCTGACGTCGATCTGTTGTAGAATTTTAGAACATGTTTTTTGCTCGAGTATCAAGTCGTTTTTGGAAACCCAGAATCTACTATGTAGGAATCAACATGGATTCCGGAAACAGCGATCGTGTGGGACCCAACTCGCTTTATTTGTTCATGAGACCCAGAAAATATTAGATACAGGCTCCCAGGTAGATGCTATTTTCCTCGACTTCCGGAAGGCGTTCGATACAGTTCCGCACTGTCGCCTGATAAACAAAGTTAGAGCCTACGGAATATCAGACCAGCTGTGTGGCTGGATTGAAGAGTTTTTAGCAAACAGAACACAGCATGTTGTTATCAATGGAGAGACGTCTACAGACGTTAAAGTAACCTCTGGCGTGCCACAGGGGAGTGTTATGGGACCATTGCTTTTCACAATATATATAAATGACCTAGTAGATAGTGTCGGAAGTTCCATGCGGCTTTTCGCGGATGATGCTGTAATATACAGAGAAGTTGCAGCATTAGAAAATTGTAGCGAAATGCAGGAAGATCTGCAGCGGATAGGCGCTTGGTGCAGGGAGTGGCAACTGACCCTTAACATAGACAAATGTAATGTATTGCGAATACATAGAAAGAAGGATCCTTTATTGTATGATTATATGATAGCGGAACAAGCACTGGTAGCAGTTACTTCTGTAAAATATCTGGGAGTATGCGTGCGGAACGATTTGAAGTGGAATGATCATATAAAATCAATTGTTGGTAAGGCGGGTACCAGGTTGAGATTCATTGGGAGAGTCCTTAGAAAATGTAGTCCATCAACAAAGGAGGTGGCTTACAAAACACTCGTTCGACCTATACTTGAGTATTGCTCATCAGTGTGGGATCCGTACCAGATCGGATTGACTGAGGAGATAGAGAAGATCCAAAGAAGAGCGGTGCGTTTCGTCACAGGGTTATTTGGTAACCGTGATAGCGTTACGGAGATGTTTAACAAACTCAAGTGGCAGACTCTGCAAGAGAGGCGCTCTGCATCGCGGTGTAGCTTGCTCGCCAGGTTTCGAGAGGGTGCGTTTCTGGATGAGGTATCGAATATATTGCTTCCCCCTACTTATACCTCCCGAGGAGATCACGAATGTAAAATTAGAGAGATTAGAGCGCGCACGGAAGCTTTCAGACAGTCGTTCTTCCCGCGAACCATACGCGACTGGAACAGGAAAGGGTGGTAATGACAGTGGCACGTAAAGTGCCCTCCGCCACACACCATTGGGTGGCTTGCGGAGTATAAATGTAGATGTAGATGAACTTACAATTCGTATCCTGCACCGTACAAAATCACGACTTCTGCATCCCGCTTATAGCTATCGACCATCAGACACTCAGAGAGGCAGAGAGCATAAGCACATGGACCATATCTAGTCCTCGCCTCACCATGTGTTTCCCATGAGTTGAGTAGGTTATCCACTGCAATTGACAGTCACAAGTCATCTGCCCCACACACACACTGGTCTGGCGTGCGACCAGAGCACCGTCAGTGGACAGAGTCACTCTCCAAACTGTTGTACACAGGTTGGGTTGGTTCCTCTCAGCACAAAGGCGTTACTGTTTCTGGCCCCGACCTGTTTACTTGCTTGCTTTATACACCCATTTCCAGACTCTGGGATTAGAAGAACGTATGTATTCTCACATGGTTTACCAGAATATCATACCATTTTCGCTATACTTCTCGATATCAAGTGCGTAGCAATATCGCTTGCATAGCAGTATTGCTTACACAGTATAATTCCAAAGATATAGACTGGAAATTATTTTTCTAGAAACCCAAGACTTTAACGAGGTGGAGCGTAAACTACTGAGTAACTAGAAACTTATCTCGTCTCTGAAGACCTTTACTTGAAAACTCGGAAAAAAATAGAGGAAACTGATATTTCCACTTGCAAATACCGATGTCGGTGATATAACAGATTCCAAATCACCTTATAATTTACAGTCATCTAATGTGTTTCTCATATGTAGGGAACCAGCAAACGTGTCCTCCAACTGTCCTTCACCTGCTAGATGCACACAACATACACCGTAGTCGATGTTCTCTTAACCAAATAAAGTTGGGAAATTTGCAGAAGCAGTCAACCGGACATTTTTCATGGAAGTGAATAATGGTGCAGCTTAAAAACACTTTCTTATCGAATTTTCTCAAATTTCCACAGAGAACACCCGTGATCATAAACTGAGTATGAGTTTGCTATTCAGCCATCTAGAGGACGACACGGTTAGGTCAGCTACATTGCTGTACCCCAACAGTTCTTTTTATTAGGATAGCTCATTCGCACCATAGGCCACCGCCTCCACGAGCCGCGCAGCCCCAGACAGAATCATCCTTGGAAACCGGCTATATATATATTTGATAGCTATACGTACAATTAAATATTACGATTTCCATCTCAATTGGACGACTTTCACTCATCCCCTACTACTAAGTATAATACTTCAACAATAACTGATTGCTGGTAATATGGAACAATACTGAGCGAAAATCAGCGATGGGTGGGCATTTCTCATAGGTTTTTCCTGTGTTTGTGCGTGTTGTGAATTCCTAAGTGACCAAACTGCTGAAATCATTGGTCCCTAGGCTTAGACGATACTTAAAGCAACTTATGCTAATAACAACACTCACACCCCTGCCCAAGGAAGAAGTCGAACCCCCGGTGGGAGGGGCTGCGCAGTCCATACTTTGGCCTGCGTGTGGTACCACTGTGTCTTAGAAAGAGTAGTGCAATCGTGTAATCGCATTACAATCCGCCAGATATTAAAAACATGACTGCAGCAACCATATTAGTATCACAACCGTTCTTGGTTCTACAGGTGCTCACAAGTATTACAAACGATATCAATGTTAAAAACTATACAGGCCTTATAAATCGAGATATGGCATTACCTCTGAATGAAATGGTTTTTCCAGACGAATACCGCGACGTGGAGTATAGAGGGTGATCGCTGGAGTGTATATTATCAGACAATAGTGCGGTTATACGTCAGCGATGGTGTAAGCTTGTAATAAAATCACCAAATTTGGAAAGTAATTCAGCTAAGGAATGTGGTATGAGGCTGGTATTTGCAACTCCCTCATGCCGCTGCTAGGTATTTCTCCAATATTTGTAACACATTCTATCTCGATGCCGTGTCAGAGCTTCTGCAATATATCCACCGGCTTATAGGCGATGATTGATTGAGAATGATCACAAACAGTAGATGGTGTGGTCCTAATAAAAGTACATAGGCTTATCAGATCTCTAGTTATACACTTTCCGGTAGAAATGCTGTATGTGATTTGGAACTAAGTCTTCTCATTAAACCACATACCTGTATTGGATCCTATGGAGAATCTTTTAATGATTACAGCCACTAGTGAATCATATTTCTGGCACTCTCATATCTCGAAACGAGTCACGTTTTTCGAATCTATCTGCTACACTAAAATGGTTTTAGATAGTCCTCCTCAGACTCTGCCCTGCCATCCCTGCAGCTTTGCGCATGTGATCATTCCAATTTAAGGCTCAATTGAGCAAAAGTCGGAGAGAGCTGTACCTACCAATCCTGCAGCTTGTGTAGAAACAGGCTAAGCTGTGCGACAAGACCGAGTTTTGACCATCATACAGGTCCTGCTGTCTGAAGCAGATCTGCATCCCTCAGGGTCCATTCACATCTATCACCCCAACATTCTAGCATCGTTACTCTATACCACCCAAAAGAGAAAAATTACGAATTTTAAATGCTCCGTTAACTTCAGCCGATAGAGAACGCGATAAGATTTTTACCGCATCTCTGTCTCTCTTCCAATACATCGGAAACAAATACCGTCTGCGTGCTGTGGCGATCCTATTAAACATATAGGTACTGATCCATTGGATCAGGCTGCCAGTGATTGAAGTCGCTTGCACAGACCAGTGTGTAGTGTCAACTCTTTTACTGTAGCAGCAGGATGACTGTATCCCACAGACTGTACTATCATTCGCAAGAGAGGCTCCCTGTATCAGTGCTTCAAAAACTGTTTTTTCCTGCTGTAACACGCTTTCTACACTGCTATACATATCGTTTTTTCCACCACGACTTCGAGGTCTGCGTCAGGTTCTAAACTGGCATTAACATGTTCTGATCCATTGCCTCACACAGAAAACTAGATGTCACACAGTGTAAATCATTTGTTGTTGCTGCTGCTACCACCACACACACACACACACACACACACACACACACACACACACAGGATGATTTTTAAATAAAAAACCGTAAGGAAACTCGAAGACTTTTGCGGCGCTGGGGAGCCTTTCCAAACTGCTGTCTGAAGCTGATTGATGGCTTCTACATTTAAACTGATCTATCTTCGTGATGGGATAGCTGATGGTTCTGTGTTCCATTTCGTCTGATTCCCCATATTGTAGTCATGTACAGGATCATTGTTTCGATGCTAGCCATCCCCAGAAGGTGATGCCCCTCCACCAATACCCTTTCTCCATCTCAAACAAGAGTTGTCAGCCAACCATTATGTGTTAATCAACAGTGTACCAGTGGATGGATAGGATGGAAAAGACACTGTAATAATAAGCATCACAGTTGATAGTGCGAAAAATTGTAGCAATTTAAAGTAATTACTACACCGACGAATGATGCAACAGCATGCTTCCCAATTTCAGTATCATCGCAAAATCGCCTCTCCTCTACTTTGCGAGTACCATGTGGCTGTAGATAGATGCCTGTGCAGTACGTCCATTCCTTGTGAATTCTCGAACACAAACATCATCAAAGTACACCAGATAGCAATCTACATATTTCTAGCACTTCGACCATAGTAAGTGATTTACGATGTTACTCTATGCGGATGTGAGTCACAGGGAATTCTCAGATTCTTAGGATAAAGTTAGAGACTGAAAGATCCCCTCGCACTGTCTTTGACCAACACGTCCTGCAGCACTGCTAGCGATTTAATCTGCAGCTGACCAGAAGTAGACCACTTCATTCCATGTCTCGTGAATGATTGGAGGTTGCCTAGCTCGTAACTGCTGTTACGCACCCATCCAAGTGCACAGGATTTCTCCAGATGCGCACATGTCGAGGCGGTTAGCACCCCTTATCGGTATATAGTAGCAGATACGAAAGTGTTATGATGTAATAGCAGATGACTAAGAGGAAGAGGAAATGGGTGATTTTTATGCATGAAGAGCTCCAGACGGATGGAGTTCAAAGAATTTTACGTAAATCAACTACGCTGTCAATTCTAAAGTATTGTTCTAGTGTCGGGGATCAGTACCAGGAAGGTATTGGTAAGAGAGAACATAAACACACACATCATAAGGCTAGACGGTTCTGCACTTCAAACAGGGTGTAAAGTTAGATTGCTTCAGTTTCCGACCTATTAGCCATTCAGAATGCAGAGCTGTTAATATTCAAATGTAAGAAACATGTTTCCAGCACATGACATACAACCTTCTTGCAGGTTTCTCTAAGTCAAACTAGGGTAAAAAACGGTAAAATGAAAATAAAATACTTCTTTAAAACGTCGATTCTGTGTGATACATGCACAATATAGCTTTCCTGAAAAGTATAGCGTTCACTGTTCACATTCGATCATGGTTCAGAAATAATGCTATACGCCATCAGTCCTATATAAAATGATTGTTAGTAACGGAGAATACCTCTTAAAAAGAAACAGATAAACACATAGCAGCGGCGTTTGAGATGAGAAATTACACATCATGCCTCCACTAATTCTGTAAACAGGATGTATAGACGGGGATTGCAGTGCCTCACAAACACCTGTCCTTAACTTAGAAACATCTCAGTTACGAAACTGAAGCCTCGATTTTATACCCAAGATGCGACAAGGAAATGGAGTACATTGCATAAATTTTTGTTTGTTTAGGGGGATGTATCGAAACAGGATGGTCACATTTCATGACATGAGGTGGAAGACCTCTGATGACCGAGAGGTTTGCTGTTAATGATTGCAAGTAGACAGTGATTTGTCACACACAGAACACGTAGTTGTATACGAGTCAGATGCAGGCTATGTCACACAACTGATGAATCCTGGCAGAAAATCGGAAAAAAGAATGGTCAAATGACCTGCAGAAACATCTCCCTCTTTCTCTAGAATGCATCATCAGTCTATCATTAAATCGTACCACGTTACAACTCCATCTCAACTCATCACTCCATCCAATCTGTCATCCTTTAATACATATGCAAATAAAATTTTGTGTATTTGTTCTAACTTGTTATGGGACCAAACTGCTGAGGTCATCGGTCCCCAGGCTTTTACACTACTTAAACTAAAGGTCTTTGCAGACGAGATAAGTTTCTAGTTAATCAGTGGTTTACAGCATACTCCACCTCGCCAAAGCTTCGGGTTTCTAGAGAAATAATTTCCAGTCTATATCTTTGCAATTATACTGTGCAAGAGATACTGCTCTGCAAGCGATATTGTTATCCGCTTGCTATCGATAAGTATAGCGAAAAGGTATGATATTCTGGTAACTAATGTGAAAACACGTATACTCTTGTAATCCAGGAGTCTGGAGATGGGTGTAGAAAGCAAGCAAGCAAGCAGGTCGGGGCCAGCAACAGTAACGTCTTTGTGCCGAGGGAAACCGACCCAGCCTTTGTACAACAGTTTGGAGAGTGACCTCAGTCCAGTGGGGGTGCTCTGGTCACACATCGGTCCAGTTCTTGTAATGACTTGTGACTGTCGGCTGCAATGGATGACCTACTGAGCTCACGGGAAATATATAGTGCTGCAAGGACTAGATACGGTCCATGTGCTTATGCTCTGTCTTCGCTGTATATATATGAATGACTAATGGTCGATAGCTATATGCAGGATGCAGAAGTGGTGATTTTGTATGGCACAAAACACGAATTGTGCGTTTATTACAGCAATATGGTATGTGGTGCTATATAGTCGACTTGGAGATCAGTTTCACACTGAAATATTCTAGCTTACGTCGTCAGTGGCAGATCAGTGTGATTGAGAAAGTATCTTTCTGTATTTGACGATCTGTAGACCACTTTTGCAGGGTTTAACTGTCAGTGCAATATGGCGCAATGATTAACACATGTGATGAAGGCTTTTAGCGGCGAGAACATATGGTGAAAGTAGGATGTTACGATGTCTGGGAAGGGTAACATGTGATGGGTGGGGTGCATCGTTAGGGCCATCAGGGAGAATGCAATCGGTATTATTCACGGCTAGTTTCGTAAACAGGTCGTGTCAGACAAGAATTTCCATTCACACAAGCTGAGACATCACGGAAGCTCCTACAACAACAAAAGCGACTGTTAACTATTTCTGCGACATTTTACGAATTCTGAGAAACGACTGTCTAAGTAGGCTGTTTAGGTTTTTATGTTGGTAACGTCACGTACTGCTTTGTACGAAAATCTCTGACTGAGCTGTGTGCAGTCTGTGGCTGGTTGGACTCATTGTCGGAAAATTCGCTTGTGTAGTATTGGGCAGTTGCTTGTGAACAACACATGGCATTGGACAGTTGGAGGTGAGCCGCCAGCAGTCGGACGATCTCGACGTTTGTCCGTCAGAAAAAGGAAATTTGTAAGATTCGGTGTCATAAACTGATATATATATTATGACTTTTGAAACTATTAAGGTAAATACATTGTTTGTTCTCTATCAAAATCTTTCATTTGCTAACTATGTCTATCAGTAGCTAGTGCCTTCAATTGCAGTAGTTCGAGTAATAAAGATTTTTGTGAGGTAAGTGATTCATGGAAGTTATAGGTTATTGTTAGTCAGGGCCATTCTTTTGTAGGGATTATTGAAAGTCAGATTGCGTTGTGCAAAAAGTATCGTGTGTCAGTTTAGTGATGATCAGCATTAGTAAAGAGAGAACTGTCTGAGTCCATTCAGTTTTACTTAGCTGTTTCAGTATTAAATAACGTAGATGTTTACCAGCAAATCGTTCTTAATTTTCAAAGCGGAATTTTTACCGACGCATAATGGATGGGCTGTCCAGCTAGGATCCTAGGAAGAATGTATCGTAAGTTATTCTGGGATATTTTCTTAGACAGTTTCTGAAAGCACTGCAAAGTATTTCTACAGCACATCCAGAGGGAGAGTTGGCTCTTATTTACATAAACATGTGACATCAATATAAGACTGACAACCTTTTAGCTGCCCCTACATGGGTGAGTCGCTAGGAAACATCTCATGGCTAGGTATCATCGCACCTATGTAAACACGTGTGGATGGCCAGAGCCATCTCACATGTGGGACATGGCTAGACCAGTGTGTGCTTGTTGCCCTGGCATGCACTCCTTTGAGCTCTGTAGGGAATAGTTCGCTGATATCTCACGGTTGAATTTCTAAACGATAGTTCGGTAGCATTTTTAAATGCAATGAGTCTTTGTGCACTGCATAATTTTCGGCTGTTTAAACGTTGTGAGTGTGTTTGCTGAGCATTGTACATGCATAATTTTTGACAATTTGTGGTGTAGTGAACGTTGTTTGCATAGCGTTTTACATTCATTATTTTGACAATTTACGAGTTGTTTGCGTATCTGTATACCAGTGTACTGCATATTTTCGGTGATTTACGAGCAGTTTGCACGTCTGTAGGCTGTGCAATGCCTTATTTCAACAGTTGACAACTAGTGAGAGTGTTTACAGAGCATTTTACATGCATTATTTTGACAATTTGCGAGTTATTTGCATGTCTGTACATCAGTGTACTGAATTATTACGGTAATTTATGAGCAATTTGCAGGTCTGTAAGCTATTTATTATGACCTCAAGCACCTCAGGTGAGTGTTTTGTATCAACCTAATAAACAAACTATGTGAAACTCATCCCTAAAAATATTGTTCCAACTTCCCACTGAAAATAAATAAAGTACACTCCTTCCTCTCCAGCAGCTGGACACAGACTGAGTCCTTTTCTCGTCATTTTTTCCTCAGACAGCCATCTGGGACTATATCACAGAAGGGACATCAGAAGTCTCTGGTGGTGGTACTGTGTACTAGGTCAGTTGGACTCCAGACTTCATGGTGAACACAGTGGATGGAACTACTGCCTATGATACTCAAACTGTTCAAATATGCAATGCATGCAAAATAAAGACTTACACCCATCCTACACAGCAGCCCAGCACAGACTGAGTCCTTTTCTCGCCAATTCCAAGGAAGAGATGGTGGCTGGATGACATAGGTTAATGGAGGTAGACCAAGTTATCTTTTGTCACCAACAAAATTTTCGCACCATTTTCTTGGAGAGGGGTGGGAGGGGGAGGAGATGGGGTTAAGCTACTGGAGATAGCTCAAGCAACCTATATTGCCACCAAAATTCGTACTTACCACCATGACGTCATTGCGACATTGCCTCATATATTGCCAACATCTTTGATCCGCCATCTTGAATAAATTTGGCAACAATGTAACATGGGGTGACGCTGTCATCACCCCACTACTGACAAGCTGCAGTCATTACTTAAACATTTAACAACTTGTTGCATTTCAACACGTTTACAACAGTTCCCGGACACTAAGGATATATAAACTTTTATGGTTATTTACAAGTGAAGATAACGGTGAAAGATGAAGATGTTGCCTTTCAAAAATTATGACATCACTTTTAACCCAATACAACATTTAATTGTTTACTAAAGGCAATAATGATTTACGAAAGTTGTTGCTAATGAGCATTTCCATCCCTATTTACACAATGGAATAAAAAATTGTAAGAAATTTATCATTTTTTATCAATTTCGAAATCAGACAGTAAAATTCAGATTACACAAGGAAGAAGATTAATTAGTAATTAAATGCCTAATAAACAAAGTAAATTATATTAAACTGACTGTAACTGTGATCGCGAGAAAAAAAATCACTGCAGTAAGATCTATCGTAGAGGTAGTGCCAACAGACGTCACTAGATCGTAGGACGAGCGAAATCTCGAGAACTGGCCTGAATCGTGGTTGAAATCTTTTATTTTTTTGTTAGTTGCTTTTGCTTGAAAGCCAATGTACGGCGAAGACTGACCCCAAGGTATTTGGGCTGAAAACTGTGTTCCAGCAGAAATCCTCTCAAAGTCACTTGAAGTGTCCTGGGGTCTGTCTGCTCCTCAGTTGGAATGCAAAACAAAAATTATCTGCATGAAACAACATATTTTGCAAGATTATGGGAACGTTCTGGGGTGCAGCGGCAATAACAGTTAATACTACAGCTTTATCTTTATGTTACGCAGCAGGTGAATATGCTAGCCCTCTTTGGTATAATTTTGTCCCACTAAACATGTGGATATGCCTCGTAAATAGTTGTATGGACTAATTACTGGATGTCAGCTTACACCGTGGGATGAACTCTACCACTTTTATGTACTTGCCCCCCAGGCATCAGGTATGAGATAGCCACACGCAGAAACAGGCGTGAAGTATCTACCTCCGATAAGCACTCATTATATGGTCACCAACCTCCTGTTTCACGACTGACGTTCAGGAGAATTCTCAGGGGGATAACAGATAACACTATCCAACAGAGGTATCCCCGACTATCTGTGTGGAAGAAGGCCAAATCACCACCTGATGAAACCTGCTGGTTTCATTGAAGAATGGCACATGTAGAAAAACCCGAACAGGCTCAGAACTGGGCTCGCAAGGCAATTTTCAGAAATGGGTTAACCCCACATAACCTACACTTTGTGACTGTGTTCTACAAACTTCAGAGCACTTCTACCAATCAATAATATGTCCTGCAAGATGTACTAGATGACCTGATGTTCTCAAGGTTTGGAACAGCTGAAATTTCCAAATACTGGCGTAAAGTTGCTTAGATAGTCAGTTTGTCTTTATTTCTTTCGATTAGTATTCTTTTAATGTCTACTATCACAGACTACGGTTTGTGAAATGTAACATTGCCATCAGATTTTTTTTAAAAATTGGGAATCATTTATAAATGTTATTATACATTTACACGCTGAGGTAATAAAAGTCATTGGATAGCTATACGTACTTATACAGGTAGTGGTAGTATCACGTACACAAAGTCCAGAAAGGCAGTGCATTGGAAGCGCTGTCATTTGCACTCAGATGATTCAAGTAATAGGCTTCCGACGAGATTACGCCAGCACAGCTGGAACTGGTAGACTTTAAACGCGGAATGGCAGTTGGAGTCAGATGCATCCATGTCGTAAATCGTAAGGGAATTAAATATTCTGAGATCAACAGTGTCTAGAGTGTTCGGGGAATAACAAATTTCGGGCACTACAGCGCAGTGGCCGACGTCCTTCACGTAACCATCAAGAGTAGCGGCGTTTTCGTAGAGTTTTCGGTGCTAACAGACAAGCAGGACTGTGTGAAACAATCACAGAAATCAAAGAGAGACGTACGGCGAACGTATCTGTTAGGACGGTGTGGAGATTTTTGGCGATAACGGGCTTTGACAGCAGATGACCGATGCGAGCGCCTTTGGTAACAGCACAACATCGCCTGCACCGCCGCGCTTCTCCTGGGCTTGTGACCGTATTGGTTGGACTATATACGACTGCAAAACTGTGGTCCTGACAGATGAGGCCTGATTTTAGTTGGCAAGAGCTGACGGTAGGGTTCGAGTGTGGCGTAGACTCCATGAAGCCATATGCCCAAGTTCTCTATAAGG